>NC_052616.1:38196172-38796172 GCF_016545825.1 Eucalyptus grandis
ATGATTTTACAAAATTCTGTGATGAATTTGGTTTTCAGCATGTATTCTCCTCTCCATATACTCCAAAGCAAAATGGAGTTGTGGAAAGAAAGAATAGATCTCTTCAAGAAATGGCTAGAACTCTTTTAATTGAAAGTAACATCTCTTCACGTTTCTGGGCTGAAGCAGTTTCTACAGCATGTTACATTATAAATAGAGTCTTTCTAAGGCCTATTCTGGAAAAAACCCCCTATGAACTATTCAAAGAAAAGAAGCCTATTGTTTCATATTTTCATGTATTTGGATGCAAATGTTTTATACTAAAAAATGCAAATGATCAAGTTGGAAAGTTTGAAGAAAAATCAGATGAAGGCATCTTCCTTGGATATTCAATCACAAGCAAAGCGTACGAGTCTACAACAAGAAGACTCAAAAAGTGGAAGAATCAATGAATGTTAAATTCCAAGATTCTATGCAAAATGAATCCATTCGAGACTCATCTTGAAGAATCCGAACTGCTCCAAACTTTACAAAGTCTAAAATAGCTCGGACTTTGAAGGACCGGCAACAAGTGACTATTGAAGATTCAAGTGAAGAAAGTAACCATCAATCGACAAATTAACCAGAAGCGGAAACATAAGTCCGGTCATCCCAAAGATCTTATTATTGGCGACATCAATGAAGGAATTCGCACAAGATCCAAAAGGCGCGAAGAGTCTAATGCTGTGGCTCTTATTTCTGAAATAGAACCCAAAAAGCATAGAAGAAGCTTTATCGATGAAAGTTGGATTGAAGCTATGCAAGGAGAGCTCAGCAATTCGGTATTAATGATGTCCGGGAATTAACTCCTAAACCGAAAGGTAAGTCTGTTATTGGAGCTAAATGGGTTTTCAGGAACAAGATGAACAAGAAAGGAAAAGTCATAAGAAACAAGGCAAGACTCATAGCCAAGGGATATACACAGAAAGAAGGGATAGACTATGACAAGACTTACGCACCAGTAGCAAGGTTAGAAGTAATTCGATTATTACTTGATTTTGCTTGTTATAAGAATTTCAGGTTATTCCAAATGGATGTCAAAAGTGTCATCCTAAATGGATTCATCCAAGAGGAAGTCTATGTGGAACAACCACCTGGGTTTGAAGACCCAAAGAAACTCGGTACTCGAGACTCAAAAGGCTTTATATGGCTTGAAATAAGCTCCTCGAGCTTGGTACAACAGATTGAGTAAGTTTTTAATCGAAAATGGATCTGTTAAAGGTAAAGTAGACACTACTTTTTTCATTAAAACAGAAAGCAAGAGTTTTCTGCTTGTTCAAATATATGTCGATGATATTATTTTTGGATCCTCTAATGAAAGTTTGTGCAAGAAATTCTCTAAGACTATGCAGGATGAATTTGAAATGAGCATGATGGGTGAGTTAACCTTCTTTCTTGGACTTCAAGTAAAACAATTGAAGGAAGGAACTTTTATTTATCAAGAAAAATATGCTAATGATATTGTGAAGAAGTTTGGACTGGACAATTGCAAAAAGGCTGATATACCAATGTCAAGCTCCGTGAAGATAGATAAAGATGAAGGAGGAAATAAAGTTGACCAAAAGTTATACAGGAGTATCATCGATTCGCTTCTTTATCTTACTACTTCTAGACCTGATATTTTGTTTAGTGTTTGCATTTGTGCCAGATTTCAAGCAAACCCTAAAGAATCACGTTTAAATGCTGCAAAGCGTATTATCAAATACATTGCATCAACTTCAAGCTTCGGTCTGGTATCCTAAAAGGGAGACTTTACTCTTCTTGGATCTCGCCCAGACTTAGCGGATGTAGAGTTGATAGAAAGAGCACCTCGGTACTGTCAACTACTTGGAGGCAAGGTAGTGTCTTGGTTTTCAAGAAAGCAAAGTACAGTAGCTCTCTCTACAGCAAAAGCAGAATATGTAGCTCTTGGAAGTTGCTGTTCACAAATTCTGTGGATAAAACAACAGCTAAGAAATTTCGGAATTGAAGATTCATGCACGGAGATTAAATGTGACAACACCAGCGCAATCAATCTCACCAAAAATCCAATTCTTCACTCAAGAGCAAAGCATATAGAGATTCAACATCACTTCATTAGAGATCATGTTCAAAATGGAGAAATTTTGATTCAGTTTGTTGACTCAAAGAACCAACTGGCGGATATATTTACAAAGCCTTTGGAGAAAAATCAATTTGAAATTATCCGTTCAAGACTCAACATTTTGAAGTTTGAAGAAGTTAAAGTCTAGAGACTCTCAGACTCAGACTATAAGACTTTGACTGCAAGACTTTGACTGTAAGTTATTCTCTCTCTAATCTCATTTTGAAAAGGTACATTGATCAACCGTGTTGATTATTGTTATCTCAATTGTTATCTCAATCGCTATCTTTAATTGACGAAATTATTGCATCGTTTTCTTTAGAAAAAGAAGTTATTTTGATGTGACTATTTTTCGAAAAAGGCAGTTATTTTTTAAAAAGGCATCTTTTCACTTACCATTACGACGGTTGGTATCTCCTCCTTACGACTGTCTTATATATATAATCGGTTTCTCCTCACTTAACTCCAAAACCCTAAAAAGCACCAATCTTCCATTCCTGTTTTCTTCTCTTGTTTAATCTTCGAAAAAGTTAAGCACCAATCTTCCATTTCTTGGGAAAGTCAAGCAAGGAATCTTTCAAAAACTAAGAAAGATGTCGTCTTCAAGAAAGTCTTCGAGGATCGCAAAGCGGGGGACCACGGCGAATGAGTGAGGGGCCTACGCACTTCGATCTCACTGAAGAAGAAGTGTCTCCAAATCAGCAAAAGAGCCCACAACATTCTCGGCGAGCGTCATTCTCCTCCATCTAGTCCTCAAGATGTTGATCATCATCAAAATGAAGAAATCATTGAAGATGCGGACTCTATGTAAGAGTTCAAAGGCCCTATTTTATTTATAAGTCGTATCGTGCTTTAAAAGGACGGTACTCCGTTGAACTATGTGGATGATTTTCTTAAGGACAAAGGATATGGAAATGAATATATCTTTTTGCGAAAAATGGAAAGTTTGGGAATTGCTCAAATGGTGTGGTAGAAGAATCCTTGCGAATATCCCAAGTGACCCTCGAGATTGGGGAGTTAATCCGGTGGATGGAAATGATGATGACAAATTATACAGCGAATTTCAACCAAGAATGGGAATTGCGGCGGAAAATCGAGGAAAAATGGGAGAGTTGTTTAGATCGAAGGAACAGATGGATCTATACTCAAAATTGCTGAAGCGGGGTGATAAACCCTAGGAGTGTGGATTTTGACTTTCGGATGCTGTAAATGTGAACTTAAGGGAAAAGTTTGGTCATCTTCAACTTGAGAAATTCTGCTTTGACTCCACTGAAGCCTATCCTCAACTATCTGCATATTTCTATTCAAATCTTAGTTTCTTGGATTCGAATAGATTCTCATTCAGTGTCAAAGATCAAGACTTTGTTGTGGATATGGATATCTGCAGATGTGTTAGGAGTTGAGAGAGGAAGGTATCAACGGATCAAAGTTTCTATTGCTCGTACTACTCTAGAACTTGTTAAAGACAGGAGAATAGAAGGAAAGATTTCTTATTCAAGGATGAGTGCATTTAACATCTTGCTACACAAAATTGTAATTAATTGCCTCGGACGAAATCAACTTCCAAGATCGATGTCTCAAGTTGAGAGGCAAAGCTAATGTATGCCATCATCACTAGGAAAAGGTTTTCACTTCCTCACACTATTATGTTCCATATGTATAGAGCTGTGATGAAGGAGAGAGGACAACTTCCTTATCCAGGTCTTGTAACAAAGTTATTCAGACATCTAAACATTCAGCCTCCGCAAATTCTTTGTGCTCGATCGTGCGATCATATGGTGGTAGGACTGAAAATGGTGACCAAGATGCGTCTGAAGGAACTAAGCAAGGCATTGGAGAAATTTAAGGAGAAGACACTAGTCAAATCTCATTAATTCTCTTCTGCAGGAAAAATGAAAGTGAAGGAGCCCATGGATGCTCCATCCAAGAGAAGAAGAGCTCTCCTCGTTGAGGATGAAGATAATGAGGATAACATCACTATCTCTACTTTGAAGAATCTTAGTCAATCTGTTCCAGATAAAGAGTCAGAACAGCAGACAGAGAGCAGAGAAAGAGGAGAGGAAAAAGAAACGAGAGAAAGAGAAGAAGAAGAAGAAAGAGATGCTGAGCAAGAGAGAGTTGAAAAAGAAGAAGAAGAAGAGAAAAGAGATCAAGAAGAAGGAGAACATGAGGAGCACTCTCCACCTGAAGGCATGGACATAGGGGGAGACCAAGAGAAACTAGGAATGACCTCAAATCCTACAACTAGTGAGGGAGCGGCCGATCCCTAGCGGCAGATCCAGAGGAGGTTTTGCCTCTCGGTTTCCGAGGAAGGTCATGAGGTTTCTTCGCCAAATCTGCGTGATTATCGATCTACCATCGTTTGCATTTACTCCATTAGATCGTGCTAATGCCGACGTAGACTGAAAATTCAGCAGATTTTCGCAGAGTGATGGATATTCTCTTGGAGATGCAAGGTCAGATATATGCATTGGGATGTGAAGTTCAGAACTTGCAGAATGCAGGACAAGTCTCTTCGGGTTCATTAAATGATCAAATCCAAGCCCTTTCTCTTCAAATTCAGGCTAATGCTAGGGAGAGGATGTTGCTCACCAAGGAAGACTTTAAAAGGCTGGAAGTCATCGTTCAGTCGATGGGAGATTTTCAACTTGTTCGTATTCCCAAGAATCCTTCACTTCATTTTCATATCAATCTTTTTTATGCTGACAAATTGGGGGAGAGTTGCGAGACTTGGAAAACTTTGAACCTAAATTTGAACTTTTGGCTTGTTTTGTTTGTGGTTTGTTTTGACTTGACTTGTGTCTGGATG
Source organism: Eucalyptus grandis (assembly GCF_016545825.1). NCBI lineage: Eukaryota > Viridiplantae > Streptophyta > Magnoliopsida > Myrtales > Myrtaceae > Eucalyptus > Eucalyptus grandis. The sequence goes on from NC_052616.1 coordinate 38,201,083, forward strand.
TGGACTAAATCTGGGATTTGGATTTGACTGCTTATTATTAACTACTATTGATGTCTTATGGATGGCTTTATTGCATACTGGACTAACATATTTTCTGTGGTTGCAGATTCTAGTGTTATTCATTTAGCCATTTTATCTATAAGATATGCATATGTGTTTGAGAAATGTTTTGCGAGTCAAAGTTTTCCAAATCTGCGGCAGAAAGTTTTGTCACCATCAAGTGGGGAGATTGTTGGAGAAATTCCTCTTGAAGTGTTTTGAAGTTGACAAAAAGTTTCCATCGGTCTAGTCGAAGGATTGGAGACTCTGCTATTTAAAGTCCGAAGACCTCCGGACAGCCGGACTCAAGACTCAAAGTCTATCCTCATTGTGAGTTCTGTCACCGTTGAAGAAAAGCTATCCGAACCGGATGGTTCATTAAGGATGTGGCCTTATCGACTGGAGAAGATCTCTTGGCTGGATATGACATAACGGAATTCTTTATTTGATCACAATTGATTCGAATATTAAGGATCCGATGATTGGCGAAGTATACTTGGAAGGTTCTACTTATGGAAACCGAGATCTTGATTGTATGGGCGAACATGATTGATGGGCTATCGACATGTTCCTTTAATAGCTCGAATGATCTTCCTAATTGATTCCGTCCAACGGGTAGATTGGAGGAATTTCTTTGGTAAGTGCCAACGGGTATGATGGCATGAAGGAGTATATAAGGAAGACGTTCTAGTTGTTCGAGTGTGTGCACGATAGAAGAATTCCAAAGTTTGAAGCTCCTTGTTTTTAGTCAATTCATTTGTTGAGCATAATCGTGTAAACAAAAGAGAGTCTATATTCGTGAGAAACCTTGAGGAAGTGTGGTAGAACATCTACACTGTGGAATCAAGGAAAAGTTGTGATGTAACTTCTCTCTTGTTCATAGTGAAATCCAGCCGGGTGGGCTGTCGGTGCGGAAGAGTGGACGTAGGCTTGGAATAAGCCGAACCACTATAAATCTTGTGTTCATTTCTCTCTTCCCTAACCTTTACTTTACTTTGATCATATTTTCCTTTCTATCGATTGCCTAAAATTGCTTCCGTATCTCGAAAATTTGTTTGTGCACCTATTCACCCCCCTCTAGGTGATTATACTAGTTATCTCACAATCAAATCCTGAATCTTTACCACAAAGCACAGTCCTAAACTTTTGAATTGGCTCAAGTCATAAACCTTTACTTAGATAAATATAATTAGGTCCTAATAATTAATGTTAAAAATGCAATTTAAGGATGTCGATGAGAAATTTTTTGGAGTGACACATGTACAGTACATCAAGATTCTCCACTTTTATTCAATTGTGGTGTATCTCTCTCAATCATTCAGAATTTTATTCGGGTAACACTCCGCTTGCTATTTGCCTTCTTTATTCTCCTCAACCAGCATGCTTCCAATTGTTGTATAAGCTATCAATAGATATAAATTCAACGGCCTACCTGTTTTAGGTGGCATCAACTCAGAAAAATTAGTTAAGTATTGTTTATTTGTAAAAGGCAAATTGTTGTTTTTCTTTGGGCTAATATCTTTAAAAACCCCAAATTTGTACATCTATGACAAATTTACTCCGAACTAATTTTTTAACAATGAAAAACCCTAAATTGGTACACCCATTTTACCTTGACTGATCATAAAAAAATCTTAAACTAGTATACTTGTGACAAATTTACTCCAACCTAATTTATTCAACTGCCAAAAACCCCAAACTGGTATATTTTCAACAAATATACCTTCCGTTAAATTAGATTAATACCAAGAAAAATCACAAAAATTGTATAATTTTAACAAACGGAGAATAAAATCTAAAATCGGTACATTAGTCAATTGTCACATGTTATTCAACTTAGTAAATCGACGGTCAAATTTAACAGAAACTAAACAGAGGATATATTTATTAAAACTATACAAGTTTGGGGTAAATTTGTCAAATGTGTACCAATTTGGTATTTTTTTAAATTTTTGGGGTCAAAAAATTAATTTCGAGTAAATTTATTACAGGTGTACCGGTTTGAGGTTTTTTAGGGTATTAACTATTTTTCTTCCCATAACAATCAATTAAATTGCAACATTTCAGGACGCATCACCGACCCATTCTTTTTATTTTTCAATTAATACATGCGGAAACAATTTATAAAACAACACACAATCAACAATAACAAATGGGGATAGTAAACACAACTAGTAATTCCAAAAGCACAATCTTTATTTATCAACTAGTTAACCCGAAGAGTTTAGCATTTACAAGTCTAATCCATAAGGCAACTCTTAAGCGACCATGAGCAAAAAGGGTTAGAAGAGTCATGGTTAACTTCACCTTCACTAACTCCGAGGCCAACCAAAACTGACACCGGTGCATGTCCGCGTTTTGGTCCATCATCATGGCCCATTGGGCACGGCATTGTCCCGCATACTCATATGCATCAGGACATTTCATTAGGAGTATTAGTCTAGTTTCAACTGTGACTTAGCATCCGAACCCCCATCGAGCATCCGATAAAAATCGATCATTATCTTACATATTTATACGCATCAAGATGAAACCACTACCCCATGTAATCATATGCATCAAGGCCATTATGTGACCACACGAGCACTCAACAACTCAAGAAATTGTTTATCTTCTGACTTAGCCATTGTAGACATGGTTCGTGCTTAAATAACAAATCTCGGAAATTTTTATTCTTAAAAATTCCAAAAAATAAAAAATAATTGCACGTGATCACATACTTAAAATCAACTTGCCAAATTTTGTATGCTTTCCTTTTAAAAAAAAAAAACCCATTGCCCCATTTAACACGTAAAATTCGGCGTTCAAATCCAACACATCAAAATTCGCTATTTTCTTACCTATAAAACCTTATTTGGAAATTAGTAAATATGGCACATGTATTGGACAATGTTAGGTAAATCTCTTATGATGTTTTGAAGATGACAAAATAAATCAAAGGCCACTAACGTGTTTAATGGTTAAGTAATAGACCATGCAGATGATAAAATATGTAAAGGATATTGTCAAAGTCTGAAGACGACCAGAAGATTGAAAGTAACACATGTCGAAAGTACATTTTGAAGATTTCCAAACTTCTATATCAAAGTCTGAAGACTGCTAGACTTTAGTGTCAAAGTCTGTTCTACATCAGAAGTATGCTCACTCTGACAAATTCCAGACTAAACATGAATGAAGAACCAGAAGATAGACTCTATGCTAAAGCTGAACCAAAAGACAGACTCTATGATGAAGCTGAACTTATTTAGACCGTGTTCAGACCTTAAAGCTAAATCTATTCAGAAGCAGAATATGTTCAGACTCAGATTGTAAAGTTTATTGCACTCAGACTTTACATCCAGATTCAACAGAACATAACACAAACCCCAAATATATAACGGCTAGTGATCCGGTTTGGATTCCACATCAAGATTGATTTGATTGACTCAATCTAATTGATTGACAATTGGATCTTGAAGACAAGAACTTTCTATACGAAAAAAGCTCTACTTATGGAAACTAAGATTTTATTTGTATGAGCGATCGGAATCAATTTGAGATTCTACTTTTGTTACTCAACGGCTACCAAATCTTATAGATACAGATCTGTCCAATGGATAGATTAGAAGACAATCCTCGAGATACTGTCCAACGGCTAGTTTGGAAGTAGAGGAGTATTTAAGGAGATCAAGGACCGACGAGCAAGTAAGAGACAGAGCGTAGAATTTATAATTCCAAAGTCTAAGCGACCTTCAATCATACACTTATCTCTTGTGAGCTTAAACATTTGTAATCGTGAGAGAAATACTAAAAGAGTGGCTTAATGAGATAGTGTGATCTACTACTAAGTATTTGCACTCAAAGTTGTAATCTCTTGTTGATCGCATAGTGAAATTCAGCCAAGAAGACTGTTAGCGTGGGAGAGTGGATGTAGGTTTGATCTAAGCCGAACCACTATAAACCTTGTGTTCTTATTCTCTTTCCTAAACTCCTTTATTTTGTTCATAGTTCTATTTAACTGCTAAATTATGATATCGCTCAAAGTTTGCTGCTCTTCAGACTCAGTTTCAAAAGTCTATTGTTATTCAGACTCAGGTTAAAAGTAAAAGTTTTCAATGTATTTTGCAAAATCTGTTTTTGCACCTATTCACCATCTCTAGGTGTTCATATTAGCACTTTCAGACATGTCGGTAACATGGCATAACGGGTTCAATCAATTGAAATTATGCATAAATCCCTCCAATAAAACAAGCAGAAAATTCTACTTAAGGACTAATCTGTCATTAATTACATTAATTGCGATAAATTAAGCTAATCACGATTAATTAGGCTAAGCGTGATTAATTAAACTAAACTCGATTATTTAATCTAACTATAATTACTTTCAAATTAATAGTTCTTAATTAAAATAATTACAATCAATAAGATAAATCGCAATTAATTAAGACTAACCGTAATTACTTAAACTAATCGCAATTAACTTTAATCTAAACCATCATTAATTGCAATTAAGAATAAACTAAATTTAACTAATATAACCATCATTTTCCTTAAACTAACCTACCCCATAAACAAAATTAACTACCTAATCAAGGATTATGGGTTAACTCACTAGTTTTTTGGCGATGGCGAGCTTGTGGTGACGGTGGCGCGACGGCAAGCTCATGGCAATGGCGTGACAGCGTCGAGGATATGGCATTCCGAGCTTGAACAGGAACGCGAATGGTGGCTGCAAAGTCTCTCAAGGCTTATGGCCACAAAGTGAGGGTTCAGTGGTGGTGAGTCAACGGTGGTAGCTCGGCGGACAACGGCAATGGTAGTGGCTTGGGGACGGCGGTAGTGACTCGGAAGCTTGGCGGTGGAGATGGTGATGTGGGTGGTGGTATTGCGGGTGGTGGGATAATGATGGTGGTGGAGATGGTGGATAATGGTGGTGTGGGAATGAAGATGAACAAGGAAAGAAGAAAAGGGAGAAGAAGATGAAGATGGAGGAAATGAAAGCAAAGAAATGGAGGGGAAGGAGATGGGGATGTTGCGGTTGAAGAGGGAATGCGTGAGGGGGAAGGGGAAAAAGAGAGGGAGAGAGAGAGAGCAGGAGAGAGAGAGAGGGGAGGGAGAGATTTTTTCCCAAAATCTCATCATGCACCCAACTACTATCCCTTAAAATCCTCCTAGCCTAGTTTCTTGTCCCCCTCAATTTCTTTTATCTCTAATTTCTTAAAACTAGTTTTTGGTCCAAATATTACAACCTTACCACTAGGTTCAAATTTTTTCCTTTTCCAGTCTCCAATTTTCTTTTCATAATTCCTTTTTCCAAAAATTTCGAATTTGTCGATCATTCAACAAATAATGAGGTGACGTCCAATGAATTGGTCTTGTAACCTTTGATAGTTCAATACCCGAAATATAATTAAATTTCATGGTTAAATTGATCAAATGTGACTTTAGTATGACATAGACTATTGAGTGGCTTTTAGGAGTTCTTGCATTGTTGACTCGTGGTCAACAATTTTTTATTCACGTTTGTGTTTCTTCAAATTGTGGATGACCCTTGGTTGTCATATAATTGCGAGAGTTCAATTATGTACCATGTGTACAATATAAATAAAAATCGATTTATTGTCGTTCAACGTGAATATCGTAATCGTGTGGAATCACCTGTGAACCAACTACGTACTTATGTTGAATCGATTTATATCCATTCTCTAATTGATTTATAACAGCATAGTATTAATCATTGTTAATTTTTATGGTTGAGTGGTCGATTATTGATCGAATTCTCTGGTCTTTCACATTTTAACCCTTTACAGTCTCACCCAATAAATTAGTTGATTCATGAGTGATCAGTTCAAAATAAAATAACCATAAGTGCATCAATGAAATAACTATTTTATATATTTTGAAATAGGGGTCGAATTTCGAGATATCATAGTATAACTAAGCCTATATCCTCTCTCCACAACTAACGACCATAAATCACGTTGGAAGGCAAATAAGGCTCTGTTTGGCAACTAGCCAAATAGTAAAAATTTCTATTTTTTTGTTCTTGGAAGTAGATTTGGAACAGAAATTCGTTTGGTAAAATTTTTGTTCCTAGGAATAATTTTTTTTTCTATTTTTTATGTTCTCAGAAGTAGATTTGGAACAAAATCAAAAAGTAAAAAAAAAAAAAAGAGGCTGATTATTTGATCCCAAGAACAATTCTAGAATCAACCAATCTATTTTCTCTATTTTCTTTTCTTTTTTCTTGTTCTTCTTCCCTTTTTCTTCTTCTTCAACTGCCGTTGTTGCTGCTGTTGTAGTCCATCGTCGCCGGTTGTTGGCGACCTGTTAGGCGAGGTTCAGCAAGCTCGTTGGAGGCTCGCTAGGCTAGGATGAGGTCCAGCAAGCTCATCAGTCCAAGGCGAGGTCCAGCGAGCTCGCCAGAGGCTTGCCTAGCCACCGGCCAAGTGAGCCTTGCCCAAGCCACCCTCGGCCATTGGCGAGGCTTGGCCTTACTAGAACCTTGCCGAGATCTAGCAAGGCTGAGCTCACCCAATCGCTGGGCCATCGTGAGGTTGGCGTCACCTGGCCAAGGTGAGGCCGACCTCACAGTGGCCCGATGAGGTCGAGCCTTGCTGGTGGCTGGGCGAGCTTGGCCTCCCAAGGTTTGGGCGGCGGCTCACCTAGCCAAGGCTCGGCCAATGAGGTGTGTTCTCATTGAGGGTCGGCGATGCTCCGGCGAGGTCGGCCCTCATTTAGCTGGTCGCTAGTCATCCCAAGGCCGGTGACCAATAGACCTTAAAGGAGAAGAAGAGAAAGAAAAGAAAAAAAGAAAAGAAGAAAAAGAAATAAAGTTAATTAAAAAAATTAGAAAAATGATTTGGATTATAAATTTTTAGAATGGTACCAAATAATTCTATTCGGGGAATTGAAATTTTGGACAGTTACCAAACAGTTTAAAATACTTAAAAATTGTTCCTAGAAACAGAATAAAAATATATAATTTCTAATCAGAAATTGTTCACGAGAACAAAAGCGTTACCAAAGGTGCCTTAAGAGATCTAATTTTTCCACTTGTGGTGTGCATGACCCGAACAAGGAGATGCCTAGCCAATCGGAGGAGTTGTTGCATAGCGTCCAAGGGCTCCCACGTCAGGAAAGAGAATCACTCAACAGTGGCAGTGTCAATCCAATTGGAGATCTTTGTCCCAATTCCGAAGATTCCACTAATAATCCTCAAGATAAGTTATAATCAACATGTACAAATCCTATCAAATGATAGATCACATAATTATGACCTAAGTACTACTATCATTCTTGTATACTTGCTCTTATCACAATTACCAACCATAGCACCTTATGCACATACTATATATATATATAGCTACTAGCAACAAGAAAAGAGCAAAGAATAACACTAAAAAGTAATAGACTAGTTTTATTCGTTTCTCCTCAACCCCACTACTTCTCTCTTGAATTAAATTTATAGTCATCCAATCTCAGATGACTGTTTCCAACTCAAATCCCTCAAATAATCGTTGGTTTTGCCATTGTTAGCAATAGAACATTTCTTTTTCGCTCGCTAGCGTCAATCTCTGACAGTAGTATTTTTCTAAAACAGTTAAGTCTGCTCTTGTCAAAGTCTGTCTCCTGCTCATAATTGGTAAAACTACTCTGATTCCAGTTCAGTGCTCCTGCTATGAATTCCAAATGTTGTCAATGGCTATTTTCATTGCAAACGATGTTCCAATTAGATGAGCAAGTGTGTAGCACCTTTAGGATTTGATATTGGCACAACCCATAGCTCATTCTTAGCATGTGCTTGTTAATTATGCTAGTGGAGACTAACTCATCTACATCTTCCTAGGCAAATTCATTACAAGTATAATTAATCTTGGAAAAACTACTAAATTAGTTCTAAACCTATTGTACAAATGTCAAATTAGTCATGAAATTTTAAATTTTACAAATTTAATTCTAAATCTTTAAGTGAAATTTCAATATAATACTTTCGGTCAATTTTCAGGGAAATTGTTGACATGGTGGTCTGTTATTGGCATTTGTACCATGTGCTATTTTAGTGATTTTTGGGAACAATTGTCTAAAAGGACTCTAGCAGAATTTCATTTAAAATTTTATGACTAAATTAGTAGAATTAAAAAGTTTATTATTGAACTACATCAATAAAATACGTTTATGAGTGATTGAACAATTTTCCCAACTAATCTTTGATCCATACATAATCAACCGTGTGTGGTTCCCAAATATGTGCGTGATGATTTCAAATGAAAGGTCACAAGGGACTTCATTATATCTCATTGAATCAAATCAAAGCACTCATAACTATCACATTTTGGAAGTAACCAACAAACCAACATTCAAATTTCACACTCAAGTAGCCTCGTGAAGCACGAGGCCTTTCATGGTCCTACCCATATGCACTTGTAAATTCTTAAAGATTTTCCAATGAATGGTTGAGATTAATTTAAAGATTTTCGATGGAACGGGTAACAAGTGTCCGACAAACAGTTAGTTGATGATAGAAACTCATAGACCATGGAATACTATACCATGATTGGATTGATCTTCACGAACAAGCGATGTGCAGTCATTCTAATGGCTGTTTAGACTTCTCCAATCAATAGAATAATCCATATGTATACTGACAATAGTGTTGAAAAATTATCTCACCTACCCATGAAAAGCTATTTGATTTAGTCACTTGTTTAAGCTAATGAGGAATGATTAAGCCACCGAAAGCAACGACAATTTGTCCTCACTTTCAAGTCTCAATCGTCCACCAAATTATATTTAGGAAAGGAGTCAGTCTAGAATAAGTAGAGTAGGGAAAATTCAAAAAAGGATCCAAAGTGCTCTCATTTTCTTAAATAAGAGCTAGAAGTAGATCTTGTTTTAAATAAAATTTAAAGTGTCATCACTTTCTCAAATAAAGACCTGAAATTGATCTTTTTCAAATATAAGCCCGAAGTGATTATGTTTGTTTTAAATAAGAAGAAGTGATTATAACTATTTCAAATAAGGGCCTAATTTTCCGCGATCAAGCGTATTTTCGTCATTTATCATTTTCCCCTTTTTCTTCATTTTTTTTTTTTTCTTTCCTTTCCTTCTTTTTTTTTTTTTTTTTGGTTCCTCTTCTTCCTCTTTGTCGGTGGCTGGCTAGTCGTCGGTGATGCCCATAGAGGGCTGGGCAAGGGTTGCCCTCGCCCAATTCGGCAAAGGCCACCCATGCTGGCCACAGGCAAGGGATGGCCTCGCCTAGCCTCCCCAATGGCTGATGAGGTCGCCAAGCCCTCGTCAGCCTTTGCTAGCGACTGTTGGCCGATGCTGAAAAAGAAAAAAGAAGAAAAGAGAAAAAAAAAATTGGATGAAAACTTTCTTGACCAATTAGAACATTTAGCTAGTTGGCAATCGACGAGTTCAAGTCTTTATTTGAAATAACCAATGCTACTTTAAGTCCTTATTTGAAATAACAAATGTCATTTTAGGTTTTTATTTGAAATAAAGTTCATCGATGATCATTATTTGAAAAAATGAGGGCACTTCGGGTTTTTTTTAATTTTTTTTTGAAATTTTTGCCGATTATAGAATACTTCCCTTAGTTCACCACGGTAGGAGGCGCTAAGTAAATTATTTTATTCAAGTGGCTCTAGGGATACAAAAGTCGGTGGACAAAATTAATTCAAAAAATAGACTAGATCTTTTGCGTGCTATGGGCATGCCAGATAGGAAGCAGATGGGTGCAAGTTATTTTTACTAGAAAAATAGAGATGTGAATTTCAAAGGTGAGGTAGATTTAAAATGAAAAGGGTTTGTTACGCAACTACTTAGAGAAATTGATATATATTTTTTTTATTATATCTAGTTTGCTCTTCACTTCTTTTATATCGAACCTAAGGGTATTTTTAGTCATTTGATATTGATAATTGAAGAGTGCACGCAAAAGTTGGAAATTGGTTTTAAAATGGTGTAGGTGTGATAAATAGTAAACAAGGTATAACTTATTTGCGTTCCAGGGATTATCGGTCCCTCAAGAACTATGCGTCGGGAGATTCGAGAAATCCCATTAATCATGGACTCACCTAATAATCCATTCCTTTTGACTGGATTTGTCATATCCGTCAGGAAAAAAAAAAAAAAAATCAGAAGATGGTGTCAACCTCAACTTTTGTCAATTAACTTTTATAGACTATTAAGAGGTACTGTTTAGATTTTATTTTATTTTATTGTCGGGACTAGTCTCTATTAAATATGACATTTCCCTTGAACGTACATAACGCGTATCCACAAGAAAATAAGTCCATTACAAGAAAACTATCCATTGCAATGAAAAGAAGAAAAAAAAGATATTTGTCGCTATAGGTGATTTGTGCCGACAAAAAATAAAATTTGTCGATATTTTGAAATTAAGATTTACGTCGCTGCTACTGCTCTACTTGTAGTGACGGAAATCTTTTTTTTTTTGGAAAGGAAATTTGTTTTGGTCGCTGCCGATTTAAAAGCTATAGCAACGAAATCTGATTTGTCAGCAATTTACTTTTGTAGGATGTATGGACTTGACCATTATGTAATCACATTTTATAACGGTCCTCATATGAAATAATTTGATTACAATCAAATAAAGAATACATCAATTTATTATAATTTTTTTTTATCACGATCTTTTTTTTTTCAAAACAATTTTCAGTAGGCGTTTTGTAAATATTCCATCAATAGAAAAATGCATAAATAGATAGATTCCATTTCATCTCTCGCATATTTCAAATTTAAAATTTAAATTTTTTCCATCTCATGGACAACGTTCAAAATAGAAAAATTTTGAAATATATACATGTGTACAATCTCTTTGTACCGGCTCAATAATTTATTTTCTTTCATCAATAATTTAAATATATCACAATTAGGAGATTTTCCAAAATTATTTGCATCAAACTTTTAAATATATGCTTTATGTGTGCACTTTTGTTAGTAATTTATATATATTGCTCATAGATATCACAGAATATATATTTTCTATTATACAGTAATTTTAACCTAATCGGGTAGGGTCTATACAATAAGTTACTTTCAATACAAAACGATTTTATTTAATTCTTGTTTATATAAAATACATCTTATTTTCATTTTAATTTAACTTAAATTAGTCGTTTAATTTATTTATTCTCAAATTAAATTTAAAATTAGTCATATTACTTATAAATTCGTTTCAAACTATTTGGCCATCAATTTTTTGTTGCAACAAATTCCGCGAAATACCCCTCGAAAATTTCCCTCCGTTTTCGTGATTTAGCAATGAATGTTTTTATGTTGCCACAGCAAGATTTAGCAACGGATCCTTTTGGTTGTCACAGTAATATTTAGCAACAAAACAATGTTTCATTGCCACAAACAATGACAGCAACGAAATAAATTTCACTGGACTAGGTTTTCAAACATTCATTTTTCTCAGCATACGCAATTGTGTCTATTGATGAAGATGTGATTTGTCGTTATTGTTTGAGTAGCATCGACATCAACATGCAACATGTGACAACATGACTCAATACGAAACACTAACATGTTGTTTCTAAAAAAAAAAGAGAAAAATAAAATTTGAACACATTGGACTGTATATTAAATTTATTTTTATATACATGAGATGATTAATCAAATTAATTTGATTCAAATTCACAAATAATAAATAATAAAAAGAGCCTGAATTAATTTACACTAAAAACATTAATCCATCAACTATTAATATAATTTATTGTTTCAATTTGATAAATTCAACTCATTCCAATAATCTATAAAACTTGAAGGGGGAAAAAAGAAGAAGCAATCCACATTCTAGACTAGTGTGTTGGAAGATAAAAGAATTTTTTTTAAAGTGAATTATGTGTCACGGAAAGATAGAGTTAGAAGAGAAGAATACGTTTTTCTTCCTTCCCCTTTTATTTATTTTTATTTTTTACATATTTATTTTAACCCCTTATTTAATGAAAATTTTAAAAATTGACCCGTGTATGTCGGAATCACATGTTAGAAGTCCAAACTCATATGTTGGAATTCTAGACTCGTGTGCCTAAGAGCGTTGGCAGAGTTGACTAGGTGTCGGTTAATCTGACACCTATTGACCGAGTGTTGGATAGTGTTGGACACGTGTCAAGATGTTTGATACAACACAAAAGCTTGTGGAAAGTGTCAATACTTCCTAGATCAATGTAATTGGGAACGAGCGGTTAAGGGTCTTAATCTGTCATAGAAAAGCATGAAACACTATCGCATAAAGTTGATGGGTTTGAATTTGTTACGACTCTTTGTCCTCACTATATGTCTCAATTGTCAACTGCATTGTACTTAGGAGAGCGTAAATGATTAGGGTTACATAATATTAGTTCATAGATAGATAGATGTCACAAATTGTAAATGAGCATTTAAATAAGAAATTTGTCAAACTATTTATAAATCAATTTTGTAAGTAAAAAGATAATTGTACTATGAAATTTCACTAAAACTTAAGTGACATTCCTAGCTAAGCTAAAGGGAAGTCATAATCGATTGAGGGTATATTTGTCTAAGAGTATTCGGAACCCTATGGAAGAGCCCTAAAGGGTTTCTTAATTTTGAAAGGCAGTTTTTAGGAAAAAATTCTAAATTTTAAAAGGCTTTTATTTTTAAAGAAAGAAATTTTGAATATTTTTATATATTTTTAATATTTAATATTATTATATTTAGGAAAACAGGTTCGGACTAGATAAACTTGATCCGACTCGCTAGCCCAATCTGACGATCCTAGTTTAACCTAAAACAAACAATACCCGTTTCATACAATGGTTTGTTTGTTTGTTTGTTTTTTTTTTTCGTTTTTATAATAATATTAATTTTTAATTCTTTTTCATTTTTCCTTTTATTTTAATCTTTTCTTTCCTGCTTCTGGTCTTCTTCTTCGTGCGTTTTCAGTATGCCTGAAGCTTCCATAAAAACCAAAAGTTCCAATGAGTGCAACCCCATCCTCAAAACACTATGACCATGGTCTTGATGTATATTAATGCCATCCCAAGCCGAGAAAGACATGCACCACTATCCAAAAATCCCGAATGTATATAAAACACAAAATGTAAGGTGGACGTGAGGCGCAACATAGGACCACAAGTTCGGATCTCGGCAAAACGTACGCGAAAATGGACGAAATGAAAACAAATGTTACTCTTTGAAAATGAAACACCCCTAAATTCCATCCAGCCCACACGCTCAAAATGGCTTACGGATTGGTGTTATCTCTATTTTCATTACTGCTTGTTTCTTTTTATTTTATTTTTTCTATTCTTTATTTCATTTTCCCTTCCTGGGCGTGGTTTCCTTCGTCACTGAAGCTCCCCTTTCCTACGTTCTCTTCTTTGCCAAGAACACCATTGCCCAGATCTCTCTTGAAGAAAGGCCATCGTTCAAACTTGCCAACCACTTCCCATGATCAACGAGATAAGGCTTCACGCAAGACGACCTCAGTAACTAGCGATCAAAATGATGATACACGAGCTTCGAATAAGGCAAAGGCAGTGGCTGTTTTACCAGAAGCGCCTCAAGAGCATTTTATCGAACACCTAGGTGCATCGGCTCAAGGCAGCCACGGATAAGAATAAGATCCGAAACTAGACCAAAGCTCAACAAGAATGGCAGGGAATGCTCAACGTCAACAACGGACAGCATGAGCGAACTCAAAACGCACGCCTTGACTTAGTAGCGCATGCAAAAAATGTGAGAGAATAGGACAAAAGAAGAGCACAAAGAGGGTCGGTGGACGGTACCACCCGCCTCGGAGGTCGTGAATGGTGGGCGAGATCGATAGATTGGACTATGTCGGGTCGCCTTGCACGCCCCGTGAGCCAGGATCCTTGGGAAATCGACACGGGCTGAACTAAAAATCAAGAAACTCATTGGAAAAACTTGCAATCGAAGAAAGGGAAGCCACAGCTTGGTGGTTTCGGCTGGGAGGCGCAAGCTCGCGTCGGGGATGGCTGAGCGACGCTCGGCTGAGGGAGATTCTGGGTCTCCTTCTCGCTCACTCTCCGTTTCTACCTCTCTCTCTCTCTCGCCCAAGACCTCCACAAATCTCTCTCTCTCAGAGTCAAAACCTTCCCCTTCCGACCGACTCTCCCTCTCTCTCTTTTAAGCTCGGCCAACAAGTGCGCATGGATCCTGCCACCGCCAGTTGCCTTGCCGGTCTAGCTCCGACCTTAGGATCATGTTGCGCGATCTGCTGCCTCCCCAGCTCCCTCGTGATCCTCCGTCTCCTCTGGTTTGTACTTTGCTTTTTCTTGCATGACCGGCGTGGGGATGAAGGAGACCCACGCGCGGGGCGGGCTGAAATGAAGGGAGATGGGCTAGCCCGCGTGAAAAGAAGAAAAAGGGAAGAAAAGAGGTAGGCTGGCCCACACAAAAAGAAAGGAGGAAAGGAGCAAGAAAAAGAGGTAGGCCAGGCTTGAACGGGGGAAAGGAAGGAAGGGGGAAAGAGGAGGGCCAGCCCCTGCCCGGCCCTATTCAACCTTTCGTTTCTTCTTTTTTTGGTCGGACTTCTTTTTTTCTTAAATAATAGTTCTTTTAATTATTTTTTTATTTTCTTTTAACAAAAAGGTTCTACTACGACTAATACAAATGCTCCTAGTGTCTATACACCATGCAACTTGACGGAAATTATTTTTGTTAGGGCTTAAAATTTAATCCTTAATTTTATATTTAATTAATAAATAATTAAACATTTCTTTAAAATTTAGGTTTTGATACTCACTTTTCTTTTTGTTCTTTCTTTCTTTAGACTTTTCTTCCTTTTTCTCTTTTGTTTTTCTTTCGTTTTGTTTTATGTTGACTACCGTTTATGTCATTTTCAGTTAAAGTCAGGACATGATTTGGAAAATCTATCGTCCATCCGTGCGTTTTCTTGACATTTAGCATTTATGTCGATGTATCTTGGAACAGGACTTAAATGACTTTGTATGACAAACTACACATTGCAGCCGGACATGTTCTTGTGACTCGAAATGGAAGTCTTGACACGACAACTATAAACGAGAAACCTCCATATAATCCTACGGCCATTACAAAACCCTCAAATACAGGCTGTAACTCATAACCTTCTCTTTTGAGATTTTTGTGCCCAATCCACTAGTTGCGACAGATGGATCCCAATCTCACAAAGCTTGGTAGTTCTCTTCCAGTCCCAAATGTTCAGGAGTTGGCAAAAGAGGTCATAGCCGAAGTCCCGCCTCGCTATGTCCGAACTGATCAAGATCATCCGCTCATGGATGATGATCATGGAACTTTGTTGCTTGAAGTACCAGTAATTGACTTGAATAATCTCTCATCCAGCGATGGCAATTTGAGGGAGTCCGAGCTTGAAAAGTTGCACACTGCATGCAAAGATTGGGGATTCTTCCAGGTAAAATTTCACAAGAGTAGCTTTTATTCTTTTTCTTTCTGTGAGGGTTACTTGAAGAAACCGACTATTGAAGTTGACAGATCCCTTTTTGTGGATGCAGTTGATAAACCATGGAGTGAGTTGTTCATTGGTGGAGGAGGTGAAGCTGGGTATACAAGAGTTCTTCAAGCTTCCAATGGAAGAGAAGAGGAAGTTTTGGCAAGAAGCAGGAGACTTGGAGGGTTTTGGGCAGGCGTTTGTAGTCTCCGAGGAGCAGAAGCTTGATTGGGGCGACATGTTTTTCTTGATGTCCCTACCCAGACATTTGAGAAAACCTCACCTTTTTCCCATGCTTCCTTCGCCGTTCAGGTTCTCTCTCTCTCTCTCTCACTCTTTCATGTCCATCGAGTACACTAAATATCAATGAGATTATTGTCTAAATTTAGGGTATTAAAATTTATATCGCAATTTTTTTTCCCAGGTTGGCCATTTTTCATGCTCGATTTCCTCCGTATTTTCTTCCATATACTAGTGATCCAAAGTATTAGTTCACGAAATAGTTGAACTAGGTTTTTATACCAATTCGGTATCACTAGCGAGACAATAATTTTGGTAGGGTTCCCTTCGTCCTAATTTAATTTCTTTCATAGGCATAATCAGTTGACGTGAGACTAGAGCGAGAACAAATGACTATATCTTGTTTTACTCTCGACTATGGAAAAGTTTGCCGATGGCAGAATAAGAAAGGTCAAATGTTTCGACCCAAAAAACTAAAAAAAAACAAATGTTGTAGTCAGTTCCAGCTTTTCACAGGCAAGTAAGATGGTTGTTTACGCAATCTGAGTACGACAAATGGAAAAAATCTATAAATTGGGATAACTCTCATTAATGACAATTTTGTCAAGAAATTAGATATGTATCAATCTTGAAAGAGACCTATGGCGGTTTCGTGATAAAATGGATAAAGAAAAGAATCCAATTTCGACGTCTGAGTTTTCTTCAAACCCTAGAGTTACGAGTATGACGCAGCAAACAGTCGGGGATGACGTGAATCCACAACTTTTCCGATGGCTTTATCATTCTAGAAATAAAATAAAAGAACATTTTGATTTTTCAGTTAAGTTACCTGCGTATAAAAGAAATTCGGACATGTAATAGGATATAAAGGGTTTGGTTCTAGATTGTTGACTATGGATCATAAACCTAAGACAGTGCTTGACTTAATTGTATATCTCTCACAAATATCTGTAACAAAATATATTCATTCTTGAACGTAGATAAAATGAAATTTGAAATAACTTTTTCTCCTCTTGTGCCCATTATTTCCATTGTTGACGGAAAAATAAATTTTTTTATGTTAATTCCTTCAAAATAAAATTTGTTATGTTAATCTTTTGGCTCATTTACCAGCTCAATATGGATCACTGTCGAATTGGGATCTAAATTTTAGAAGATGTTAAATTTACACTTAATGGTTGACATAGCAACAACCAAAATAAAGATCAAATTTAAAAAAATTCTTGGCTGCACCCATCACATGTGCACCCAACACACATGCACCATTGGAAAGACCCGTCATAGTGAATGGTGCATATGCATTAGGCTCACATGTACTAGATGAATGTAAGACTGGCTTCAAGACTAGCCCACATATTCAAGAATACTATAATTTTATCAAAACTGTGAATATTTTGTCTAAATGTTTTCTACATATCTCTCACCGTTGAGATGAACAATCATTCACTTATTGAAAGTAAAACTGCTGGTATAAATGTCAATATTTTGTGAGAATATTCACTTTGCAACCAATTCTTATGCAGAGATGTCTTGGATGAATACTCCTCGGCGCTCCGAGACCTTGCAATGAAGATTCTCCTTCTCATGGGAAAAGCTCTGAAGATGGACACGAAGGAGATGATAGAACTGTTTGATGAGGGCGTGCAGTACTTTAGGATGAACTACTACCCTCCATGTCCGCGACCCAACCACGTCATCGGCCTCACTCCGCATTCCGATGCCGTGGGCCTCACCATTCTTCTCCAAGTCAATGAAATGGAAGGTCTCCAGATACGGAAAGAGGGCAAGTGGATCCCCGTCAAGCCCCTTCCTAATGCTTTCGTTGTCAATGTGGGAGACATTTTAGAGGTAAAAATTTCTGAACCTAT
Source organism: Eucalyptus grandis (assembly GCF_016545825.1). Taxonomy (NCBI): domain Eukaryota; kingdom Viridiplantae; phylum Streptophyta; class Magnoliopsida; order Myrtales; family Myrtaceae; genus Eucalyptus; species Eucalyptus grandis. The sequence continues at coordinate 38,218,657 of NC_052616.1, forward strand.
CTATAATCCCAGGCTATTGATGACATGACTGCTATTTCATGCACAATCATACACAATCTGTTAACATTTTATCAATACAGTTTTCAAGATATCTTTGGATGAATAGTCTGGATAAACAAAAAACTACACAGTTTTGAATGCAATAATAATCTTGAATGACATGTTGGAAACAACCAATGATGGAGTGCGGAAATTTGTGTAATCGCGTTTATATCTTCCAAATTCCAATATGTGCAATGAGCTAAATAGTCTAACAAAACAAGTGCTTATAACAGAAATTCATTAACAAGAGGCATGACAAAATAGAATGTGCTTTTTGATGATCGACACAGATTGTCACGAATGGTACTTATCGTAGCATTGAGCACCGGGCAACAGTTAACTCAGTGAAGGAGAGGCTCTCCATTGCCACATTTTATAGCCCGAAATTGGAAGGGGACATGGGTCCAGCACCGAGCCTGATCACACCCGAGAAGCCAGCACTGTTCAAAAGAATTGGCGTTGCCGATTACTTCAAGGAACTCTTCTCTCGTAAGCTTCAAGGAAAGTCATTTATTGATGTTATGAGGACGATTCAGGGTGAGGAAAATAATGGGAATTGAATTTGACCATAAACTATTATAGCTGAAATCCTTTCTTTATGTTGACTCTCTCCATGCAGCTCGAATAAGTCGATCATGTATTGACACAATCTGTAAAATCCATAAAAAAAACAGTGAAAATCTGCTACAAGTATCAGTTCAATATTCTCAGATTTATACTATTTTTCTTACTATTGCAAAATGCACTTTGTCCATTGGCAATGAAGTAAGGCTGAACTTAACTATTCAGAACGAACCCATTGCACAAGTGGAGCGTAAAAGGTGGTTGCAACACGCTCTTAACGGGATTTGACTTTGCGAATGTGGAAGTCAGGGTCGCTTCCCACGAACCCTGGCAAAGCTCTAAAGTTCTCGCAAGCCGATATAAGTGCGACCTATAAAACAGTGCCTTAAAAGAGCTGACAAGTCTTGTGCAATATGGCCAATATCTGAATCGGTAGTTTGAGCTTAAAGTTCGTCCTCTCAACTACTAAATTTTGTTTCGGAATGGTTCAAAGACATCCACCTCTAGTTAGTTTATTGCCGTTAGTATGGGAATCAGTTTCCTCTCCCGTTGGAATGGAGCCACACAAGTGGATAAGCATGGATTTAACTTTACACGGTGGTCTTCATGTGACCATTCGAACGAAGATCGATCTTCATTGGTCTGTCCCTTTAAATTTTATCAAAACCGAGAACATCAGCTACAGAAAATATATAGAACTCTCCGCTATGTCCCTGTTCTCTTTGTTCGTCACTTCCTCTGTCAATCATTAAACATCTACTCCATATTGACTATTAATTTCAAGACTTAGAATAATGCTCATATTTGGCCTAGCATGCAGACTATAACGCCGAAGAAAGTGTAGATAAGTAAGAGGTAAGACAAGTGAGAACCAAATTGAATAGGTCGTTCACTACTAGTAGGAATCCACCTAAGAGATAAGAGCACAACAAGAAATCCTTCTTGTTCTCAAGCCAAAGACTAGATGAATTATCACTCATAACAAGTCGACATTCTTATTCATCATAGTATGTTTATATAAAACGAACTTGGAACAACTCTCCAAGTATGAGTAATTACTAAGACTCTTTGGGAAGACAAAGGACTCATAAATATGGACTCTAGAAACTTTAAATGACAATTACTAAATCTTGAAAATATAGAAAATAAATTTTGTTGGGGGAAGGTATCCAAGACTTGCTTGATTTGATGAATGTGGACACCCTTCTAAACACGTGGCTATTGAAGTATCAGTATGGTTACTAAGTGTTGTTAATTGTGCACATGCAGCTACCAAAGTATTGGTCTAGTTACTGAAGTATCAGTAATTTTGTGATCGGTAACACTTTGATAGAACCGATGTTGTTTTAGAATGCTTCGGCATCATATGCTTTTGTTGCGTATAAACTCGTCCTCAAGTTTTCATTATCTTCGTCTTCATCTTCATGGTAGGGAGAAAGATCTGCAACATTAAACATTGCCAAAATAGCAGTCACTAGGGAGTTCAATCTTGTAGGCGTTGTCGCCAATTCTTTGCTGCACTTTGAAAGGACCATTGACTCTAGGCTTCAACTTCATTTCCAAGATGTAGCCACACCAAATCTCCTTCCTTAAAAGCAGCTCGCTTCTGATGCTTATTGGCTCTCTCTTGATACTTTGCTTATGCTTTATGATCCTTTCTCGTATTTGCTCATGAATCTTCTTTAGATAGTGAATATGATCCTCAGCATCTCCATTAAAATATTGAGAGATGGAAAGTGGAGCTAAGTCCAAGGGAATAATAGGATTATTCCCATATGTAATCTCAAAAGGACTTTTTCCGATTGTTTGGCTTGAAGACCAGTTGTAAGCAAATTCAGCTTGAGCCAAAGTGGAGTCCCATTGATGCAAGTTACTTCTGATTAAGCTTCTTAAAAGTTTTCCCAAACTTTGATTAACTTCAGTTTGCCCATCAGTTTGAGGAATGATGGGAAGAGCTAAATTGAAGAGTTGTGCCTAGCTTCTTCCAAAGTGTGTGCTAAAAATGACTGATAAATTTTAAATCTTGATCGAATGTCATTGTCTTTGAAATACCATGAAGTTTCATGATCTCCTGGAAATAAAGATTCATCACATGAGTAGCATCCAAGGTCTTGTTATGTGGCACAAAATGTGCCATTTTGGAGAATCGATCAACGACCACCATAATCGAGTCTTACCCCTCTGTGTCCAAGGTCAACTGACCACAAAGTCTAGGTTCACATATTCCCCAAGGGTGGTTGGAACCGATAATGGAGTATACAAGCCAATGTTTTGAGTTTGGCTTTTGGTAATGTGACAAGTTCAACACTGCTCCACATGTTTCATATCATCTTTCTCCATGCGAGGCCACTAAAAATTTTCTTTGACAAGAGAGAGTGTCTTGTCTTTTCCAAAATGTCTGATTAATCCTCCATCAGGCTTTATTGATAATGGTTTCCCTCAGAGAACTTCTTGATATGCACAAACGTGATATCCGGACTTCGCTGAGCCTCGAGTACATAACGGTCCATGACGTGTCAACAAGCTTGTCATTGGACTACGCTGTTGACACCATTCATGGTCACCGTTTTGCCACCACCATCCCCATACCAACCGTCACGTTTTGTCATGTCCCCGACACCACTTCATCATCACATCTTCGCCGTACTAGGACAGCTCGGCTATCACCAAGTCCATCACCTCAGGTAAAATTTTCTTTATGAAATGCCACCAACGAGACCAATGTTTACTCTCTCTAGTACGTCGCCAAGCTAACTCCTCACGCGAGTTGCTTAGACCGCTATGCATACGTACATTCGGTAGAGCCGAGAATTCCACTGCCCCCACGTCAACCGCTCACTTCTCAGCAAGATGAAGGTTGACTCAAGAGTGCAGCCACAGCTTGACACGAAAGGGAAGACTTCGCCCAGAAACTCAGCCACGTTGCTCCTTCTTCATTGACCAGCAAATGGGAGACTTGGACCAAGCTGAGGCCACGTTCTTGCATGAAAAAGCAAGGTGGCATGAACAACAGAAAGGATCCTCATGCTTGGACACGAATTAACGGAGCTGTCCATTCCTTCCGCTGCCACGCACGTTGAAGAAAAAGTCGACCCAGAAAGTCAACCGGCGGAGGAACTGAAGCACAGAAGAAAAAAGACCGTCCCTCACTTTTCCTTCCCTCACACTTCGTCGTCCATGAACGCCTGCAGCCGAGGAGCATCTTCTTGCTAACCTTCTCAGTTTTACTTTTACCCTGCTCACTGAAGTCAGCCGCGTGTACCTCGCCGCTGCACCACCCCGTTGCACCGCCGTCTTGCCTTCTTTCCCACCGCTAACCGGAGACCACACAGCCGTGCCTCCGTTCAGCTCGCATCAGCTCGCTGCTCTGCCTCCAGCTTGCACCGTCTCACAGCTCGCACCGTCTCGCAGCTCGCACTAACCACTTGCACCACCGGATTCAAGGCAAGTAGACTTTGACTAACCTATGCTATGTGAATCCCATTGTTGCTTGGTGAGACGTGTTCCATCGGAATTCTACGAATTACTATTAGTTCCACGATACTCGCGTTTTTTGGTGAATTCGGAAGCCGTTTGGGATTGACCACGACTTCAAAAGGGGAGTTAAGTACGTACTTTTAGGGTCAGATTTGGGGTTATGGACCCGCGAACTTAGTGACCTTGGTTTTGTAGAAATTTTTTATTTATATATGAACTGTTTTATACGGAGATTCTGGACTTATGAAACTTGAAATGATTTAAGTACATGCATGTGAGTTCCGAAGGTATTTCGGGTAGAACAATACAAAAATTTTGGGGGTGAAACCGTGAAATTGATGGTGATCGATTCGGTGTTTAAACTCTCGGTTTTACGAAATATTTATGTCGACGCAGGTTTGACATATCTTTAAGGTTTCGTTTGCACTTAGGGTTATATTATAATTCTGGATTTTGGAATTGAGTTATTTTCCGTGCATGAACGACGTGAAAGATATTTTGGCATTAAGCTGTTGGATTGCTACCCCATGGTATTTAAGTGATGGATGCCGTCGGTCCACATTGACGACGATGCCCTGGCATCAGGATGCTCGGAGGGGTGTGATACTGTGCCCTTCGGATGCCTGGGAAATGTGATAAAGGCCGGAGGTCCTCGCAATGCCAAGTAGGGTGCAAGATGCCTGGAGGATGGTGTACAGTTTTCTTTGGAAGATGGTGGTAGTGAATCTAGATGAATTGAAATTCCAAATTTCTATTATTTTCCGATATATTGTTTTTATGAGATTCTTTTAGAACTGATGAATGTTTTTATTTCAGTTTGTGTATTTATTTATGGATTGTGTTGAATCAGGTGGCAATAGGTTCACGTAGTATAGTTTAGTGGACTCTTATTTGTTGAGTGGTTGTACTCACCCCTTGTGGGATTATTACATTTCATACACGTAGTGATGTCACTCCAACCTGCGTCTTCCACCATGCTCTATGGCATCCCCACCGACCTCATGTGGGATCAAGTGGAGCACGTGGACCCCGACTTCCCGGACGTCATGTTCATCCGGATTATTCATGATTACGATGATCCTGACGGTGGATGCTGGCCTCTCGATAGGCCCTATGTTAATGGGGTTCATAGTACTATACGCCCGGGTCATTGGGCATACTATGGGGTCGCTTCCACTCCCGGATGATGACGGCAACGGTTCTAGTGGGGTCAAGTAGTCAGAGGACCTAAGGAAGATAGGTTGCATTTTTGGATAAGACCATGATGTGATATGAAGATGATTGTGTGAATAGACTGTAGGATGGTTGGGACAGAATTTTGGGTTAGCCAGAAAAAGGAACTTTTTGGGCCTTAATGTACCGACCTAAGTCATCTGAAAATATAAATAAATAAAAGTGTTTGGTTCTATATTTTCATGTGCATCAAGTTATATTGGAGTCATCGATACACACTTCCACTTGAAAATAATAGTAATGACAGAGAATGCCATGGTGACTCTTAACGGGTCGAGGGTCGTCATAACAAACAATTATTCTTGAAAAGAAACTCATCTTGCAACAAGAATTGCTGAATTGGACCCTTTGAGCAATCATTCCAAATTTATCCAAAGTCTAGATCATCTTCAAAGAATTTCTTGATCATGTTGAAGCCTAAGACCCTCACTTGCATTGTGGATAACAAGGAATGCTTTCGACTTATTGCATCCGTCACTCGATTAAGAGTTCTAACTTTATGTTTGATAATAAAAATTAAAGTTTGAAGAAACTCTACCCACTCGGCATGCCAATTGTTGAGCTTTTGTTGAGTATTTACATACTTCAAGGCTTCATGGTTCAAATAGAGAATAAACTCCTTGAACAATAGATAATGTTGCCAATGATCTAAAGCTCTAACAATAGCATAAAATTCTTTATCATAAGTAGAGTAATTCTTGCGCAAATTATTCAACTTCTCACCAAAGAATGCAATGGTGATAGGAGAAATAATGGTACTGAAATGCTTGATAAAGCGGCGATAAAAAAAGATGCCAAATCATGGAAACTAGGAATATCATGAATATATGTTGGAAAGAGCCAACTTATGATCTTCTCCACCTTGCTAGAATCTATCTTGATGCCTTCCTTAGAAACAATATAGCCTAGGAAGACAAGGCTATCAGTAATGAACTAACGCTTCTTTAAGTTGGTATATAACTTTTGCTCTTGTAGAACCTTGAAAACTTAGAAAAGATGCTCCAAGTATTGCTCATGAGTAGAGCTATAAATAAGAATGTCATTAAAATAAACAACAACAAAGCTGCCAATAAATGGTTTAAAAATATAATTCATAAGGCGCATAAAGGTACTAAGAGCATTAAAAAGGCCGAAAGACATGACCATCCATTCATAGAGGCCATCTCTTATTTTGAAAGTGGTTTTCCATTCATCTTTTTCTCTCATTCGAATTTGATGATATCCACTTTGAAGATCAATCTTAGAAAATATAACAGTGCCATGGAGTTGGTTGAGAAGATCATCGAGTCAAGGAATAGGAAAATGGTACTTAATGGTTATCTTGTTTACTGCTCGACTATCGATGTGCATACGCCATGATCCATCCTTCTTCAGCACAAGAAGAGTGGGGATATCACATGAACTCATACTTTCCCTCACCATTCCTTTAGCCATGAGTTTATCTACTTGTTGTTGAAGATTTTCATGCTCTTTAGGGCTCATTTGGTAGGCTGCCTTGTTTGGAATGGCAGCTCTTGAAATAAAATCAATACAATGCTGAATTTCTATTATGAGTGAAAGACCGGGCGGAGTCTATTTCGGAACAATATCCTTAAATTATTGAAGAATAGGTTTTACTTGAGAAGGGACATCATGGTGTTCTTCGTTCTTTTCTAATACCACAAAAGCATATGTCTCTGATGATTCATCTAAAGCTTTATAAACTTTGGATTTGGAGTGTAAAGTATTTTCCTCCCCCATTAGATGGTTTAGTAGTGCTCTCCATTTTGGAAGGACCCAAGGTGATTTTGACTCCATCTTTCTTGAAAGCGTAAGTATTCTTGAACTCATCATGCTTAGTTTTTCTATCAAATTGCCATGGCCTCCTAAGAAGCAAATGACAGGCATCCATGGGAACAACATCACACCACAATTTATCTTTATATGATTTTTCGATGGAAAGTTGAACAAGACATCGCTTATCAACCCTTATCTCGTTCCCTTTGCGAAGCCAAGATAGTTTATAAGATTGTGAGTGCTTTTCCATCTTAAGGCACAACTTGTCCACCATTATTGTAGCCACCATGTTCTCGCAACTTCCTCTGTTGATGATAACATCACACACCTTTTCATGAGAAGTGCATCTAGTATGAAAAGTATTATTGCAAAGCCACGTAACATCCTCACTACGAGTAACATTCAAGCCCGACAAAGAATTAGAGACTCTCCTTGGTCTACGTAGATAAGTCCATCTTTCTCTTGGATGTTCTGTTAGTACCAAGGGAATCTTCATGTTGCTCTTCCTCAAGTTCCTCTTCTACTAGAGAGATGATCTTGCAGTTTGGACATTTGAATGCAATATGTCCAAACCCTTGACATTTGAAATACCGGATAGAGCTATGGCACTTGGAACTTGACTCTCCATTGTTCTTAGGAGTAGACTGTGAAGCGGTCACCCTAATCTTAGAAGTAGATGACCTCTCGTCCTTCGAAAAGTCTTCTTTTCTTTTTATACCGAGAGGTACGACCAGGAGCCTCTTTAAGTTGCCGATCCACCTTAAGTGCAAGTTGACAAACATCATTGTAAGTCCAATAAGGTTGAAGTTGGAAAACATTATCGATTTTAGATTGAAGTCCACCAAGGTAACAAGCAATAGTTTGCTCCTCTCCTTCGGAAACATCACAAAAGCCTCATGAGATGATCAAATTCCGTGGTATATTCTTCCATGGATAGCTCCTTTAGTTTGAAGTTGTGGAATTGAAGAAATTTATGTTGACGGTAGTTTGGTGGTAAAAACTTATTCTTCAATTCTTTCCTCATCTTCTCCCATGTTACGATATAGCTTCTTCTTTCACAAGCTCTTTGTTTCTTCAAGTGCTCCCACCAAATAGAAGTGTGCTTTTTGAGTTTGATAGCAACTAGCTTCACCTTTTGATCATTCGAGATGTCTTTGTAGTTAAAGACTCTTTCCACAGCATGTAGCCAATCCATAAATTCTTTCGGTTGCACCTTCCCCTCGAATTCGGGAAAATCAACCTTTACAAAGGAATCTTGCTTAATTCCATGGAACCTTTGATATCGACATTGAGGAAGTTCTTCCTCACTCGAAGCATGACTTTGAGCACCGGCAAAAGGGTCAATGTCCTCTTCATCAAGGGGAACATCTTTTGAATCATGACGCAAATAATGATGTTCCAGAAAGTTGAAGCGTTGCAAACGCTCCTGTAATTGCTACACTTGTCTCCTTAAATCATCCACCTCCACATCTTGTAGGTCTCTTTCCCGAGCCATAGAAGACTCAACATTTGGTTCACGTTGATGACGACCAACCATTGAACCAAAGCGCCGATACCAAATTGATGCTGGAGAAAGTGTAGAGAAGTAGGAGGTAACACAAATAAGAACTAAATTGGATAGGTCGCTCATCACTCATAGGAATCCACCTAAGAGATAAGAGCACAAAGAGAAATCCTTCTTGCTCTCAAGCCAAAGGTTAAATGAATTATCACTCAAAATAAGTCTACCTTCTTATTAATCATAGCATGTTTATATAAAACGGACTTGAAACAACCCACCAAGTATGAGTAATTACTAAGACTCTTTGGAAAGACAAAAGACTCATAAATTTGGACTCTAAAAACTTTAAATGACAATTACTAAACCTTGAAAGTATAAGAAATAAATGCTATTGGGTGTAGGTATCTAAGACTTGCTTGATTCAATGAATGTTGTCATACCCTAAACCCCGAGTACGCGCACATCCCTCAGCGGTCAATTAAAAATGCAACGTCCTGTGACGCGTTGCCGACCCATTCTTTTTATCTTTCAATTAAGCACATGCAAAAGCGAATTAAATAAACACCTGACCAACAAGTAAAGAAACATAGGGATAGTAAAAACATGCCAGTGATTTTCATAAACTACACTTTATACATATACCAAGTTGACCTTACGAGTTAATATTTGCAAGTCTACCTCAAAAAGGGACTCCTAGGCAACCTACACCCCGGACCCCTCCAACTCGAGCTCTGGGTCCTCCATGACACCGTCCGGGATATCGATGTCCATGAGGTGACCTACTTCCTCATCCTTCGTCCCGACGAGTAGTCCATCAAAACCCTGCAAGGGACCCTCCTGAGCACCGTTGCGCTCGTTAATGAACTACGCCTTTAAGCGATGAGACACCACATTAAAGAAGCCCTCATCGACCCAAATCGTAGTCACCACTAACTCGCGGGTTCGGGTGGTCTCGAGGATAGGGAAGAAGGTAGACTTTGATTCCATGTCCCACGGAACCTCAAACCGGATTGGATGGATCTCCATACTACTTGAAAAAGGTTAATCATGACGGGGTGAGATAAAATCTCAGCTAGTCAATAGCCTAAACCTCGATTAGGACACAAATTCACCTTGAAGGCAGCCTAAGCACACACCATACAAAACTCACCTCTTCTTGGCACGTCCCTGCATATTAGAGCGTCACATATGCCATTATTAATACAAGCATAATTAATAACTGGGACACATAATTCTCACCCTTCAAACATTCACATGGATCCCGATTATAAGGTAAAACCACTATGACACGTCCCATACCATGCCTAGCAATTTTGCCCCATAATCAGGCTCAAAGTATCACAACCATTCAGGCGTGTTTCGATTATTACGACCCATTAGCCATGGCCAATTCAAAAGTCAGTGGTCATTCGGTGTAACTTGGCATCGTCCCGCCTTGTCGAGCACGGTAACATCTAGCACACCCCACCTAGATGGCATTCCGTAAATGAGCATCAGCCTGGCCTCCATTGTGACTTGGCATTCTGTTGACATGAGGGCATTCGAACTTAATCAAGCATTTCCTTTCCAACTCTTGTGGGTGACGGGTTCCAATAAGTGCCCACACGAGCACATACTTGGCCAACAATACCATGCATTGATTTCAAACGCGTCGTTTTCAAATAATGAACTTGGTCAATTTTTCTTCTTATTAAAAATCCTGGTAAAATAATCATGCATGGTCATGTATTCTCAATTGAACCATCAAACATAGTACTCATGGGTTCCATGCCGGTTAGGATAAGTCCCAATTTAAAACTCCATGTATGATGTTATGATTGTATTGTATGATGCGGTTTTATATAGTATTTTTCTTCTTATTAAAAATCCTGTGTCCAAAACCAAAATGGTCATGTATTCTCATGTTTATTGCATTTTTCCATTTAAAAGCCCATTGGTGTAAAATTTTTCCATTTAAAGCCCATAAAAGTTTTATACTAAAAATTAATAACTACCATCAAGCAATCAATTGCATATAATAGCACATATAAGCCATCAAAATCACGCAAAATTCCATCCACAAAAATGAGCGTAAAATTCTACGAAACGGCTAATCCGTCACTAATTACGCTAATTACAATTAATTAAATAAATCATGATTAATTAAGTAAATTGCGATTAATTAAGGTAATCCAACTTAATTAACCTAACCATGATTAACTAACCTAACCATGGTTAACTAACCTAATCAAGGTAAACTAAGGGCGCGCATGTTTTTATTTATGTTATTTTTTTTGTTCCGGAAACAGAAAAAAGTGTTTATGTTCGGGGAATAATTTTTGAATAAAAAGACGTGTTTGGTAAACTTGTTCCGGCAATAAAAAATGAACAGAAACACGTTTGGTAAATTTTATTCATTTTTGTTTCTTTTAATTTTTTAATATTTTTATTTTATTTTTCATTTTTTCCTTTCTTTTTTTTTTTTTCGGCCGGTCGCGGCCTCCGGCGACCGGCCGACAGGGCCGTGAGCCTCGCCGAGACGGGGCCAGCAGCCTCGCCCAGCCACGGCGAGGCTCCCCGGCCCCCGGCGAGGCCGAGCCTCGGGCGTGGTTAGGTGAGGCTCGGCCTCGCCTAGATCCGGTGAGGCCGAGCCTCGCCATGGCTGGGGCGAGCTCGGGCTCGCCCAACCTCGCCGGGGCCTCGCCTAACCACGCCGAGGCTCGGCCTCGCCATGGCTGGGCGAGCTCGGGCTCGCCCAACCTCGGGGGGCCGGCGACGCTCAGCCTCGCCAGATTTGGGTGAGCTCGAGCTCGCGTAGCCAAGGCGAGGCTCGGCCTCGCCGGCGCGGGCGAGGCTTGACCTCGCCGGGGCCGGCAAGGCTCGGCGAGGTCGCCGACCCTCGATGGCATCGCCGGCCCTCGATGGCCGGTCGCCGGCCATGGCCGAGGCCGGCGATCGGCGAAAGAAAAAGAAGAAAAAAGAAGAAGAAAAGAAGAAGAGAAGAAGAAGAGAGAGAAGAAGAAACGTTTCTTCAAAATTGTTTCGGAACAAGAAGTAAGTTTTTTTTGTTTCTTTTTTTTGTTCTTTTGTGTTCGGGAACAAAAGAACAAAAAAAGAACAGAAACGCAATTCTTTTTTTGTTCCGGGAACAAAAAAACAAAAAAAAGTGTTCTAGAAACACTTTTTAGGAATAAAAACATGTAGGCCCTAACTTAACCATGCTTGATTAACATTAATCCATCTTAGCACTAATCTAACCATGATTAGCACTAAACTAAACACCCCTAAGTGTAATTAACAGCCTAATAAAATATTAGGGAGTTAACTTACAGAATTTGATTGTGGTGGGCTTGCGATAGTAGCAACACGACGGTGACGAAAACTTGAGACAATCGTGACCTGCACGAAGGCTCAACAGCGGTTGGATCGACCCTACAAGTGCTTGGCCAAAAGGGGGACTCAGCTACTTGGGCTGGTCTTGGTGGCTCGGCTGGGTGGTGCAGCTGTTGGTCGGTATAGCGATTGGACGCTAGTGGTTGGCTGGACATTGGGTGGTGGAGCTGGTGGACGGAGCTGGCAGGCTGAGGTCGCTGGTGGTGGCCACGGGTGCTGGACGAGGCTGTTGGATACTGGGATGGTGGCTGTTGAGGGCTTGACGGGATGGTGCTGGGCACGAGGGCTATTGGTTGTGGAGATGAGAGTTGGATGGTGGGCTGAGGTTGCGGTGGTTGCTAGCTGTGGCGGTGTTGGAGTTGTGGACTATGGAGGTGGTGAGGTGGTGAGGTGGAATGAAGATGGGATGGTGAGGTGGTGGTGGCTGGTAGCGTGTGATGAAGAGTTTGCTAGGTGATGAGGGATGGTGGGGCATGCGGATGATGGTGGCTTTAGCAAGAACATAAAGGAAAATGGTAGAAGGAGAAGCTGAGGTGTAGAGGAGAATGGGGAATGAACGTGAGGGAAAGAGAAGGAAATGGAGAGGAAGATGGTCGGCTGAAGCAAAGAGGGGGAGGGGGGGAGTTCACGCATGAGAAGAAGGAAGAAAAGTGGGAGACAGAGAGAGAACAAGGAAGTCAAGGCAACAACCAATTAAAAACCTAGTAAAATATCTATTAATCATCACATGCCACAAAGTCTTTATGCCACTAAAGTCTTGTGATCCTCCAATCCCAAATTAGCTTCAATTTCCCCCAAATAAATCCTTTTTGGGTAGCAAATTCCCTTTATCCGAATTTCCTTTAATTTTCTTGTTTGTCCAAAAATCAATTTTCCGCAAAATTTTCGGACTCGATGAAATTTGCCAAAAGATGAGACGACATCCAATAAATGAATTGTGACACGCTTGAACGTCCAATTCTCGAAACCGAATTCAATTTTGTAGTTAAAATCGATTGAACGCGACTTTAGTACGACCTAACCTATTGGGTAGCTTTTAAGAATTTTAGTGCATTTGACCAATGGTCGATAATTTTTATCCGCGTTTGTGCATTTCCGAATTGTAGACGACCCTCGGTTGTCATACAATCGCGAGGTTTCAATTACGTGTCCCGAAATATAATATCGGTAGAAAATCGGGTTATTGCCGTTTGACGCGAATATTGGAATCGTGCGGAACCACCAGCAATTCAACTACGTAATTCCATCAAATCGACTCATATCCATTCACTAATCGATTTATAATGGTGTCGTATTGACCATTGTCGATTATTATGGTCGAGCGGTCGATTTCTGATCGAATTCTCTAATCTGCCACGTTTATATCCCTTAACGACCTCACCTAATAGATCAATTAACTCATAAGTGGCCAGCTCCGAGTAAAATAACAATAAGCACGTCGATAAAACAACCATTTCATATATCCGAATTAGAGGCCAAATTTCGGGATGTCACAAATGTGGACACCCTTCAAAACATGCAGTTATTAAAGTATTGGTATGGTTACTAAAGTATCATTAACTATGCACACGCGATTACCATAGTATCGATATGGTTACTGAAGTATTGGTAACTATGTGAATGGTAACACTTTCATAGAACCGATGTTGTTTCGGAATGCTTCGACATCAAACCAAGTGAGAAAAATCAGTGTGTGGGCGTTGTATCCTAGGGACAGGATTTCCATCCAAGCTATTTGACTTAGATCACGAATCCTTCTGAGCAAATTGTTGTCTTAAAGATAGCATCACCAGTATGCCTCACCTCGAAATTTCATCTCTTCCTTCGGATCCCCAAAACACACACCATTAGTCTATATGGAATAGTATGCTGAGAAGTCCAACGTTGTGTCATGTCAATGATTAGATTTCAATATACATAGTAATAGCAAAATTATATTAAACATGTACGTTTGGATGATTGATATGTGAAAGAATCCGATTCCAATATTATGTTTGACTACATATATCAATCGTCCCCCCATGTAAATGAAAATATTTTGTTACACTAATAGTGAACCTAACAATTATCCTTTGTAGTAATAAGAAACCTTTACGTTTGTTAGTTAGGTTGAGCCAAGTGATATAAACAACCTAATATTGACTGCGATATAGACATGTAAAGTTGACTTGGTCCATGTCACTTTAAGGTAAATATAAAGTGTTGTGAAAAACAAGCAATCCAATCTAAAATAAACAAAATGATGGAGTAAATCAAACAATAGATTTACATGGTTTGGTTGGTGGGACCTAATCCATAGGAGAGTAGCACGAGATTCCATTATGGATCAAGCAATATAATGGAGATTATATTATACTCATGTTATTCAAACACTCTTAGTTTACAACCTGAAATGGACAACAAAAACTCACATAGTAATTAGCCCTCACAATTCCTCATAAAACAAAATCTCAATTACATAAAGATATTTACAAATCTCACCACAATTCTATTGGATTGAACACTCATCTCTGGATGCAATTTGTGAACCCCGCTTCTTATAAATACATGCAAGATTCGGTTGAAAATTAGAAACCCCCTTTAGGAAGCTTACTAAAATTAAAAAAACAACTAAATTAAGAAAACACTCAAACTAGGAAACCATTTTTGATCGTGGTTCCTTTACGGGCTCAAAGTCAAGATTACTTTTAACAATCTCCACATTGGCTAATGTTGGAGCTAATTTACAATTGCTTCCCTAAAATTTGAACTTCTGTGCTACTTTCCAACAACCTTTCACGGGCTCAACTTTTGTGACATGTTCTATCTTGGTCATGCTTGAACTTTGATATAACCTTTGACCTCATTAGTTTACTAACTCTCCATGCACATCTAGCCATTCCACATGGATTCTAGTATCACAATTGTATGTACATTTGTCGGGGCTTGAACATGTACCTTGTCAAACACAGTAGCTATAGAAACTATTGGCTTTACAAGTTCCACATTGCTATAAGCTAAGTAGCACCAACACCAATACATGACATGCGGCACATGCGACATGACACGCTACGACACACTAGCATGCCGTTTCTCAAAAAACAGAGGATTATGACCAATTGAGACATGTTGTATATTAAATATATATTTTTATATATACATAATTAATTATCATTTTTATGATTATTGAAATCAAATTAATTTGATTTAAATTCACAAATAAATAAATAAAAATAAAAGTCTAGAATGAATCTATTAGTAAAAGCATTAATTCATCATTTATTAATATCATTTATTGTTTCAATTTGACAAATTCAACTCTATTCCAATAATCCATAAAACTTGGAGGAAAAAACAAGCAATCCACATTCTGGACTTTCTTGTCAAACATGTCAAAAGAGAAGAGGAAAAAAACTTGGCAACGGATAGTTGTTCTTGATCATTACCTGGTTGAGTTGCCGATAGTCAATGTAAAGGCGCAACGAACCATCTTTCTTTCTTACAAACAGAATTGGCGCTCTCCAAGATGATGCACTAGGACAAATAAATCATTTGTCCAACAACTCCTGCATCTGCACCTTCAACTCCTTTAACTCTGATAGTGCCATGCAGTAAGGAGTCTTAGAAATTGGCTCCGTCCCAAGGGCCATCTCAATCACAAACTCAATCTCCCTTTCTAGGGGCAAACCGGGCAATTCCTTAGGAAACACGTCAAAAAGCTCCTGCACTACAGTGATGTCCTCCATTTTTGGCTCCTCAATTGACGTATCATGTGACATCCTGAAATTCGAGCCCTCTAAGGGATGAGTTAATGTGAATTTCGTCAATGCATTGTTGGTTTATCTCACTTGGAATTGATCACTCCTAAGATACTGATCTTAAAGGGAAAGGCTAATGAGGACAAAACTTGTACAACTAAAGAACTTGACTTGGGAAAATGACTTGACCATGAGACTTGCGTGAGGATGATCCTATAGATAGGTAGGCCAATTTCAAGGACCACTAGAAGTCGATTCGCGGACAGGAACATAATGGAACAACGGGTGATTCCGTTTATTGTTATCAAACCCGCGAACAACTCTATGTCGATCCTTAGTAGTCATGTGCTTTGAAATAAGAATCTATCATTTGCAAATTCATGTAGTTAAGGACGTCCATATGTCAAGATGTCTTGAATGTAGTTTTGGCACGAGTCCGTTACGCATGAATCCTTAAAGCTGCCCGTCAGTCTAAGTTGTACCTAAAATGGCATTGGGCGAAATTGACATGGCATGAAAACTAAAGATTGGACTTTAAATTATCAGGAATATTTGGGACAGACTTTGGATGAAGCTACTTCAACGGTCAACAACGCTAGTTAAGCCGAGTATTTGGAAAAGGAATTTTCGGACCGAGGAAGCGAGCTCGTGAAGACATGGGCCAGGCCAAGCCAGTGTGGGCCTTAGGCCCAAGGTGGGACAGCCACCATGATGGGCCCAAAACAAGCAAGTGAGCCCATTGGGCCCAAACCAACTATTCATCTTTCAAGCCCATGGGCCAACCTTAAGCCCATTTGAGCCCAATCAATTCCTGAGCCTTACTATTCATTTCCAAGCCCATTTCTTAGGCTTGCCCATCAATTTCGGCCCAATAACATATTGGTAATTTGTGTAAGGTGGAAATGACCATTTTCCCCCTAAAAGCTTGTGGATAAGGCAAAAGAAGAGAGAGAAGATGATGTCATGCATGGGAACTTGAAGCAAGCATGTGAGGGCCTTAATGAGGCTTAACATGCTGCCCTCACATCACTCTCTCTCCTCCTCTTCAGCCTTAAACCGATCGACCATCTCTCTCTTTGTTTTCCTTACTTTCTAGTTTCTACTCCAGCTAACCTTTTGCCAAAGATCTAAGTTAAAAGTTATCTTTCCAGATGAATTAGCCAACTATCCACCCATCACCATGATTAAGAGAGACAGCTTGTCCCAACGAGCCCGACCTCAACCCAAACGGAGCCGCCGGCCATCCTATACGGCCACCGCAAGTCGTTGGTCGTCGATCCGTCGGTCCACTTGCAGCCTGCACATTGTTTCACGTTTTTGGCCATTTGTCTCCCATTTTGACCCTTCCTTCACCCATCCCAACCACCACCAAGTCCCTCTTGACCCCTAAGTGCTGCCGGTTGCCAACCAACCCCTCGCCGAGCTTCGACCAAGCCGTCTAACTCCGTTTCTCCTTCGACAGTGCTGTTTTTCAGAGTTTCAAAGTGAGTCCGAGCTGTGGTTGCTGTTCTAAGCTTGGGACCACCTTGGATCATCATGGTAGAAGTCTTAGTGTGTAGCCATCATTGTCGCTGTCGCGTCGATGTCTTTGGCCCACTTAATGGGTGAGTTTAGCTCATAATCCTTCGATTAATGCCTAAACTTGCTTAGGGTTGGTTTTGTTAGAATTAATTATGGTTTAGGAGATTTACTTAAGTTGTATTATCCCTAAGATAAATGGTTAGATGGATGGATTAAATTAGTTTTGCTTAATCTCGCTTTATTTGCTTAATGATGCTTATGTGCTTAATTAAGCATGTTTAGCTTTAATTGATTGATTGTTTGCGTTAATTAATGTTTTGGTTAATTTATGAATTTAATTTATTACTTATTTAATTCTGAAAATTTACTGTTCATGCGACAATATTCACCATTTACTGTTCATGCGTACTGTTCACGTGCATTGTTCATCCAAAATGCAAAAAGTGGTCTAATTTCATGTGTGTTGATTTTATGAAGTGAATGGATGTGTAAATGCATGGGCATCTGCATGAATTGAGTGATGATTTGTGTAATTGTGTGATCATTGTGAAATATAAGTATTTTAAGTGGAAAATATTAGGTGTCGGTTTACAACGCCAAAAATGGATTTGTGGACTATTGAAATTAGTGGGATTTTCAAAAGTGAAATTATTGTATTTTTGGCTAAAGCCAAACATATACCCACACATGATTATTTTATCGGGTACCCTTATCATGAGAGAATTAGGCCAAGAGGTCTTGTTAATTAAGGAATAAAGTTGAGAAGTGTAATGTTGTTGGCCATAGGTGAATAATCGTTTGATGATGTGGGTTAGATCAAGAATACCACCGAACTTGGAATCGGTTGTGCCGCCGAGCCGTAATTCAGCATTACCATCGAACTTGGAGTCGGTTATGCTCACTGAGCCGTAATTCAATATTACCACTGAATTTGGAATCGGTTGTGCTCGCTGAGCTGTAATTCAGCATTACTGCCAAAGATTTAGTATGCCGTGCTCGTTGAGCCGTAATTTAGCATTGGGGTTATGTAAGTGAAATGACCGGGGAAAGATCTTGTTGACATGGAATCAACCAAATCAATTGA
Source organism: Eucalyptus grandis (assembly GCF_016545825.1). NCBI lineage: Eukaryota > Viridiplantae > Streptophyta > Magnoliopsida > Myrtales > Myrtaceae > Eucalyptus > Eucalyptus grandis. The sequence goes on from NC_052616.1 coordinate 38,236,964, forward strand.
TTGATGACTCGATCTAAATTGATGCATTGATGTGTGAAATTGTTATATGCATTAATTATATGTATGAGTGAATCATGTCATTTATGACACACAAGCATGAATTGATAATGTGCAGAGTGTGGCAATGGCCAAGTGAGATTGCTAGTGATGCGACTTGTATGTGATTGATGAACTACATCATCTAATGGTCATGTGCTTTGCATGTATCATGCTGAGTTATAACGTGTAGGGTATGGCATACCGGGTAAGGTTGCATGCAAACTAATTGATTGTTGGTTGTTGATCTTTGGTTTGTTTGTGGGGTGGTTCTGAAGAGATACCTTGAGTCAAGTTGGTGTACTAACCGGGGCTTAGGGGAGGACTCATTGAGATTTATCTCACTGGTTATTGTATAACCATTTTTGGGTCCCTAGTGTGAAGAACCCGGAGCTTGAAGTGGAAGGGTTAGGAGTATAGGTGGCTCAGTAGTTCTTTATGATATTGACCATTCTATATAAGCTTGTAGTGTTTATAAAAGTGTATTTGATTTGAAATTGATTATCCTGCTTTTCTATCCCATGTATGTTGTTGTCAGGGGATTAGTTAATTTGCTTCCGCATGTGGAATAAAAATGAAAAGGGTCGGCGACAAGTTCGGGGAACATCACAAAATTCTATCGACCACCGAGGGATGTGTGTGCGCTCGAGGTTCGGGCGTGACATATCAACTACATTTGCTAAATAACATTGGCAATCCACCTCTAACAATCGGGTTGACTCAAGTGATGAGATTAAGGTAATCGAGGGTCCTCCTCGACTTCCAATAAACTTGAAACTTTCATCTACTAATGGGTTAAAAAAGTAAATCAATTTACGATAACAGTCTACGGTAGGTTGTTGTTTGGTGAGCCAATCCATATCAATAATCACATCAAAATCAAACATGGCCAGCATAATCAAATCCATCATTCTTTTCACTAACCGATCACTAACTTGCAACCAAGACACCCTATCGCAAACAACACTTTCTCCTTTAATGGGGTTGATATACTAATGACTGTTCCCAATGGTTTTGGACTCAATTCGACTAACTCAACGTATTGTTCAGCAATAAAAGAATGTGTAGCTCCAAAATCAAATAAAGCATAAGCAGTATGGTCGTTCAACGAGACTATACCTGTAACCACGTTCTGCAAGTCCTTCACCTCCCTTCGGGTGACGGTATGCACCCTTCCTTGAATCAAAGGTCTACTCAAAATGCCTTGCCATGCATTCTGCAATGCACTCCCTCTTGATTGTCCTATTTGTGGCAGTGGTGCTTGTGCTTCCATGGGCTTGCACGGACAATTCTTCACCTGGTGGCTGTGCTGGCCACATCCATAACAAGCTCTTATTCTAGCAAGACATGGGATTGGTCTATGCTTCCTTCCACAAAATTGGTACACACCATTTTTATTGGGTGCTGGCTTTCCAATTCCACACTTTGGTTGGGAGGAATGGAATACTTTTCTCCTGTCATTAGCCTTTTCCCAAACCAATTGCTATCCCTGTTGTGCACTAACCATGACCCGGATGCGGCAGTTTGTTCATTTAGATTCCTCTCAATTAGTTGGGCCCTCTCATACAATTCATCATAGTCCTTGAGATCCAGTGGCACCAATAGGTCCTTATCTTTGACCTTAGACCATCTTTGAACCTCCTCGCCCTATCCATCGGGTCCTCAATTAGCCTCAGTGCATACTTGGATAACTCAGCAAACTTTGTCTCGTATTGGTCCACGGACATCTGACTTTTATGGAAATGCTAGAATTCGACCATTTTCCATTTGCTCGCGCAATCCGAAAAATACTTTATGTAGAAGGCCTCAATGAAGGTATCCCACTCCAGGATCGTACCTTCGAGAAACACTCTCCCTTTGGTGGCTTCCCACCAAGTACTTGCATTGCCTTGCAACTGGTAGACAGCTAGGACTACCGTGTCCTCTTTAGAGCACCTCAACAGTGCGAAGACCTTCTCTAATTCTCGGATCCAGAAGGTTGCAGCCTCCGAATCGCTCGCTTCAATGAACCTTGGCGGCTTTAGTTCTAGGAACTGTTCCACTAGTTTATGCATCGATCGTTCACCATTCTTGTTTCCTGGTGGGACTTTAGCAAGTACAGCAGCAACAGTAGCAATGATAGTGGCGATGGCGGTGGTGGCGGCGGCAGCGGCAGCAGCTTGGTTCTGAGCTTGCTAACCGTTCATATTCCCAATCTCTAGCGCCTACACGATCCCATCAAACCTAGGATCGCTCGGTGCTCCTTTTTCAGCACCCGCTCGTCTCGGTGCCCTCTCTTTGGCACTTGTCATAGCTATTACGGCTCGTCTTTGAAGGGCTCTCTGCTCAGGATTGCTCATCTCACAGGGTCCTTACAGAAACCTACTTTCCAATTCTAAAACTGAATTAAAAATTTGAGTGACCGGCATAAACAATCAATCAATCACAAGCATAAGCGTAAGGAAAATGTTTTTCATACTAACTATCCCATGACCCATCGCACCTTATCACTTTAACCCTTGACCAAGCTCTGATACCATTTCGGGTGGGGATGTCACTCCCCGAACCTTGAGTATGCAAACATCCCTCAATGGTTGATTAAAAGTGCGACATCTCAAGACACATTGCCAACTCATTCTTTTTATCTTTCGATTATACGCATGTAGAAACGAATTATATAAAATGCCTAGTCAATCAATAATAGTAGGGATAGTAAAAACACCACAATGATTTTTCACAAACTACGATTTATTTATTAATCGGTTAACCTGAATAGTTCATATATACAAGCTTACCAAAAAGTGAACTCCTGTGTGACCTACTAACAAAAAGGGTTCTGGTCAGGACTAACTTCCAACTGTACACCTACCACAAGCTCCTACAACCTTCACTCTAATACCCATACCCGGGCCAAGCTAAGAAGTCAGGCATGTCACCAGGTGAGCATGGCTCCTCGAGCCCTTCCGGCTTCGATATCTGGATCTATTACAACATCATCCGGGATGTTGATATCTATCGGGTTAGTGTCTTGCTCAACCTCACTTCCTATGTGCGGCCCGTCAAAACCGTGCATGGGACCCTCTCGACCACCATTTGGTTCCGTAATAAACCAAGCCTTAAAGCGGTGGGGCACCACATTCATGAAAACCTCATCGACCCAAACCATTGTCACTTCTAACTCATGAAATCAATTGGTCCCAGGGATAGGGTAGAGGGTAGTCTCTACCTCCATATCCCAGGGGACCCCGAATCGAACCAAGCGAATCTCCATTCTACGGACTTCAAAATATTTTGACAACGACGGGGTGAGATAAAAATCTCAACGAGTTAAAATCCCTAAGTGTCACACCCCAAACCTCGAGCGCGCGCACATCCCTCGATGATCGATAAAACTGCGACGTCCTAGGACGCGTCGTCAACCTAATTGATTATGTAGATGCGAAAGCGTATAACAATCCTTAGACAATACTCAACATGGGATAGAAAAACAAGACAACAAAATTCACAAAACACTTTTATAAACAACCAAGGTCAGCCCACAAAGTTATATACACAAAAGTTTAGGTCTAAAAAAGAAGTCCCTAGTTGACTCTACCTTGGACCCTATCTACTTAGGTTTTGAGTCTACCACGACACTATCAAGGATGTCGAGGTCTAACGGTTAGCTATCTCTTCTATTGCAGGCTCCTCAACCTCGGGTCCACGATTTGCCTCGATATCGGCTATGATATTGGCATCATGCACGGGGTCAAGCTGAAAAAACTCGTCATTGACGGCGACAAAACCGTTGGACCCGTGATGAAACCACATCTTGAATTGATGAGGCACCAACTGTGGTAGACCCTCATTGACTAAGATGGTAGTAACCACGAGCTCACGGGTCCAGTTAGGGTTCCTATGGATTGGGAAGACAATACGTTGTGTCTCCGAGCCCCGTGGCTATCCAAAACGAACTGGCCTTGCCTTCATCTACGAACCTAAAAAGATAAAACCTACAATAGGGTGAGACAATGTCTCAATGAGTTCACGCTCTAAACCTCGATTAGGAAGGAAATACGCCTAGAGACAGTCTAATCACATATCATAGAAGACTCACATCGCCTCAATCCCTTCTTGCACATCAACATAGTTTATATACTCAATGCATATTATATATACACACATCAATTGGAACGCATCACTTATATCATAATCAATCACATGGGTCTTGATTATAATGCCAAATCATTATGACACATTCTATTTCGTGCCACACAATTTTGTCGCATAATCAGGCACGTTTATCTTAATCATTCACGCGTTCCAATTTTGAATCACGTCCCAATGGGCATGGCCTACTGACGTTCAGTGGTCTTCTAGCGTAATTAGGCATCGTCTCACCCCATTCAACACGGCAACGTCTACTTCTAGATGGCAATCCTAAAGGAGCATTAGTCCAGTCTCTACTGTGACTGGCATCCGTTGTCTAGGGGCATCCCATATAGGGGCAACATCCACCCGATGTACATCGAGGACAGGTTCTCATAACCATCACACGATCATTCAATTTCGGCTAATGACATTGTGCATTGCACTCAAATGTCTCAATTAAGATAATGCGCTTGGCCTATTTTTTTCGTATTAAAAACATCTGGTGAAAATAATCATGTGTGGGTACACGCTAAGATCGAACCTTAAAAATCGATATGCCTCCTTTTAAAATCCCACTATTTGATATAGTATTTAAAAACATTTTCGGGGTTAAAACCCGACACCTAGTATTTTCTAATTAAATACCAAACTTTCACAATTTTGAAATAATTAATCAAAAATCACAATCACCACTCAATTGCATAAACTAATCACACCACGACAATCAGCACGAAATTCTGGCTACGTGTTATCATGATATAATTTTCGAAAAAGATTAAATAATTAAATTAATTATAAAAGTAATCCAATAAATGCATAATTAAGCTTTAAACCTTAATTTAACCACCATACTCTAGAAAATAAATAATACAATCTAATTAACCCTTAACTAATCTAATCTAACCACCTAACAAATCACTAATTAAACTAAACTAACCACATAAACCATACTTAGCCTAATCTAATTATCTCTTAGGCATAATTAACATCCTAAGCAAGGTTTAGCAAGTAAACTCACCGGATTAGTGGACCAATGAGTTCATGGTGACAGCAATGCCAATGCGGGCAAGATTCAAGCCTGGAGTGATGCCAAAGGAGGTCGAGAAAGGGCTGGAAACGGGCCACGAAGTCTCAGTTTGGGCTAAGATCTCGGCTTATGCTTGCTGGCTGAAACAAGTGGTCGAAGGGACTAGGATGGTGGAACACGATTAGGTGGGATGGTGACGGCTGCAGTGAGACCAAGCGACGTTCGGGGACGATTGGATGACAATGGTGGAGCTCAGGCAAAGTTGCATTGGGGGTTTGGGATGGTGACCTAGGCTCGCGGGGACATGCGAGCTGGCGTGGAATGAAAGGGGCGCACAAATAAGCGTGGCGCGACGATTCCGGCGGTTTAGGTGGGCAGTCGACGACTACTAGCTCAGCTAGCTTCCTTTAGGTCTTATGTTGATTTTCTTGAGCTCACTAAAGCAACAATGGAGAAAGCAAAGTCAATGAAGAAGAAGGAGATGAGTTGTTGCTGACTTGGGGGACAAAGGGCTCTCAAAGTCTTCAAAAATATCAAGAACACTCATTGCTTGGCCCCCACACTCTATGGCTGTTATCCTCAGCCAATTTCCTTCACAAATCTTTGCCAACAAGCCTTGGAGGTGAGCAAAATTGGGTGTCCAAAATTTTGCTTAGCTCCATGGCTATGAATTTTGTATATTTTCCTTCTAAATTCAATCCAATTTCTCTCCAAAACAATCTAATTGATGCCCAAAAATTCTATCCAAGGTATCCTTATTAAGTCCATGATTTTCCTCACCAATGGATCCATCTTGAACGCCAAAATCCACACCAAAACAGTCCTCTTAATTTCACTGTCCAAAATCGCATAAATTTGATTTTTCACCAAAAACTCGAGTTTGTCGAAAAATCTTCAAATGATGAATTGATGTTTCTAAAATAAATCATGATATGAAAGAACTTTCAATTTCTAAAATCGGGTTCAATTTTGCAATTAGTTTCAACTGGACGCTATTTTAGCATGATATAACCTATCGGGTAGTTTTTAGGAATTTTTAGCACATTTGACTCGTGGTCAATTATTTTCGAGCCACATTATACATCTTTGACTTATTGACGACTCTCGGTTGTTATCTCGAAATTTCAAATATGGGGCACATGGTACAGAAATAACAGAAAAATCGATTTATTACCGATTGACAAGAATTTTGCAATCAGATGGGATCACCCATAATTTAATCACATGCTTATGTCGAAATGACCTATCTCCGGTCTCTAATCAATTTTGACAGTGCCGTATTAACCCTTGCAGATTAACACGATTAAGTAATCGAGTTCTAGTCGAATTCTCAATTCAGTTGTGTTTGGATTCCTTAACGGCTTCACTCGATAGATTAGTTATCTCGTGAGTGATCAGCTCAAAGAAAAAGACTATAGGTGCATTGATGAAAAACCTAACTCATTCAATCGAAATTAGAATCAGAAAATCAAGATGTCACACTAAGCCTCAATTAGGACACAAATTCGTCTCAAAGGCAGCCTAAACAAGCGCCAATCATAAACTCACCTCGCCTCGGCACGTCCTTGCACATTAGCATATCTCGTACAATAATAATAGAGTAATGTGCATAAAGAATAATTAGAACACATACACAAATTGTTATGCGCACTGTCGACACACGTGTTCCAATTATTACAACCCCTCAGGCCACGACCAACACAAGTGTTGGCAGTCTTCCGGCATAATCGGGCATCGTCCCGACCCCATCAGGCACGGCAACATTTAGAACCCCCGCCTAGACGACATTCCATAAAGACGCATTGGTTTGGCTTCAACAGCAACTTGGCTTCCGAAGCCCTGCAGGCATCTGATAAAATCGGGCATCATCCCCAAATTCCCGTTGGATGACGGGTTCAATTACGTAGCTACTCAAGCACATCATCAATCAAGCCAACCTTTTATTATTGTTAGTTAGCCAAGAATACCAAAATCCCTTTTGCAAATAATAAACTTGGCAACTCCCCTTTTTTTTTCTTTAAAACTCTATGGAATAAATTTCTACGTGGTCACGTACATAAAATCAGCCATTCAAACTTTGCATGCATCTACTTTAAAGTAACCTCATTATTTTATTGAGCACATAAAATTTGGTGTCCAAACCTGACACCTTTATTTTTTTTCTATTTAATAGCTCATAGAGCCATCTTTTGCAATAATAATGAATAACTACCATAGAGCAATCAATCGCATAATATCATATGTACAAACCATCAAAATCATGCATAATTCCATCCAAGAAAATGAGCGTAAATTACCCAGTCCAAAATCGCCTAATTTTGATTTTTCACCGAAAACTTGAGTTTGCCAAAAAATCTTCGGAGGATGAGTCGATGTTTCTAAAATAAATCGTGACATAACAAAACTTTCAATTTTGAAATCGGGTTCAATTTCGCAGTTAGTTTTAACCGGACGCGATTTTAATGTGACCTAACCTATTGGGTAGTTTTTAGGAATTTTTAACGCATTTGACCTGTGGTCGATTATTTTCGAGCCACATTATACATCTTCGATTCATTGACGACTCTTGGTTGTTGTGAAAATATCGAAATTTCTAATATGGGCACATGGTACAGAAATAACAGAAAAATCGATCTATTACGGATTGACAAGAATTTTGCAATCAGGTGGGATCAGCAACAATTTAATCACATGCCTCTGTTGAAATGACATATCTCTGGTCTCTTATCGATTTTGACAGTGCCGTATTGACCCGTGCAGATTAGCACGGTCGAGTAGTTGAGTTCTAGTCGAATTTTCAAATCAGTTGTGTTTGGATTCCTTAACGGCTTCACTCAATAGATTAGTTATCTTGTGAGTGATCAGCTCAGAGAAAAAGACTATAGGCGCATTGATGAAAAGCCCAACTCATTCAATCGAAAACAGAATCAGAAAATCAGGATGTCACACTAAGCCTCAATTAGGACATGAATTCGTCTTGAAGACAGCCTAAACACCCGCCAATCATAAACTCACCTCGCCTCGACACGTTCCTGCACATTATCATATCTCATACAATAATAATAGAGTAATGTGCATAAATAATAATTAGAACACATACACGAGTTGTCATGCGCACTGTTGATACACGTGTTCCAATTATTACGACCCCTCAGGCCACAATCAACACAAGTGTTGGTAGTCTTCTGGCGTAACCGAGCATCGTCCCGCCCCATCGGGCATGGCAATGTCTTGAAGCTCCGCCTAGACGACATTCCATAAAGGAGCATTGGTTCGGCCTCAACCACGACTCAGCTTCCGAAGCCCCGTTGAGCATCCAATAAAATTGGGCATCGTCCCCAAACTCTCGTTGGGTGACGGGTTCAATTACGTAACTACTCAAGCACATCATCAATCAAGCCAACCTTTTATTACCATTACTTAGCCAAGAATACCAAAATCCCTTTTGCAAATAATAAACTTGGCAACTCCGCTCTTTTTTTTTTTCTTTAAAACTCTTCATAATAAATTCGTATGTGGTCACGTACTTAAAAAAAACCCTTCAAACTTTGAACGCATCTACTTTAAAACCTCCTTATTTTATTGAGCACATAAAATTTGGTGTCCAAACCGACACTTTTTTTTTCCTATTTAATAGCTCATAGAACCATCTTTTGCAATAATAATAAATAACTATCATAGAGCAATCAATTGCATAATATCATATGTACAAACCATCAAAATCACGCATAATTTCAGCCAAGAAAATGAGCATAAAATTCTACTTAATGACTAACTGTCTCTAATTACGCTAATTGTGATTAATTAAATAAATGACGATTAAATTAAGTAAATTATGATTAACTAAACTAAACTCACTTAATTAATTTAACCATGATTAATTAACCTAATCGTAATTACTTAGACTAATCACAATTAAAATTAATTTAAACCATTCTTAATCTCAATTAAACTAAACCAAGCTTAATTAAGACTAATTTAGGCTTAACTAAGACTAACCCTCATTAGCACTAATCTAACCACCCCTAAATGAAATTAACGGCTTAATCAAAGACTAGGAAGTTAACTCATGGGTTTTCGACGACGATGGCCTCACGGCGACGGCGTTGAGGATGTGCCACCGAGGATCGAACGGACTCAACGGGGTGGTGGCAGTCCTTCCAAGCTCTTAGCCAAATGGGGGCGCTCGGCTTGGACGGACGGTGGAGCTGCGGCTGTGGTGTGGTGGTGATGGTGTGAGGCGTGAGTGGAGATGGACGTGTGAGATGAAGGTGATAAGGGTGCTGGGGTGGTGTTGGTGCGGTGCCGCTAGTGGTTGGCGGTGCTAGAGTTGTGGTGATGTTGGTGGAGGGCGCTCGGCTTGACGGACAGTGGAGCTGCGGCTGTGGTGTGGTGGTGATGGTGTGAGGCGTGAGTGGAGATGGACGTGTGAGATGAAGGTGATAAGGGCGCTGGGGTGGTGTTGGTGCGGTGCCGCTAGTGGTTGGCGGTGCTAGAGTTGTGGTGATGTTGGTGGAGGCGTGAGGGTGCTAGGGTGAGGTTGCTAGTGAGCAAAGATGACGTTGGAGTGGTGGTGAGGTGGTGAGGTGGTGAGGCAGTGATGTTGCCATGATACGGGCAAGCGTGAAGATGATGCTGGAGTGGTGCGGCAAAAAAAGAAGGGGAAATGGAGAAGATGAGAAGGAGGGAAAATCAACAGGGGGGGATTTCACGCGTGAAAGAGGGGAAGAAGAGTGGGAGAGAGAGAAAACCAACCAATCAAAGACTTAGGAAAATATTTAATTCATCATCACAATGCCTCAAAAGTCTATGCTCATCCTAGGCCTTCCTAAATACTTTCTAACTCTAATTTCCCAAAAAATAAGCCTATTTGGGGTAAAAAAAAAAAAAATCCAATTTCTCTACCCATCTGAATTTCATTTCCTTTTTCTTTTTGTCCAAAAATCGTTTTTTTTTCCGCAAAATTTCAGACTCATCAAAAATTCGCCGAAAGATGAGACGGCATTCAATAAATAAATCATGACACGCTCGTATGTTCGATTCCCGAAACCAAATTAAATTTCATGGTTAAAATCAATCAAACGCGACTTTAGTATGACTTAATCTATTGGGTAGCTTTTAAGGGTTTTAGCACATTTGACCCGTGGTCGATAATTTTCGATTCACGTTTTTGCATCTCCAAATTGTAGATGACCCTCGGTTGTCATGTAATCGCGAGGGTTCAATTACGTATCATGAATATAATATCAATATAAAATTGGTTTATTGCCGTTCGACGCGAATATCGTAATAATGCGGAACCACCCGCATTTTGACTACATATTTTGATCGAATTAGCTTATATCCGTTCACTAATCGATTTATAACGGTATTGTATTGACTCTTGCCGATTATTATGGTCGAGCGGTCGATTTCTGATCAAATTCTCTAGTCTGTTGCATTTATATCCCTTAACGGCCTCACCTAATAGATTACCTAACTCATGAGTGATCAGTTCCAAGTAAAATAACCTTAAGTGCATCAATGAAATAACCATTTCATATATTTGAATTAGGGGCCAAATTTCGGGATGTCATAGAAAATACTAAGAGTGTTTGAATGACATCAGTGTAGTTGTAATCTCCATTATGTTGCTTGATCCATAGTATAATTTTGTATTGTTGTCCCTATAGAATAAATCCTGTGTAATATCCATTGTATTGCATTTTTTTTTACATCATGGAATTCCAGTCCCGTTTTCAATTAAATTAATCGGGCCTTTCATCAACGTGCCTATAGTATTATTCTTGAGCTGATCATTCATGAAATAACTAGACTATCTGGGAAAGTTATTAAAAGATTTTAATGCAATAGACTTGAGGATTTGACCGCGAATCGACTACTTGACCATGTTCATCTGCAGAGATTATTACGACACAGATAAAAACCAATTAGAGACTAGAGATAAGTCAATTAGACAGAAATGTGTGGCTAAACATGGGTGATTCTACCAAATTGCAAAATTCTTGTTGACTGGTATTAAACTGATTTTTCTATCATTTTGGTACCCTATGTCCGTAATTGAAATCTCGAGATTTTCATGACCATCGAGAGTCGCCAATGAGTCGAAGAGGTTCATTGTGGCTCAAAGAAAATCGATCATGGGTCATTTATACTAAAAATTTCTAAAAGCTATACGGTATGCTAGATTACGTTAAAATCGTGCCAGATTGAAACGCCCGCGAATTTAAATCCTATTTCAAAATTGAAAATTCTGTCATTTATGAGTTATTTTAAGAGCGTCGACTCATCCTTTGAAGATTTTTTTGCATACAATTTTTTGGTGAAAATTCAACATAGGGCTGTTTTCATTAGGAAAATTCAGGGGACCTTTTTTATTGTGTTTTTGGGATGCAAATTGATTCTATTGGCGAGGAAAAATACCAATTTGATTGAGGACATGACGGTGGAATTTTGAGGGCCGAATTGAATTAATTCAAGAGGGATTGGAAGTGGAATTGAAGGAAATGTCTTCAAATTCGTAGCCCCCCATGCCTTCAACCTTTGGACCATCTCAATGGCTTCTAGAGGAAGATTTAAGGCTAGAAAATGGCTGAGAAAACCAGTTGGCCATGGTGGGGCATGGTCAAGGGGACAAAGGGGTAGGATTGAGACCAAGTGGCCCCCTCCAAGCTTGTTGTCCCCCCCTTCTCTTCCCCATTCAGTTGATTCCCCATTTCCAAATCAAAGAAGCTAGAGAAAATCCTCCAGAAAATGAGCAGCTCACCCTCCCTCACTGTCGACGCCCCCTACTGCTCGCTAGGCCCGCCGTTCGCCATTGCACACCGCACACCAGCCGTGAGCCTTTCACACGTCATCCCTCTTCCCCATGCGCCGTTTGCCTTGGTCTTGCCATCCCTGGACTGCCTTAGGTCACCGTCCAGCCCGTTGAAGCTCCTGACCACCTATCCCGCCGCTATGAAGCTCCGCTAAGCCCCACTGCAGCCTATTTGCCTCACCTTGCCCATTTCCATCCCAACCAGCCGCTTAGCCTCCTCCTCGACCCACTGACCAGAACTGAAGCCCCCGGGCTTGCTGTGCACTGTTTGGCCCACTTTGGAGCCCTTCCCAACCCGGCTCGGTGTCACCACTTTGGAGTTTAAGGCTCGTCTCCACGTCCTCATTCAAGTGAACTCACTGGCTTGCAAATCCAATGAGTTTACTCATTAATCTCTGCTTAGGAAGTTAATTATGCTTAAAGGTTGATTAGTTTAGGTTAAGTGTGGTTTAGGTGGTTAGTTAGAATGTATTAGCAATTTAATAGTCTGATATTGCATGTTAGGTGTTAGAGTAGTGCAATTATCAAGTAGATAAGTTGTAATATTTATTTAAATAGGTTCAGAATTTTTTTAGGTCCGTTTCGGTATTTAATTAGGCTTTTCCGGCCTAAGTTGCATTTATTGGTATTTATTAATTAATTTTGGTAATTATTTAATTAATTATTATTTTCTGAAAATTAGACTGAGATAGATGGTGATCGGAATTTTGTATTGATCACAGTGGTATGATTAGTTTATTTAATTGAGTGCTGGTTTGAACAATTTGAGTGTGAATTGTAATTTTGGGTATTTATCTCAAAATTTAATAATTTCAATATTTAATTAAAAAATTACCGGGCATCGGTTTACAGCGCTAAAAATTTTTTATCGGCTATATAATTAGTGGGATTTTAAGAGTTAAAGATATTATACTTTTGGCCGAGACCTATCGTGTACCCACACATGATTATTTTTATCAGGCATATTTTTAACATGATAAAATGGGGCCAAGTTTGTTATTTAATTGAGGGATTGATGTGCAAGGCACAAAGTTCTTGGCCAGAGTGAGTTTATCGTAGTTTAGCTTGTGTGAGCATTGGGCTTTCAACTTATGAGAGTAGTATATTATATTAGCCTATAAGTGCTTAGTATGTCAGCTTGTGAGAGTAGTATACTTTATCAGCTTGTGTGAGTAATGATCATTTATCAGCTTGTGAGAGCAACGATCCGTATATCAGCTTGTGAGAGCAACGATTCATATATCAGCTTGTGGGAGCTACTATTTATCTATATCAGCTTATGCGAGCTATTATCTATCATTTTTTGCTTATGTGGGCATAGTCTGTGTTGACAGTATCGGATAGATAGTATTGAATTGATAGATAGTATTGATTGGATAGATTGATAGATAACATCGTGGGGGTTGAATTGATTGGTTGAGTGTGTGTACTGACTTGCAAGAAGGAATAGAGGTCAAGGTAAGTCCTCTAACTTGTGCTTGAGCTTAGGCAACCCTCGGGGTGTATTTTCTTCTTAGTCGGGACTTAAGGGGGTGAACTTACTGAGACATCATCTCACCCTATTGTGGGATAACATTTTCAGGTCCTTAGATGGTAGCTCCTCTTGAGCATTTTGGCCAACCAAAAAAGGTCACCAAGAAGAGGTGTCATATTTCGCTTCATGGGCACCTGAGGGGATGGGTCTATGAACTCATGAGGTCCGTGGTCTGGGTTGATGTGGGTCTTCCCCATAATGTACCCCATCAATACAGATCATGGTATCATCGTGAGCGGAATGGACAAAACAAGGATCCCATATCGGAGTCTGAGGTCCCTATGTCGGTGCTGGAGGTTGCTTTTGGAAAAGGCACGGCAGATCCTCCTGGTGGTTTGGTGGTAGACCTGGATATTTTAGATCCAAGGACCCCGAAGTATTCAATTGAAGACTCCAATGAGTAGAGGATCTGTAGTACTCCGAAACCTACCTTTTTGCATGCCTTGTATATATCGACTAGTATTGTATATGACATAGTTTGGTTTGTATATATAAGTGTGTTGTGGTATGAAAAATTTGTTGCCCTACTTTTCTTTCCCATCTTGTTGTTGTTTGGGGATTTATTTTTCACTTCCGCATGCGCATTAAAATGAATGGGTTGGCGGCGCATCTTGGAACCTCACCTATTTAATCAACCACAGAGGGATGGACACATGCTCGGAGGATCGGGACATGACATCCCCATTCAGTGGTATCAGAGCAGGTTAGTGGTTGGAGTGATAAGGAACGATAAGTTTATGGGATAGTTAGTAGCATTGGCCTTTAGTGCATATCTGTATTAGCTAACTTGGTAGAATTATTTGTTTGTGTGGATCGCTCAACTTCTAATTATGTGTGGAATTGGAAGACAAGTTTATGTAGAAACTTGCAAGATGAGTGATCGGGAGTAGAGGACCCCTAGAAAGTGTACTATAGGGTCTGTCACTCGGGGTAGGACACTGATGAGGGTTGATACTTGAGGAGGCCATAGTAGAGCACCAGCTCAGGCTAGCACAAGTGAAGTAGCACCGCCTCCTGTTGGTGTTAGGGTAGTAGCCCATGATGATCCAAGATTTACTAGGATCTATAGTACTCCGAACCCCCCTTTTTACATACCTTGTATACATCAACTAGTATTGTATATGACATAGTTTGGTTTGTGTATATAAGTGTTGTGACCCTATTTTTCTATCCCATCTTATTGTTGTTTGGGGATTTATTATTCACTTCCGCATGCGCATTAAAATGAATGGGTCGGCGACGCATCCTGGAACGTCACCATTTAATCGACCATAGAGGGATGGGCACGTACTCGGAGAATCGGAGCGTGACATCCCCGTTCAGTGGTATCAGAGCAGGTTAGTGATTGGAGTGATAAGGTGCGATAAGTTTATGGAATAGTTAGTAGCATTGGCCTTTACTTCATGCTGGTGCATGTTTGTATTAGCTGACTTGGTAGAATTGTTTGTTTGTGTGGATCGCTCAACTTCTAAATCTGTGTGGAATTGAAGGGCAGGTTTATGTAGAAAACTTGCAAGATGAGTGATCAGGAGTGGAGGACTCCTAAAAAGCATACTATAGGGTTTGTCACTTGGGGTAGGACGCCAACGAGGGTTGATACTCGAGGAGGCTGTAGTAGAGCGCTAGCTTAGGCTAGCGCAAATGAAGTAGCACCGCCTCTTGTTGGTGTTAGGGTAGTAGTCCATGATGATCCAAGATTTGCTGGGATCATGTAAGCGCTCGAGATGCTGGGAAATAAGATGGATTAGCAAGCTTAGATTCTAGCTACTAGTGCTGCTGCTTCAGCCGCCGCTACCACAGCTACCACTAATGTCACCACAGAAGCTGCTATTGCTGCTGCCGCACCTGTCGCCGCACTTGCTGGGTTTCTACCATGGAACGTGATTGCTGAGAGACCGATGCATAAGCTGGTGAAATAGTTTTTGAAGCTGAACATACCGAAGTTCACTAGGGCAAGAGACCTTGAAGCTGCAACACTATGGATCCAAGGCTTGAAAAAGGCATTTGCACTATTAATGTGCATCGAGGCGGAGAAGGTAGTTTTTGCAACCTACCAGTTGTAGGGAATTGCGAGTACTTGGTGGAGAGCCACCCAAGGAATAGTGTTCCTTAAAGGTATAGTCCCGGACTGAAATGCTTTTGTCAAAATCTTCAACAAGAAGTACTTCTTTGATAGTGCTAGAGAACTGAAGATGGTGCAATTCCAGCGCCTCCACCAAGGTTCAATGATTGTAGAATGAAGCGAAGTTCGCTGAACTATTGCAATATGCCCCGAACTAGTCGAGAACTTGGTAAACCAAGCTAGAAGGTTTTGAGATAGGCTCAAACCGGAAGTGAGAAGCCCGCTAGTACCATTCAATTTGAAGGGATACAATAACCTTTATGAACGAGCCAGCTGATAGAGAGAGATTATAACGAACGAGCCGCCTCGTTTGGATCAAGGTTCATTTCAAACAGAGATAGAAACTGGTTTGGGAAGAGGCCCATGACCGGAGGAATGATTTTAGGTTTTGCCCAATAGGAAGGGTGGAGTTAGTAAGCTAGCACCACATCAGAATGGCGTGTCACTTTTGCGGAAAACGACATGGCTCAGCCCCATGCCATTTAAGGGTGGGTGCATGTTTTGAGTGTGGCCAAAAGGGTCACATGGCCAGAGATTGTCCCAGAAGACCAAGGGAATAATAGCCACCACCACTAATGGGTCAGATCAAAGGATTTGCGTCGCAGAATGCACCGCAAGGTGGATAGAACAAATCCCCAGCTCAAGGAACGGTGTACACCATCACAAGAGGTTAGGCTAAGGACGCGCCCGAGGTGATTACAGGTATGGTTTCTCTGAACAACCATGCTGCTTATGCTTTGTTTGACCCTAGAGCGACTCATTCTTTTATTGCCGAGCAATATGTTAAGCTAATAGGATAAAGTCCTGAATTGTTGGAGTCAGTGGTTAGCATTTCTTCACTAGTAAATGATGATGTGTTAGTCGCATTAGGTTATTCTAGTTGCAAGTTAGTGATTGGTGAGCGAGAGGGGAAGATAGACTTGTTAGTCCTAGCCATGTATGATTTCAATTTGATAATTGGCATAGATTGGCTCACTAGGCAATGAATTAAGATGAATTGTTATCGTAAAACGATTTAGTTTGACTCGTTAAATGGTGAGAATTTTGAGTTTGTTAGAAGTCGAGGATGACCCTCAATTACCTTGATCTCATCGCTTGAGGCAACCCGTTTATTAGACGGGGGTTATCAAGGTTACTTGGCAACTGTCGTGGATACGAAAATTGAGAAGTTGAAGATCAAAGATATCTTAGTGGTGTGAGAATTTCCAGATGTATTCTCGAAGGAATTGTCGAGCTTACTACCATAAAGACAGATCGAGTTTGTGATTGAATTAGCTCTCGGGATAGAGCCAATTTCTAAGGCTCCTTACTGAATGTCGTTATCTGAGTTGAAGGAACTAAAGGTGTAGATGCAAGAATTGTTGGATAAGGGATTCATACGTCCCAGTGCATCACCTTAGAGAACACCGGTTCTATTCGTGAAAAAGAAAGATGGTTCATTATGCCTGTGCATCAACTATTGCCAACTCAATCAAGTGACGATCAAGAATAAGTATTCATTACCAAGGATTGATGATTTGTTTGACCGGCTGCAAGGAGCGTTGATATTTTCTAAAATCGACTTGATAACAAGTTATCATCAGTTAAGGATCAGAAAAGATGACATACTAAAGTCAGCGTTTTGTACTAGATATGGCCATTATGAGTTTACTATAATGTCGTTTGGACTAACGAACGCTCCAGCTGCTTTCATGGATTTGATGAACCGAGTGTTTAAGGAATACTTGGATCAGTTCGTGATCGTGTCCATCGATGATATTCTAGTGTATTTGAGAAGTACTGAGGAGTACGAGAGTCATCTGAGAATGGTAGTGCAGACTCAAGGATTTACGAGTTGTACGCTAAGTTCAGCAAGTGCGAGTTTTGGTTGACTCAAGTAGCGTTCTTAGGTCACGTGATTTCAAGTGAAGGAATCTTCGTGGACCCGTCCAAGATTGAAACAATAATCAACTAGCCAAGATCAACAACCGTGATAGAGATTAGAAGCTTTTTGGGTTTGGCAAGGTACTATAGACGGTTCATGGAAAGATTTTCAGCCTTAGCATTCGCTATTGACTCGACTCCTAAAGAAAGAAGAAAAGTTTGTGTGAATAGACAAGTGCGAGCGTAGTTTCCAAGAGTTTAAGCAGAAATTGACTACTGCACTTGTGTTGACCATTCCATATGGTCCTGGAGGATACGAGATCTATAGTGATGCGTCATTTAGAGGACTAGGTTGCTTGCTTATGCAACATGGCTTGCTTATGCAACATGGTAAAGTTGTTGCATGTGCCTCTCGTCAATTGAGACCTCATGAATAGAATTACTTGACGCATAACTTAGAACTCGCAACAATCATTTTCACTCTAAAGATTTGGGAGACATTATTTGTGCCGAGAAAGATTCTAAATCTTCACTAACCATCAAAGTCTCAAGTATCAATTCTCTTAGAAGGAGTTGAATATGAGATAGCGTCGCTGGATGGAACTTTTGAATGACTATGATTGTGATCTTTTGTATTACCCTAAGAAGGAAAATAAGGTCGCCGACACTTTGAGTCGAAAGTCTTCAGTTGCACATATACTAGTTAAGGAGTGAAATTTACTCAAGAGAGAGCTCAAGATTCGATTTTCAAGTTTGAGGTAGGCCACTTTTCAAATCTTATGGCCACCCTTAGAATTGAGCCGGATGTTTAGATTAGAATTAAGGCACTTCAGCCGACATGCCCAGATGTTCAGAAGATTCTGCAAGAGGATACCGATAAGAGGAAAGTTGATTTTCAAATTTCTGAGGACGGAACACTAAGGTTCCCGAGGATGATTGTGTGTACCTGATGATGCATAGCTTAGAGAAGAGATCTTATTAGAAGCTTATCGTAGTAGTTACAACATTCATCTTGGTAGTACGAAGATATATCAGAATCTACGTCAACACTATTGATAGTCTGGTATGAAGGTGGACATTGCCAAGCATGCCGCCAAGTGTCTAACGTGTCAACAAGTGAAGGCACAACATTGTAAGTAGGGAGGACTTCTGCAACTTCTCGAGATTCCTAAGTGAAAATGGGAATACATTACGATGGACTTTGTGACAAGTTTACCAAAGAGTCAGAGAGGTAATGATTCCATTTGGATAGTGGTTGACAGATTGATGAAGTCAGCTCACTTC
Organism: Eucalyptus grandis; assembly: GCF_016545825.1. Lineage (NCBI taxonomy): Eukaryota > Viridiplantae > Streptophyta > Magnoliopsida > Myrtales > Myrtaceae > Eucalyptus > Eucalyptus grandis. The sequence continues at coordinate 38,255,757 of NC_052616.1, forward strand.
ATTGCAGTACGAAAGGACCTTGATTTGGATAGGCACGCAGAGTTGTATGTGCATCAGATTGTGCGTCTGCATAGAGTGCTGGTGACGATTACAGGCTACTTTAGGGATGAAGCTGCAGTATAGTATGGCCTATCATCCACAGACGGATGGCTAGTCTGAGAGGATGATTAAGACCTTCAAAGATATGCTACAAGCTTGCGTGCTGGACTTCAAGGGAAGCTGGGAGGAACAACTTCACCTTGTCAAGTTTGCCTATAACAACAGCTACTAGCAAAGCATTCATATAGCTCCTTTCGAAGCATTATATGGCAGGGCGTGTAGAACACCATTTGTTGGGATGAAGTCGGAGAAAGAAAGATCACAGGCCCAAAGTTGATTAAGTAGTTAGTGGATGCAGTTGCAGTCATTAGGGACAGGTTAAAGACCGCTCAAAGTCGGCATAAAAGCTACGCAGATAAGCGCGGGAGACCATTGGAATTCCAAGTTGGTGATCACATTTTTTTGAAGGTGTCACCGATGAGGGAACTTTGCGCTTTGGCAAGAAGGGAAAAATGAGTTCAAGGTACGTAGGTCTCTTTGAGATTCTAGAAAGAATCGGGATCCTAGCGTATCGTCTTACATTGCCGCCAAGACTAGCGCAAGAGCACAATGTCTTTCAAGTGTCAATGTTGAAAAAGTATGAGACATTTCGGAACCAAAGGGGGAGGACCCAAAAAAACCCTTAGTTCGAAAATCAACACAAAGGAAAAAAAAAGGGGGGCTTTTTGAGAAGAGAAGCAAAAGTCTTAATCGCTGATGACCTCGCAGAGAGAAGTGACGAGAAAAATCAAAAGAAAAAAAAAAGAAAAACGTGGCGGTTTCCTTCTCCGTGAAGTGGACGCCCGTGCCTCGCACCTGACTCGAGGTTTCCTCCCGCGAGCTCGCGTCTAGCCCCCGCTCCCCGCCATCGCGACCCGGCCCGACACTAGCAGATCCGTGATCCCCGCAACAGCCGCATCCCGAGCCGGCTCACCGCCCCGCCTCATTCGTTTCCGTCGCAATCCTCTCTCGCCGCTTGTCCGAAGCTCCGGTGACCCTTGTTCCACGATGCCCGCCACACACCCGTGGGACACCAAGCCCGGTTTAGACGGCGACCCATGTGAGTTAGACTAGGCGAGTTTTTATATTTGGTTTTTATTCTAACTTGATTTATTTTTATCATTAGGAAATTTGGTTATGATAATAAAAATATTGACCCGCGAGACATCGGGTTAGATTTTTTTAGACTTTTTATGGCAAAATTCATGAATTACAAATCATTGATTCATATTAAAATAATATACCATTGATTTACATGGATGGATTTTTATTTTGGTAGGTTTATACACATTTCACATTTAAAGCAATGCATTTTATTTTTTTAGATTCATAAGATTAGGTTAATTTTTCTTTAATAAAACAAAAAAGATGAACAAAAAATGTTATGCGTGCCATATGAGTTATAGTTTTTTTTAATAAAAAGAAAATGCTAAAAAGTAGTTTGTTGCTTTCTTTTTTAATAAAATCATTATGTCATTAAAAATTTTAAAAAACACCTTGGTTAATTAATAGGTTAACATAATTAATCTCATATCATCATTGAAGCATTAAAAGTAACTTAGGAATATCATGTAGCACATGCGATTATAAAAAAAATCGATGTTTAAGAATTGCATCTCGCATGTCATTAAAATAAATTCATGCGATTGTACCCCATGTTTACCATTTTTTATTTTGTTTTTAAAGATTGTAACCGCATGTTTAAAGTTTTTTGAGGATAAAATTTTTATAAGAGGACAAGAGTTGTGACATCCTAGAATTTCAGTCCCGTTTTCAATTTAAATTAATTGGACCTTTCATCGACACACCTATAGTGTTATTTTCTGATATGATCACTCATGAGATAATTAAACTATATGGGAAAATCATTAAAGGATTTTAATGCAATAGACTTGAGGATTCGACTAAGAATCGACTACTCAACCGTGCTCATCTGTAGGGATCATTATGGTACAGTTAAAAATCAATTAGAGACTAGAGATATGTCGGTTTGATAGAGATGTGTGGCTAAATGTGGGTGATTCCACCAAATTGCAAAATTCTCGTCGACCGGTACTAGACTAATTTTTATATCATTTTGGTACCTTGAGCCCATAATTCAAACTTCGAGATTTTCACGATTACCGAGAGTCACCAATGTGTCGAATAGGTTCATTGTGTGAGCTACTATCTATCATTTTTAGCTTGTGTGTGCATAGTATGTGTTGATAGTACCAGATAGATAGTATTGAATTGATAGATAGTATTGATTAGATGGATTGATAGATAACATAGTGGGGGTTGAATTGATTGGTTGAGTGTGTGAATTGTACTGACTTGCAGGAAGGAACGAAGACTAAGGTAAGTCATCTGACTTGTGCTTGTGGTTAGGCAACCCTTGGGGCGTATTTTCTTCCTAGTCGGGACTTAGGGGTGAACTTGTTGAGATGTCGTCTCACCCCGTTATGGGATAACATTTTCAGGTCCTTATATGGCAACTCCTCTCGAGCATTTTGGTCAACCAAAGAAGGTCACCGAGTAGAGGTGTTATATTTCGCTTCATGGGCACCTGAGGGGATGGGTCTATGAACTCGTGAGGTCCGTGGTCTGGGTTGATGTGGGTCTACCCCATAAGGTACCCCATCAATATAGATCATGATATCATCGTGAGCGGAATGGATAGAACAAGGGTCCCATACCGAAGTCTGAGGTTCTTATGTCGATGCTGGAGGTTGCTTTTGGAAAAGGCACAGCAAATCTTCTTGGTGGCTCGGTGGTAGACCTGGATCTTTTGGATCCAGGGACCTCGGAGTATTCAGTTGAAGACTTCAATGAGTAAAGGATCTATAGTACTCTAAACCCCCCCTTTTTGTAGACCTTGTATACATCAGCTAATATTGTATATGACATAATTTGGTTTGTGTATATAAGTGTGTTATGGTTTGAAAAATTTGTGGCCCTGCTTTTCTATCCCATCTTGTTGTTATCTAGGGATTTATTATTCGCTTATGCATGCACATTAAAATGAATAGGTCGGCGACGCATCCTAGGATGTTGCTATTTAATCAACCACATAGGGAAGGTTACTCGCTCGGAGGATCGGGGCGTGACATTATTATTTTCTAGCTCCACTCAACTAAGAAACTAAGGCTTCTTATTCATTGCTAGTATAACAAAAAATTTACATATACGCTATTGGCCGATTGACATGTGCACTCAAAAATAATAATGTAATTGAATACTTTCATATGTCAACATTCAAAGATGCACGTTGCTACCATTATGTATATCCAATTGCTATGCTGAACTTCTTAGCCCACCTTTCTGTATAAATTTAGTGGTGTGTGTCCTATGGTTTCATCACAAATAGTTAAGTTCAGCCTTACTTCGTTTCTAATGAAACAATTCACATGAAGAATCAAGATTCATAGAAATCCGAGATTGTTTGAACTTTTATTCTGTACCAGATTAACTGCTTTGTTTCGAATGAATAGAGTTCACTTGCTTTCCAAACAAAACAGAAATATATAGGAGTTAAAAGATTCAATTTATGTCATTATAATGTCATTGATCCTGAAAACCAAGGGTTGAAATTGATTAACAAAAGCAAAGAGGGACTGAGAAAGCTAGTATTGTTTCGTTTCCTCAATGGCCAATTGAATTCCCTTTATTTTCCTCAGGCTGAACCATTCTCATAAGATCAAGATATGACTTCCCTTCAAGCTCACGAGAGAAGAGTCCCCTCAAGTAATTAGCAACGCCGATTCTTCTGAACAGTGCCGGCTTGTCTGGTGTGATTAGGCTAGGTGCAGGACCAATTTCCTCTTCCAATTTCGGGCTGTAAAATTTGGCAATTGAGAGCCTCTCCTTCGTTGAGTTAACTATTGCTCGGTGCTCGATGCTACGATAAGTACCATTCGTCACAATCTGTGTTAATCGTCAAATGCATAGATTATTTTATCATGTCTCTAATGGCTTTTTCTTCATGAATACTCATTCTATCAAACTAATTAGCCCATTTCATATGAATAAATAATGATGTCCACATTGGAATTCTGAAATTATACATGTAACTACGCATATCTCCCCCATTTTATTACAAAGAAAAAACCATAAAACACCTCAAACTATGTCCACCGTGACACATTTATCTTAAACATTTTTTTTTGCTACAAAAAGAACCCAAAATTATACCCACTATGACACAATTACCGTAACCATTTTCTTGTGACATCAAAAACTTGAAACTTGTAACTGTATGATGCATTTATTTTCGGCCAAAATGACGTTATTTTTGTTTCACTTAAGTCTTGTAGGTGCCAGTGTCAACACAATTTGCCTCTTGCTATCCATGAAGGCAGATTTTTAATAGTTTCCATTGACAGAATATTGGCGTATGATAAATATGTCGCATAGAAACAAGTTTGAGATTTTTGTTGTCATAAAGAAAAAAGATTTAGGGTAAATATGTTACAATGAGTATAGTTTGGGATTTTCGAAGTTTTTTCTCTTTATTATTTGATTAATTCATTCACAAGCGCAGATATTTTCGTTTGGATAGATTACTCATCCAAATATATTAGAAATGCATAAACGAAACGGTAGACGAATTTGTCATCAATAGCAGATGAATGTAGAAATACTAGCTCATATATAAGACACAATTAGTTGGAACTCCGCGTCAAAACAATGGAAATAGGGCCAATCGCAATACTTACCTCTAAAATGTCTCCGACATTGACAACGAAAGCCTCGGGAAGGGGCTTGACGAGGACCCACTTGCCCTGTTTCCTTACTTGGAGACCTTCCACTTCATTGACCTGGAGAAGAATGGTGAGGCCTGCGGAGTCAGAATGAGGAGTGAGGCCGATGACGAGGTCGGGTCGCGGACACGGAGGGTAATAGTTCATCCTAATGGATTGCCTGCCCTCATCAAACAGTTCCATCATCTCCTTGGTGTCCATCTTCAGAGCTTTTGCCATGAGGAGGAGAATCTTCATTGCAAGGTCTCGTAGCTTCGAGGAGTATTCGTCCAAGACATCTCTGTATAATGATAAGATGATACATATAAGAATAGGTTCGAAAGGCAGAGATGAAAAGAGCACGAATTTTCTTACAAAATATGAGTAGTTTCATCTCGACGGTGAGATTGCAAGATGTGTAGAAGATAGTTAAACAAGTCGTGTATACAATATTCAGCATAAAACTAAGGCATTCTTGATGATGTGAGGTAATCTTGAAACTAGTCTTCCATGCTGACCCATGTGAGCCCAACTCACATATACAGTTGGCTCCCAGCAGTGCATGTAAGTTTGCCACACGCGCACCAGGTGCCGTCGAGAATATTTCCTAATTTTAACCTTTGAATTAAAAACTGATATGTCAATCATTTAGAGTAAACTTAAAATCATCCTAAATTTAGATCCCGCTTCGGAATAATCCATATTGGGCTAGTAATGAAGCGAAAAATCCAATTGGAAAGAGCGGGGAAGGGCAGGGCACAAGTTCACATCTCTCTTGGAAACGAGGGGAGACTACCCTTTATATACTAGTGGGATATATAAATGAACTAATAGTTTATAAATTACTTGAAAAAATGAATATTGTTATTTCTTCAGCAATAAAAGTTATATTTAATTGGCATGGGCACAAGAGGAAAAATAATCCACTCCACATTTCAATTGACCTACGATAAGGAATGAAAACATTTTGTGAGAAATATAGAATCAAGTGAAGCATTAGATTTATGATCCTTAGGCAACAATCTAGAGTCAAACCCGTGATACATGTGCTTACTTATCTTATCATGCATACTTAGCAGAAGCATACTAAGCCATCTGATCACATTCTTTGGACGTAATCTGTTAACTACAGATTCATTAATCTCCTGATGCATGCAGGCTAATTCATGTAATACGGTTCCCAAATTTTGTAAAAGTCAAAAATTAAAGTTCTCTATGAACTACGAGCCTATTAATATTCTAAATTAACTCAATCTCATTTGAATAATAACAAAGCACTTCTTGTTCTTGAATTTAATGTAATAAACTCATGTCCATTCATGTTAACACTAGCCTCTATCGGTCTTTCAACGAGTAATTTCCCTGTCAAAACTTGTTGTACTTAAGAGATTTGATCGTTTTTTTTCTATACAAAACCTAATAATACACAAACTCTTAAAAAGTCTTTAATAAATAGTTAAGATCAACTTATCAATGATAAGAAATCGTTACTCAATGGACAATAGAAATCCGATAAAGCATGGGATCACCTCGTAATCTATCTCACTATTGATTGGATTGTTCTTTATGAACAATGGATAAGCAAATCATTCTACCTGTAATCTATGGAACAAAAAGCCAAATACGAATGGCCTATGAATCCAATATAGTATAATTCCATGTGTGTACTGAAATTGCGTTAACAATCACTTACCTGCCCATGAAAAGCTGAAAGCGACGACTTCATTCGGCCTTTCTTGTTTAGCCATCGATAATCTTCTCACTATTCAAGGGTAAAGCAATAAATCTAGCCCATTTTTTTAAGCTAACCAGGCTTGAATTTGATACCATCGGAAACGACAATTCTTGGGAAGGGCAGAAGTAGAAAAGGAGAAAACAGAAGAAAAGATGGGGTAATTGATCAAATCAGATCTGGCCAATTAAGTCCTTCGGGCAATACAGAACGTCCCATTGATATATCGTGTACTCGATGAGAGAGAGAGAGAGAGAGAGAGAGAGAGAGAGAGAGAGAACCTGAACGGCGAAGGAAGCAAGGGAAAAAGGTGAGGTTTTCTCAAATGTCTTGGGAGGGACACCATGAAAAATAGGTCGGCCCAATCAAGCTTTTGCTCCTCCGACACGACAAGCGCCTGCCCAAAACCCTCCATGTCTCCTTCTTCTTGCCAAAACTTCCTCTTCTCCTCTATTGGAAGCTTGAAGAACTCTTGTATACCGGACTTCACCTCCTCAACCAATGAACAACTCACTCCATGATTTATCAACTGCGTGCGCAAACAGGGATTGAACTTCAAAAGTCCATTCTCGGAAAAGAAAAATCCGGACCTTTTGTCCCAAGTAATCCTCACAGAAAGAATAAAAGCAACTATTGTAAAATTTTACCTGGAAGAATCCCCAATCTCTACATGCAGCGTGCAACTTTTCAAGCTCGGACTCCATGGTATGGTCATTGCTTGAGGATAGCTTGCTCAGGTCAATTACTGGTACTTGAAGCCACGAAGTTGCTTGATCATCATGCATGAACATATAATCTTGGTCGGTACGGACATAGCGAGTTGGGACTTCACTTATGGCCTCTTTTGCCAACTCTAGAACACTTGGGACTAGAAGAGAACTACCAAGCTTTGTGAGATTTGCGTCCATCGTCGTAACAAGAGGATCGGACGACAAGAACCTCAAAAGATGTGGTGACTGGTAACGGGCAAGAGCTAATCAATCTAAGTTTGTCAGCTGTTTTTCCATTTCTTTTCCATTTCTTTTTCTTTCTATTCCTTTCTGTTTTTCTTCTTTTTTATTCTTTTTGGATGGGCTTGGCTGTACATCTTGCTTAAAGATCCTATTTTTCTATTATACACTGCTGCCATCGCTGTCCCGTTTGCTGGGTGTTTTATTCCCCCCATATAAAAATATTTATTTGCATCCCATAAGATTCTTGAGGTCAATTAAAGAAATTTCATTTAATTTTTCTACATTTAAATTATTTTTTTGTTAAATACTGTTGTCATTATTATTTGACCAAGCGGGGATGTACTAAATCCATAACCCCAGAGTGAAGGAGGGAACGGGGCCATGGGGTTGTTAATGGGCATCCGTTATTCGTGGCCATTTTTTTCTTTTAACTAGAGATGATCAAGTAAAGGTTGATGATTACCGGCACTGGCATATACCTATGTTGGTTTAAGAATGGCATAGGGACACTTTTGAGAGTTTTTTGCCTCAAAAGTTAATTGCTTCTTGTCCATTACCAATCAAAACTTTCACTGGAGGGTCTAATGGCCGTAGGATGTTACGTAAACTGGTTTCTCATTCATAGTAATTATGTCATGAAACCTTGCGTCTCGAACCACAAGAAAAACAAGTTCAGACGCGATGTGTAGTTTGGAAAACCGTGACTTAGTCTATATCAATAAATATGTGCATCCATATCAAATCTCTCGAAGTAAAAAGACACAAGCTGGGTTTCGACTATAAATATTCCAAATCATATTTTGACTCTATCCTAAGCTGAAAATGACACAGACCAAGTCAAATTGTGCATGTTTATGTCAATTTTGGGATGTTTATTGGCAAGCCATGCCCAACTGCCAACTCACAAAATTAAGGCTTTTTGTCTCTACGTATCACTCTATTCGTATAGACATACTATAAATATAATTTTAAAATTATTATTTTTAATATTTTAAATAATTTTAATTTTAACTAAATTTAAAATTATATTTTTTTATTTTATTTTAGCTAAAAATTTATTTTTAAATTTATTATTTTTTTTCATATTTTAACTATATTTAATTTTAAATTAAATTAAAAATTATTTTTATATTATTTTTTTACCATGTTAGCCTAAAACAACGCCGTTTTTGCATTATTTGGCCACGTCAGCGTGCAAAACGGTGTCGTTTTGTACTCACTTCGCCAAAAAAATGCCACGTATGCAATTTGGCCGGATTTTGCCGGGTTGGCACTCAAGTGATTCATTTTGCTCCGATTTTGGCACTTAAGTGTACATTTTGTAAATTATGGCATTTAAGTGTTCATTTCTGTTAAGTTATGGCACTCCAGGATTCGCATGTCGTAGTTTGGCATACCGTGATTTAGTCACGCATCAAGAAAAATGGAGATCCAAACCAAATCTTGAGAGAGAGAGAGAGAGAGAGAGAGAGAGAGAGCCTGAACGGGGAAGCAAGCATGGGAAAAAGGTCTTAAATGTCTGGGGAAGGTACACCATGTAAAAGAGTTCACCCCAATCAAGGTTCTGCTCATCCGACACAACAAACGACTGCCCAAAACCCTCCAAGTCTCCTTCTTGCCAAAACTTCCTCTTCTCCTCCATTGGAAGCTTATAGAACTCTCCTGTTTCTAACTTCAACTCCTCCACCAATGAACAACCCACTCCATGGCTTATCAATTCCATGCACAAAGGGATCGATTGACTTCGACAGTTCGACAGTCAATTCTAATTCTTGACCTTTTGCATCAAGCAACCCTCACAGAAAGAAAAGGTAAGAGCTACTCTTGTGAAATTTTACCCGGAAGAATTCCCAATCTCTGCGCGCAAGGTGCAACTTTTCAAGCTCGGACTCCATCACATCATCATTGCCTGATGAGAGCTTGTTCAAGTCAATTAGTGGTACTCGAAGCAACGAAGATCGATGATCATCATGCATGAGCAGATGATCTTGGTCAGTACGGACATAGAAAGGGGGGACTTTCTGTTGTGGCCTCTTTGGCCAACTCTGGAACACTGGGGACTGGAAGAAAACCACCAAGCTTTGCGAGATTCGTGTCCCATCATTGCAACCAGAGGATTGTACGGCAGAAACCTCAAAAGAGTAGCTTATAAGTTACAACATTATTAGAGGTAGGACGGCACATAACCTAGTTTCTCAATTATAGTAGCTGTGTCAAGAGACCATGGGTAAATTTGCGGTACATGACAATGCAGATTAACCAGTGCAGATGAAGAAGCTTTTGACCTCTGTCGTAGGTCATGTAGAGCTTTGATTCCAAAAATCTCAATCTAGACCTTATTGTGATTATTTTTTGTTTTGTTATTTAATCTTCCTTTTCATTTCATTTATTTTCAATCATTCTTTTAGAAAAGGGCACGCTTACTAATAAGGAGACATTTTACTGCTAGTAAAGATTGAAACTCAAAAGCGAATAGTCTCTAATTGTGATGAATGAATGAATATGGCTATGCCAAATTCTAAAAGTCCTCGATATTTGTTACTTTTAATCACATTATTTATTTGATAAAATTAGAACATGATGGCCAATTTTAAGTTTGTTTTGTTGGAAATTTCCTATAATATGGGCTTACATTAATTAATTAATTTTCTATTTTAAATAATCAGGTTAGTGGATCTTCAAATATTTATTAAACCCTTGAGTGATATTATTGAATTGGGTTATGGCATATATTAATAATAAGCCTACTTGAGTAGTAAAGTGTGGGCAATTATGTTTAACTGAAGCCCATAATAAGATGGGCTTAGTTAACATGCTATTGATTAGGGCTTGTTAAGTCTCCTCTCTAGCCCATAAAAGAATGGGTTATACCTATCAATTGCTTAATTTAATTATGTTGTGCTTATCAATTTTGGTATTTTACATTCATATATGGATCCGATTATTCTTAATTAATTAATTATTTAAGTGAATAATTTTCTATATGTGGTATCAAAGCAAGTCATATGTGATTGTAGAACCCAACTTTTTTTTTTTAATGAACAAAATTCGAAATTTTACTCTTTGAATCGAATATTGGCATTATTTTTTCATGAGGATTTTTTGATCGATTGATTCCAAAACCTTAGGGCTTTTGTTCTACATGTCAAGATCTTTCCAACTATAAATAATTTGTATGATTTCATTGAGAATTGAGTGAGAATTTTGAATTTGAAATTCTAGGGTTTATATTTTGAAAAATGTTTTAGAATTTTAAATTATATGCAATCGATTGATGTTTGTAATAAATTATTGCATGGGTATTGTTACATATGTTTTAGCATCTTTTGGTTGCATTAAGGTAAGTGGTTTGGGCTTAAATTTGAGAAAAACGAATTTCAGCCATGGGCGTGTTAGATCCGAATTTTTTGAAGCTTGAATATGCAAGATTTTCTTGTTCTTGCTTCATTTAATTCATTCTAATCAATTTTTATTAATGTTGGAAGTAAGAACCATGAATAAATTTCATCAAAAATCAACCATTATATGAGTTTTTTGATGTTCAGGTTGAAACCGGATTGTATGACTTGGTTTGCAGACTTCGTGACCCGGCTAAAGGTTGAAGAAGACCTCTAACCGAGCTGGGCCATTAAATTAGGCTCACGCCCATTTATAAAAAATAAAAATAAAAATAAAGATTCTGGGGGCTCACGCCCATGAACCAAGGAAAGAAAGGTTCTGGGCGTGAGCCCAGAACCAAGAATTTTGGGCATAAGCCCATTTTATTTCCTTTGGGCCATTTTAATTAAAAGAAGGATGGGCCCGTTCCAAGCGGTCGAGTGGGCCCCTGCGGGTCTGTGGGCTGGGCGAAGGTCAGGGCCTGTGGGAGGGTCTGAAACATTTAAATAATAATAAAATAATAAAAAATAGAATTAAAAAAATTAAAATTGTGGCAAAAATTGTTTGACAAATGCAATATGATCTTGGGGAAGCATATGTTGTAAAGTGCTTCATATTATTAGATGAATTTTGGGTATAAATTTTTGGAGTTTCCTATTGATAAAAAATTAGTATATACATTCTTACCGTTAAAAAAAAAAAAAAGTGTATACAATAACTCACCCAAATTGGGTTATTGTGTATGTTAATTTTGGAAAATATCATGAAGATTAATTCTCAAAGTTAAAAGATGGAGATATATAATTGAAAAGTATTTTTTTGTCCAAAGGGGATAAATGTTTTGAAAATTACATGTGCACTCTCGCTATCCATGCACATGTTACACCTGCTGCAAGCTTTTCACTGTCTCCCCCTCAACTTTGCCTTCATCTTCGTTTCTCTTCCTGTTATGAAGAATTGGCGAACATGGCTGATTGCGCTTTGCTGAGTGGTGGTGACATTCGCAGCAACAAGGACGATAGATATGGCTGCCGCAAGAGCCCAAGCTTCATGAGCTCCTCCATCATCAGTGGTGGGGGCGGTGGTAACACTGATCATTGAGGATCAAAAGAGGGAGAATGTTCACCAAGGACAAAGATTAACGAGTCATGACCGGTGGAATCGAAGAGAGAGGAAAGGAACGAAGACGTGAGACCTGCTTTATATCTAGTATCTTGGGTTAAAAGTGGGCTTATAAATAAGCCCACGAAACCTTTTTTGCGGCTTTTTTTTTGGAACCCATTAAGACCCATATTTCAAACTTAAGGTGACTCACACATAAATCACTTTAATAAATTTTAGTTAATATATGAGTTTGTCACCTATTTTAACAGTCCTGGTATTATAGTCTACATAATTATAATTATTACTCTAGATAATGATATAATATGTATACCTTGCCAAACTTCCCTACGAGAAACTTTTAGACATCTCTCTCTCTCTTTTTGGGGAGACCATTTTGATTTTTAGGTAAGGAGTAGCTTCTTATGTAGAAGGATAACTGTAACAGAAGTTGTCAGTCTTTTGTTGATTTTGGCTTCCATTGTCTGTGTATAGGAGTAATAGACTTGGAGCTCCAGAACCTGTAGATGAAGCAAATGGCCATTTGACTTGTGGTTGTGGTGACATCTCATATTGCAAGGGACTTATTATGTCCACTTTTGAAATGATTCACAGTGGAATATGGTTGTATTTTAGTCAGGTAAGCAGACAAATCCCTTGGCAACATGTGATGTCCTAGAATAATTATTTTAAATATGTAAGTCGCGTCAATGATGTTATGCCATATTACACGTCGCACCTGCACATGTTCTTCTTGTGGCTCCAAATGCGAGGTCTCTCCACACAATTATTATAAATGAGAAACCAAGTAACATGAGATCCTATAGCCATTAAACTCTCAAATGAACTTTGTAACTTGTAGCCTACTCAAATGGATGCGAATCTCACAAAGCTTGGCGGTTCTCTTCCAGTCCCAAGTGTTCAAGAGCTGGCAAAAGAGGCCATAACAGAAGTCCCGCCTCGCTATGTCCGTCCTGACCAAGATCACCCGTTCATGCATGCTGAGCTTGGAACATCGTTGCTTCAAGTGCCGGTAATTGACCTGAGCAAGCTCTCATCAAGTAATGAAGATTTGATGGAGTCTGAGCTTGAAAATTTGCACGTTGCATGCAGAGATTGGGGATTTTTCCAGATAGAATGTTACAAAAGCTGCTTTTACTGTTTCTTTCTGTGAGGATTAATTGAGACAAAGGATCTGGATTTCTTCTTGAAGAGTCGACTTTTGAACTTAGTCGATCCCTTTTTGTGCATGCAGTTGATAAATCATGGAGTGCGTTGTTCACTGGTGGAGGAGGTGAAGTTGGGAATCCAGGAGTTCTTCGAGCTTCCAATGGAGGAGAAGAGGAAACTCTGGAAAGAAGAAGGAGACGTAGAGGGTTTTGGGCAGACGTTTGTTGTGTCGGAGGAGCAGAAGCTGGATTAGGGCGACCGCTTTTTCATGGTGTCCCTCCCAAGACATTTGAGAAATCCTCGCTTTTTTCCTATGCTTCCTTCTCCGTTCAGGTTCTCTTCCTCTCTCTACGCCACACCAAAAGAAATTTAGTTGTCTAGATTTAGGGCAGGGAATTTATATAGTAAATTTGTCCTTCCGGGGCTAACACACTAGGATTGAGGAGGATTGAATTGGCCAGATTTTATTTGCCCGATTTCCCCATCTTTTCTTCTATTTCTGCTCTTCCCATTCCCCATCAAAAAATAGCGAGCATGAGGTGGATGTCAAACGGGCACGCAAGAGAGCGAAGCAAGGACAACGGCGACGAAAGTGGTGTGCGACGGCGGCGGCACAGGATTTGGTTGTTTTGGGTGAATTTCCCTCAAAAAACGAAAATAGTCTAGCCTGACACAAACATTAGTTCATCTAGCCCGACGTCGGCCTTTCATTTTATAACATAATTAGTTCACAAGGTGGTTGAACTAATTTAATGTACAGATTAGTTCATCCTGCCTGACAAGAAAGAATAATTTACCGAATGTCCCCTTCATGCTCTCGTGATAATTGGGACTCGGAAGCTTGAAGACAAAGAAATGTTGTTTTCGGTGTTTGCAAAATGATTTCAAGCTTTTACTCTTGAACACAGAAAGATTCCCAATGGCTAATGTCTAACCACAATTTAAAATGATTTCTAGTTTCTATTAAGTAACGATTTCACGAGGTAATGCTACCCGTTGAATCATAAATAAGTAGATCTCAAATCTTTACTGAAGTCTTTTTAAGTCTTTTTGTATTATTACATTTTGAGTAGAAATAACAGTAAAATCTACATAGGTACAGTGCACTTCGACAAGGAAATAATTTGTCGAATACCCTTTGGGACTATTAGTAGCGTGAATGTTTGTGATCTTGTTACCTTAAATTTAATAACAAGTGTTTTGTCGTTATTCTAATGGAATTGAGTTAATTAAGAATATCAATAGGTCTGTCATCAATAGAGAACTTTCATCTATGAATATACAAGTTTTAGGAACCATATATTGTCAATATAGAACTTCAGATACAACAACATTTAAGATACCCAATTAAAACTATCAAATTGACAATTTCATCAAGAAAATATATATAACTTAACATTGAAGAGACAAGCCGAAGATGGGGTATGAAATTTATGGATACACATCTGGCAATTTATAAAGCACGTCTCCCGTCATTTCTAAGAGAGACATGAAAACTTTCATCCTCCACTCCCCGCCTCCTTCTCATTGCAAATTTTCACCGCGCTACTAGCTTGATATGGATTATTTCAAAATTGGATCTAAATTTAGGACGATACTAACTTTATTGTAAATGATTGACACATCTGCAATAAAATTAAGAGCCTATATTAGGAAAAATATTGATTACACTTGATGCTTGTGAGTTGGGGCTGACATGATCGAGGTGAATGGAAGACTCGCTCCAAGATTAGTCCACATCATCAGTAGCACCTTAACTTTGTCGAAATAAGACGATTGTATACAAAGTTTATTTAACTTTTTTCTACACATCCCCCATCTCCTCCTTGGTAAGCTATTCTTATATGCATCATCTTATTTTTATGCAGAGATGACTTGGATGAATACTCTTCAAAACTACGAGATCTTGCAATGAAGATGCTCCTCCTCATGGCAAAGCCTCTGAAGATGGACCCCGAGGACATGATAGAACTGTTTGATGGAGGCATGCAAACCCTTAGGATGAATTATTACCCTCCATGTCCGCGACCCGAGCTCGTCATTGGCCTCACTCCTCACTCCGACGGCTCAGCCCTCACTTTTCTTCTCCAGGTCAACGAAATGGAAGGCCTGCAAATAAGGAAAGAGGGCAAGTGGGTCGCCATCAAGCCCCTTCCTAATGCTTTCGTTGTCAACGTCGGAGATCTTTTAGAGGTAAAGCTTTTTAATTGGCCCTATCTCTGTTGTTTTGATGCAGAGTTCCGCCTAATTTTGATTCAAATACAAACCAGTATCGATAGATTCATGTGCTATGATGATAAGAGAGTTATTTCATACACAATCTGTATAACTTTTTTTTTGTAAGGGTATAACTTTTTATATATTACATTATGAAAAAAAAGAAAAAGAAAAAGAGAGAACATTAATTTAGTCTATCTAAACGAAAATTCATGCATCGTGAATGAAATAAATCTTGAATAATATGGTGGACGGAACCAATTATGGATTATAAGAAATATATGTAATTGCGCATGTATTATTCGTGTTCTGGTGTAGCATCATTGTTTATTTAGATGCAATGAGCTAATCAGTTTGACAAATTGAGCATGGATAACGGAACTACATTAACAAAATCCAATAGAGACATTACATGACAATCTATGTATTTGATGATGGCTACAGATTGTTACAAATGGTACTTATCATAGCATTGAGCACCGAGCAACAGTTAACTCGTTGAAGGAGAGGCTCTCATTTGCCACATTTTACGCTCCTAAAATGGAAGGGGAAATGGGTCCTGCACCAAGCCTGATCACACCGAATAAGCCAGCATTATTCAGAAGAATTGGTGTTGCTGATTACTTCAAGGGACGCTTGTCTCGTGAGCTACGAGGGAAGTCGTATCTTGACGTTATGAGGATTCAAGTCGAGAAAAAAGGGGATTGACTTTGGCCATCGAGAAAGCAAACTAGCTATGTTATTTTATTTTATTTTGTTTTGTTTTTAATTTTACCTAGACTATACTAGCTGAAATCACATCTTTATATTGACACTCTCCATGTACCATGAACGAGTTGATTATCCACATTCCTTTTGCTCCCTCCTTGCTGGATTAATGACGTAAAGAACTTTCTGACTGGTTTACAGTTTCTTTTTGTCGGGAAAGCAAGTGAACATTCATGATAAATAAAGCAGAGTAAATCTGTTGCAGAGAATGTATCAGTTCAACATTCTCTGATTTCTATGAATTTCAATTCTTCTTTCCATTGCAAAATGTGCATCGTTTCATTTGCAACAAAGCAAGGTGGAACTATTCATAATGAACACACAGCATAAGTGGAGCACAAAAAGTGGTTAAAAATGCTGTTGATGAGATTCGACTTTGCAAATGTGGTATTCCAAGTCACTTCACATGAGCAATATGTATCGACAGTATGAGAGCAGGCCATGTAATGCCATTGCCTTAAAAAACTGACAAGTCCTCTATAATATGAGCAAAATCTAAATTCGTGGTTTGAGATTTGGTTCGTCCCCCGAACTATTAATTTTGTTTCGCCATGGTTCAAGGATATTTAAATATGGTTTATATATTGTATTGACAGTCAAAATTTTCCTAGTAATTATATCTTTGAGAGATAGTAGGGGAATCTCTTAAATTTCTATAGGAAAAGATTGTTAATAATACAAACAAAAAGGTGCCTTGTACCATATCGAAAGGATGTGAGTTCGCACAGGAACTAGAAATGACACTAAACAATTATTGTTTTTATTTATTTTTATAAGATAGAGCTATGGTTATTTTTTATCAATTAATTTTGATTTTTATTATTTTACCTAATAGTTATTAGGCGCTCCAATATCCTTTAAAAGGTTATGTTTGTTCAGACATAACTTCTTAACTTTTGGAATGTTGTATTTGTTCGGACAAAACTTCTTAGTATTTGAAAGGTTATATTTGTTCAATTATTATTTTCTAGATTCATTTTGCAAAATTTTCTGAAGGGTTGCTTCTGCTCTTAAAACTGCGAAGGCCAATTTTAAGTTTGCTTATCAGACTATAAACCTTCAAATAAAGGCTGAGCAAGTTCATCCCCACAAGCAACAAGTACAGAGCTGCTATAATATTCTAAGGAAGCAACAACTCAATCACAACCCAAATCAAGCGTCCTCCTCTTTTCAGATACCTCGTAGACTGTGGAATGAAATATGGAACATGAACTCATCACCAAAAGTACATTCTTTCCTATGGTCAGTATGTCATAACGCTTTGCCTACTCGAGAAAACCTTTATCATCGACACATTATACATGATCCCATATGCAATTTATGTGAAGATCAGGCTATTGAATCACCATAACATCTGTTCTTATTTTGCCATTGGACACAACAAATATGGGAACATCCAGAAATCAACATCCAGCATCATATCAGAGGAGTAAATCAGATAGAAGCATGGCTGGTCAAACTAACATAACACAAAGGTGACTCACCTGACTTGGAAACGATCACATCCATCGTATGGCACATTTGGAAGGCCCGCAATAACTACATATTTCGCCAGCAGCAACCCCAACTAAACCGCATAGTGCAAACATCCATAGCCAATGCCATAGCAAATCGGAGTCCATCTTGGCAGAAATAGAGACAAAGAATGCAGCAACCAGATCAGCATTCGTTTTGGCGTCCGCCAAATCAAGGAGAAATGAAACTCAATATTGATGCAGCTTAACAACCTCATAGCGAAGAAGCATCGATCGCCTGTGTTTGTCGAAGCTCATCAGGCCTTTTAATCGATGGCTTTGCTTGATTAGTGGTCGTCTCCTCTGCCCTGCAAGCAAAGGCAATGGCATTAAACCACATGATCCAGTTCTTGCTGCACACGAGGAAAAACTCAGATCGAATGACCTTGGAAACCGATTGCTCAATTCTTGTTGAGGCGATGTGTAACCATGAACTGCCGCCTTGGGAGATCAAATCTTTGATCGGAGACTGCACGGTGCTGCTTCAATGTTGCCCTAATCTCAGGATTGTCCATTGTAGGAGGGAAATGAACAAGGTCATGGACCGGGCCGTGAAGGCCCATCAGGCCAGTTCGCTACCTACGGATTGGGTCATTAATCCTCCTTTGTTTTTGCATGAAATGTTGTCCTTCAATATTATGCAAAACGCTCCTACTTTTCAGTAGTAATAATAATATTACCTTGTTCTAACCAAAAAAAAAAAAAGTTCATCCCCACAAGCAAAATACCTTTATAATTTGCACACTATACCGGAGAATCTCCTCAAACAAAAACACAAAAGAAAAATTGGAATCTCCGTTCTTTCTTGCAGATATGTGGCTTTAAGCAAAATCCAACTATAGAGAGAGCTAATCTATTTTTAGCCATCGTTGAAGCATCGAGGATTGAGAATAGTAAACTTTCAAGCTATTCTAGACATTATGCTTCACACAATCATCTATCTCCAAGACTAAGGTTGTGATAATTTCACTCGAATATCGATAAGACCGGCGCTCCTTCCACCCCTTATTGACTTTTGACATCCCTACCACTTTGAATTGACCACTTT
Organism: Eucalyptus grandis; assembly: GCF_016545825.1. Taxonomy (NCBI): domain Eukaryota; kingdom Viridiplantae; phylum Streptophyta; class Magnoliopsida; order Myrtales; family Myrtaceae; genus Eucalyptus; species Eucalyptus grandis. The sequence goes on from NC_052616.1 coordinate 38,274,437, forward strand.
ATCCCTAATGAATTCTACTCTTGATTAAAATTATTTCTCACCTTTTTATCATTCATTTGTTTCAATTTAATGCTCTTATCAATTAAAATTTAAGATGATTGATTGCTCGTCTGCATTTGCATTTTCATTATCAATAGATACATTTAAGTAAATTGGATCCTTGGTGGCTGCACTACGAAGTATAATTCAATGGAAGATCAACAAAGTGTGTGTAATGTAGACATCAATTCCAATATCAATCTTGAGTAAATAAAAAATTTATATTGGAAATCGAAGTCGAAAAATTCACAATCACGAGGAGAATCTTAAGGAAATAATAATTTGCAAATAAAACTAACATTTCTTTTACTTCGATGTATGATTAGTGTTTGCTAAGATCACAAGAATTGGGTAAACTCTCGTGCAAGTGGACAATGAAGAATTAGTTCAGAAGAAGACAAATGTGAAAGAAACTTTGAAATATAACGGACATGGAAGAAGCAGATAAGGTGAAAAAAGAGTTGTTGGAGAGGGTTTAGGATAGTTTTTGTCTTTTATTAAGTGTGGAACCAAAGAAAAAGATGAAAATAAGTAATAAATAATTTTAAATCGAAATTGGAACCCATAAAGGAAAATGTCATCAATTCAAAGTGATAGGGAATGTTAGGAGTCAATAAAAAGGTAGAAAAAGCACAAGCCCATCGATAATATCTCCTCTTTTTCTTTCGGCATTTCCCCTTACTTCAGCTGCCCCGGATCACTTCACCCATACGTGAACAAAACTACTAGTAATCAAACACGCCCTTTTCTGGAGAAAAGCTAAAGATGACACAGATTAGTTTGCACTAATTACTACATCAAGTAAAAATCTAGAGGCGAACTTTCTTCTTTATTTGTATCTAAGCAGACCATAAAAAGGTCACATGTTTTTGCTATGATGACAGCCAAAATAGGAGATATGTCCTCAATGATGTGAACTGAACACAACCAAATGAACAATTCCACCTGGAACAAGTTACGGGCATCAAAATTCTTGTTTTTATTTGCTAAAATCAAACGAGGCGCAATTGAATGAGAATCCTCTACCCATCCCGATCGCTCGATAGTGGTTCGCCAGAAATCCAAACAGACAATTTGACGCCATTTTCCTTCGAACAGGCGCTCAATGCTCTTCACGCCACTTTTCACAGTTTCAGGCGCTCAGCCGCTCTAAGAAGCACAAGTAAGCCACGTCGCCCGTCTTCAGTTACCTTGATTCGAGCAATACGAGTGGTGGCAGCGCTGAGACTCGCCTCAACGGCGACTACTTTATGAAGCTAAAAGGGTAATAACGTGTTTAAGCCACACTAAACTAAAGAAGGGAAGAGATGCTTGGCTTATTGATTGGAGTCGGAGTGCCAAGATGAGGATGAGATGTCGATCCGATGGTGACGACTAGGGGGTTTGAACAAAACAAGCCACAGGTTTCCGTGGCAACAAGGTTAAAAGTTGGTGTGCTAAAATGGCGGTAGAGACAATATTACGCTAACGGCAACTCCGTCACAGTTGTTGTGATGAATCAGAGACAGTACCACAAGGCAACTTTGTAACGTTGAAAGTCAACAATCAGCTATGAGCGATGGCGGGGACTGCAACTTTGTGGACGGACCGGTCTGCACAACGATTGAAACTCGGCAGCATTAGTCCTCGTTCGTTCGACCAAGCAGTCTAGGAGCATGGGACAGCAGAGGACGGGTCCCAACGCTTTGGATGATGAAGACACGCGTGAAACTGACGTGGAAATCTGATGATCTGAAAAGGGAACAGCCGAGAAGAGCGAAGCGTCGGTCTGTGAGTGGCCGAGGAGCAACTGATGTTGAAGTCCCTTCTCCGTTTCTCTTCTCAATTTCTCATTCTCTGTTTAGGTTTTTTCCGAGCTCTTCCCGTTCAGCTCCAAGCCTTCAAGCGAATCGGTACAGAGAGGTCAAAGTTGGACCTCCGCCAAATTGCAACAATTTTGTTTTTTTTTTTTTTTTTTTTTTTTTTTCATTCACGGCCATTTTATTTGTTTCCATCTTACCCAAATTCACTCATCATTCGTAGCCAGCTCCTTTTTTTTGGTTGTTGTTTTCTCAAATCCACCTCGTCATCTCACAATCTCCCAGACATCTTTTTGGTTTGATTATTTCCATTAGTAACTATTTTAAAAACTTAAACTGTTAGATGAAAACATGTTTTATTATTTGAATATTCTAACGTTCCGCCTCATGCGTAAGCTAAGCATGAAAATATGTGATTGGGAAAGCAAATAGAGGGCTAGAAGATTCGAACTCAAGATCTTCTAACTCTGATATCAAGTTGAGATTTTGTGAAACCGCAATCAACTCCAAAAACTTAAGCTATTAGATAAATGCATGATTTATTATTTAGATATTTCAACACTCAAGATGATCTAAATACGATATGTTTGCTTACTATATCAACAGAATGTAATGAGAGAGAGAGGACTGAAAATGGATCTAGTTGTATGGCCTAGAGAGGTCAAAGTTGGGCCGAGTTTCGCAGGCCCAAAGTGAGCTTCAGACCTGTTTAAATTCAACACACGAAAAATTTAGGACAGAGTCGCATAACGGGCCAGATCACAACAATTAACAATCTCATTTAAAATTGACGTTCGATGTGCACACGTTAATCATAAGCAAAGATGTCAATAATTTTTAAATGCGGAGAAAATGCAATAAGAAGTGTGGATGTAAGACCATGCGAAATCAATATTTTTATTTAGGGGTCAAATTCAATCACTATCAATGAATTCAATCACTAATTTTAATGAAATGCATGAGATCTTTAGGCAAAAATTTAGGTGTTGAGACTACACTGGTAAACTCTAATAAGAACTCATCACAAACAAAAATGCTTAAACATATAGTATGCGAGTATTTCAATATGAAGTGTATATATGTGACAACCAATATTTTTTACTTTCGATAATAGTATTTAGGATGATTTTCTATGACCATTATCGCTATATTAGTTGTAGAAGGGGACCGATATGCTTCGAATTTTAGATTTAAAATTTACTGATTTTCCTAATGTTTGATATTTTTCATTAATAATATTAGTAAGTTTAAAATATTTTTTTTGATTCACCAACGTTTAGAATGGACACTAATTTCCTTGTTTTTGTACTGATTTACGAGATACTTTGGTAACTTAACAAAATTTCTACTTTGGGAACCAAATAAGCGAGCCATTTGTCCCTCTTTAATTTAGTTTGTGACATTGAATTTAGTCTAGCCTTGATATCATACATTACATCATCTATTTTAACTTTAGCCCATTAATGCCTTGGTGACTCATTCACTTTACATGGCCAAGAAGATCTCTTTCAAAATATCTCATTTTAGCAAGTCTCATTAGGCCACTTGAAGCATTTGTATTGGAACACATTTCATTCTACTTTTACACCTAATGTTTTTAACCCAAGGACAATTACTACTTTAACCTTGGTTGATCAATTTCTTCCTTATAACCCTTGTCTTGGTCATATGGTTGGATCTTGGGAGAGCTTTCAAGTTTCAAAGCTATAAGTCCCCACTTCATTAACTGACAACTTCCTTCTTCAACTTTTGTTTTCAAATCCCACAAGTAAAAGTGAAGGCCCCATACTCATATTATTAAAGCTTCTATGTCAATCATTCATGCATCGACAAGGTAAATTATTGTAATTTCTACTACTTTCTACAAATGGGTTTTCTCAATTTAAAAATAAAAAATTATTGATTTTCAGTTTTGTTTATTTTATTTAAAGGTGATTAAAGCTTTAAGTTATCAAGTCCTTTCCAATGTTAGTGAAAACTCCAGTTTTAGTTTTAGTTAAATTCGACAATGAGTATGAGCAAGTCTCAATAGTCAATTGTTAAGATATTATGTTGATTTGACTTGTTTTGATGAAGTCTTACATGCATAAATGTGCTTGATTGATTCCCTTGAGTAGTGGTAGCATGTTCATGTGAAAAATGACGAAACTTGGTTTAAATTATTACTTTCACAAATTATAACTCACTAGTTGCTCCTTATATTTACCTTATACTGCCAACCGCTACTTATCTTCACCTTATACTCACCAATTGCTTAGTATCTTCACCTTAAATTCACTTGTCGCTGCTTATATTTACCTTATATTTATTAGCCACTACTTATATTCACCTTATATTTACTTGCTTGAATATATCAACTTGTTGGATTATATTCACTTAGTGAGTATATTCCTTTGTATGTGTATATCCGTTTGTTTGAATATATTCATTTACTAAGTATACTCACTTGCTTGAGTATAACCACATACTACTCACATCTACTTATTGAGTATAAATAGTTAATGATTATATCCATTTGCTGAGTGTAACCACATATTGCTCATATCCGCTTGCTAAGTACATCCAATTGCTGCTCACATTCACTTGCTAAGTACAACCACATACTGCTCTTATCTACTTGCTGAGTATAACATACTAATGCTTACATCCACTTGTCTAAGTATAGTCACTTGCCCAAGTATTGCATGAGTATATCCACTTGCCAAGTATATCTATTGTCTGAGTATATTTGATTTGTGAGTATACCTTCTTGCCTATTACACCTCTTTATTACTTATACTCGCTCATCAACTATACCTCAAGTGAGTTAACAAGGGGTGCTAAAGCGGGACCCACTCTAGTAGGTGTGTGGTTTGGGAACAAACTAGGTGGATGCTAGTGGGCCTACAACGACCCTGTCCAACGAGGGAGTGATTGTTGAGGCTAGAGGGCTCGGATAAGGAGCAGATCCTAGCAGGCTTCTAGGATGGCGAAAAGAGTAGGAATGAATCGAATTACACACTAAACAGAGTCAGGATATCCTGTGATTTGGGATGCGTTGTGTTTTTTTATGTCTTGTGAGTTGATGTCTTGCTAGTGACGAGTATGAACTCATTTGTGTATATCAATGAGCTTCATGACTAGTATGAACTCACTTGTGTACATGTTGATAAGCTTCGTGACAGGAATGAACTTACGTATGTGTATCAGTGAGCTTCAAGACAAGTAAGGAATTACCTATGTTTGCGGTGGGCCACCTTGTGATATTTTTTATATCATGAAACAATATGACATCTACTTGCATTTGAGTGAATTAAATTATGCATTATTGTTAATGGTTTTCATTAGTATATCATGATAGTGAAGAAAGAGCATGTGCTTATGCATTTGTCATACATGGTTATTGCCTTGAGCTCACGTTTGTACCAGGTTAAGTGGTAAGATAATCTCTAACTTTGGAAAGAGATTTCATTTATTAGGTTTTGGCTCCCCCCTTATTTTTTAGATCTGTAGGATGATCCCTCTAAACTCGACAATGGAGGGAATGAGGTGATGCTGGAGTCCATCAACCCCGAGTTGGATGGTGGCTTGGTTAATGTTTGGGTTCGCTTTTGCTATGGTATTGGTGTAGAGGTGATAGCTACCCTTGACCTTTCTCAGGTTTTATTTGAATATTGTCTAAAGGTAGTAACTATAAACAAGAAGCATATGTGCATTTATTAAACTCATGCAATTTATTGTAGGGGATGTTGTGAAAAAAATTTTGTGCTTCCGTATAATATTAATATTAAAAAGATAAAATTAGAAAGGACACATGCCAAGCATGACATTCTAGGGCATCGCAATACACATTGGTTCTTATTTTTAGACATTCATGAAGAAAATATGCAAAATGCTTTTAGAGAATTATATAGAAGAATGTATGAAAATCTACCGATTAGATATTTATTACCGAAATATGCATTAAAATCAAATATGCAACATTAGAGATTTTCCAAAGTAAGGATAAAAAATAAATAATTATGGAAAACTTTACATGAGTGACGTGACTCAACTTGCACGAGCTTTGCCCAATATACTTAGATTCTATCTAAATTGTTATTTGTAATAGGCTTATCACCTTAGAAAGCTTCATTGGAAATGAATAAAGGAGTTAATTTCCACTGGAATAACATTTTTTAAATTTTGAAATTTGCTGAAACAAAACTGTCTTGTTAATGTAGATGCATGATACACTTTGTTAGGTCTTCGAATGTTTATGTGGCAATATCGAAGCAATAAACCTCCTACAGTTAGATGTTGATAATCCCATTTATTAAGTGCGAGGGAACAATAACATTTATCCAAAAAGTCTTTATTATTCAACAATAAAGTAACATAATGTTTCGAGAATTTTGTATAAATATGAAATGAGTTTACATTAGTTACATTAAATTTCTTGAATATATTATGTAAATAGAGATACTTATTTTTAGTTTGGGGGTCATCATACATTATTGTATTACTTAAACTTCATTTGCGTAAATTTTCAAGGCAAAGTAATTTTTTTGTCTAGATCTTAATCATAATGCTTTTACTTTTCATAATCAAATTAATTATTGTAGGACATCACATGTTCCAGAGGTTTTATTGCCTTTGGTAATAGCAGTTAATTACAGTCGTGGTATGAAGAGGAAAAATGTGTGTCCTAAGGCTTGGAAGTTGTGTTTTGCTGGCCCTTCTAAACTCTCCGGAAGAGAAATAGAAGATGCCCTAGAATTGCAATATTATTATGGAGAACTTCATGCATTTTGACTTGGTAAACTTCCATTATATTAATTCAAATAAAATCCAATCCTCATATAGCAGCCTATATTTAGCTCACCAACAAAAGAAGGTCTACTATAACATTCCAATGATCCACTTGCACAAAAAAAATAATTATCCACTTGCACAAGATTTTTTAGTTTAAACATTATGGTTGCAAGACTGTTGATACTTAAATTTTGATGGCCCTTCTAGTCATTCATTTGCATAGAAAATCAAGGATCAACCCTGTCACGCCCCGATCCTCGGGCACGCATCCATCCTTCTCTTGGTCGATTTATAGCGACGTTCCAGGACGCATCGCCGACCCATTCATTTTAATATGCACATGCAGAAGCAATTATAAATCCCCAAACAATCAAACAATGTGATAGAAAAGTAGGGCCATAAATTTTCATATTGAAATCCACAACCACACTTTTATAAACACAGAGGTTTATTAACATCAACAAGTCGCTTAGAAAAATATCGGCTTAATCAAAAGGGGACTATCCTATGACTAACGAGTTAGACAGGTTTGCCGATTCTGTTTTCTTCACTTCCCCGAACTCCGGGACTTCTGGTCCTCCACCAACATCATCTATGGACCTGAAAATGGTTATACAATAACCAGTGAGACAACGTCTCAATGAGTTCTACCCTCCTAAGACTTGATTAGGAAACCAATACACCTTAGAGCTGCCTATGCACAACACGAGTCAAAGGATTTACCTTGGTCTCAATTCTATCCTACAAGTCAAGATTATTTACAGATGCCTCATATCACATCAATCAATCAATTCAATCAATTCACGGCATCATATCAAAGCATTGATCAATCGACCTAGTCGATTACATGTCACTTGGACCATTCCTTGGTCATTTCATTCAATATTATATGTGAATCCGATCAACATCCAGGATTCCTCGATCATTAATGAAATACAAATAGCACTATCCTATCTCCAGATGACATATAGAGCCATCGAGCTGATATGCATAACATTCTATTTCTGAGACGACATGTTGAGTCATTGAGCCGTTATAACATACCTATGTATAACGTTCTATCTTCCAGACGACATATTAAGTCATCAAGCTGTTATAACACACCGTTGGGTCATACCGTCTTATCTCCAAGGTGACATATAAAGTCAATGAGCCGGTATACAAACAATTCCTTCTCAAGATGACATGAGAGTCATCGAGCTGTTAAATCATATCGTCCTATCTCAAAAGCGACATATAGGGTCACCGAGCCAATATACAAGCAATTCTTTCTCAAGATGACAGGAGAGTCATCAAGCCATAATAGTATAACGTCCATTCTCCAGATGACATACAAATCATCAAGCCGTTATAGTATTTTTGTTTCGAAGGCACAATAAATTTCAGTCGTTAGCTATCCCAGCCTAATTTCCAAAAAAATAAATAATTAATTAATTAATTTAAAAAATTATTAAATAAATACAATAAATCCAATTTAGGCCCGTAATGCCTAATTGGAGGCCCAGACAAGCCGGGAAAAATCCCGAGGTTCGTTCAATAAATACTAGAATCTCTCTACTTGCTAATGACTAAGTCTAACCATTTAACATGCATCGTTAAGTCACTAATTTAATTAATCTAAACTAATCTAACCGTCTAATCACACTTAATTACCACTAATCAACCCTTAAGCATCATTAGTCTATAAAGCGAGGATTAGTGAGCTAAACTCACCCGTTTAACAATTCGCTCAGATTGAAACGTCGGGAACGTCACGGGGGACATTTTTCTCCAAAGCGAGCCTAGGGTTCAGGAATCGGAAACACCTTAAAATGGCCTCCCAAGGTGCTATGATGCCCACAAAAATAAATGCTATTCTTGGTTGAAAATGGAAGGAAATCAACTTGGTTTAGGCAGGAATTGATCGAGAAGGAAGAAATAGGCCAAACCGGGCCTAGATGGAGGTTTACCGGCAAAGAAATGGCTAAGGATGGCCTTGGCTAGGCTCCACGGTTGCTGGACGGTGGCTAGATTAGGTGTGAGGAAGGCGGCAGCGCAGTAAAGGCAATGGCCCGCAGGCGGTGGCGCGCATGAACGGTGACGGCGAGGCGTGCGACATGGATGAGCTGCTTAGTTTCTCTTCCTCTGCTGGTAGTCGCACGGCTGAGAGAGAGAGGAGAGGAGGGTTTTGGCCAGTTGGTGAGGAAAGAGAGAAGAGATAAGAGAGAGAGAGAGAGAGAGATGGAAGGGCCCTATGCCTTAATTTTCCACAAAAATATCTCCCAAACTCATCCTAGCCCATGCACACTTACCTGGTCTCCATTAGGCCACCAAGACTTGCCCAATAACTCATGAAATGGTCCAATTTTGCTAGAGCATGAGGGAGTTACGAATTTGCATGTAATTGGCTTCTAGTGGACATCAATTCTCTCTTGATCCACTCTCAATTGGCTCTCATAAATTCAATCGATACCTCAATTATCAAATTGATAATTTTTCTCACCTATGAATCCATCTTGCATCCCAAATTTGCAACCAAAAACAATCCCCGACCTTAATTGAACAAAAACGGTCCTATACCGACTTTTTCCCAAAAAGTCGTGGTTGTCAAAAAAATCTTCTGAGCTTGAGTCGATGATCCTAGAATTTATTGTGACATGAGAGAATCTTCAATTTCTGAAATCGGACTTGAATTCGAGGTTAATTTCCATTCGGCGCGTTTGTAGCGTGACCTAGGCTACCAGGTAGTTTTTAGAAATTTTTAGTACAAATGACCCGTGGTCGATTTTCTTCGAGCCACAATGAACCCACTTGACTCAATGGTGACTCTTGGTTATCGTGAAAATCTCGAGGATTCAATTACGGACACAGGATACCAAAACGACAGAATAATCAGTCTAGGGCCAGTCGACGAGATTTTTCCAATTTAGTGGTGTCACCCACGATTAGCCACACATCTCAGTTGAACAGGCCTATCTCTGATCTCAAATCGATTTTTATTTGTGCCGTAATGACCTCTAAAGATGAGCATGGTCGAGAAGTCGATTCCTAGTCGAATTCTCAAGTCTATTGCCTTAAAATTCCTTAATGGCTTCTCGAAATAGTCTAGTTATCTCAAGAGTGATTGGCTCTGGGAACAACCCAATAGGTGCGTCAATGAAATGTTCGATTTATCCAGTAGAAAGCCGAAATGAAAATTTGGGATGTCATAACTCTTCCCCTCTTGTAAAAATTTCGTCCTCGAAATTTAAACCTTTATAAAGCTTCTTCAAAAAGGTGGGGGTACAATTGTCTTATTGACTATTCAGTCTCCCATGTTGCTCCTTTAGTACTGTGGTGTTGCCAGACCACTTTGACCAATGGAATGGTCTTTGTACGCATAACTTGCTCTTTTCGATCCACAATATGAACCGGGCTTTCAACGTATAACACACGGTCATCCACGTCCAATTCCTTGAAATTGAGCACGTGGGTCGGGTCAGGTTCATACTTCCTCAACATCGATACGTGAAAGACGTCATGTGCTTGTGCCAATCTCGGTGACAACGCAAGACGATATGCTAGGCTCCCGATTCTCTCTAGAATCTCAAACGGACCTACGTACCTCAGACTCAGCTTGCCTTTCTTTCTAAAGCGCGAAGTTCCCTTCATTGGTGACATATTTAGAAAAATGTGATCACCAACTTGGAATTCTAAAGACCTTCAATGCTTATCTGCGTACTTTTCTGTCTGCTCTGAGCGGTCTTTGATTTGCCTCTGATCACTACCACAGCATCCACTGACTGCTGGACCAACTTTGAGCCTGTAATCTTTCTTTCCCCAACTTAATTCCAACACACTGGCGTTCTGCACACTCTGTCATATAATGCTTCAAATGGAGCCATCTTGATGCTCTGCTGATAACTGTTGTTGTAGGCGAACTCTACCAAGTGTAGCTGATCTTCCCAACTTCCTTTGAAGTCTAGTACACAAGCCCTCAGCATGTCCTTGAGTGTCTGAATTGTCCTCTCAGACCGGCAATTTGTTTGAGGATGATATGCCGTACTGTACTGAAACTTTGTACCTAAGGCACTCTGTAAGCTCTTCCAAAAAGTGGCGGTAAATCTCGGGTCTTTATCTGAAGTTATCGTAACTAGCACTCCATGCATTCGAACCACTTGACACACATACAAATCTGTGTGTCTATCCAAACTGAGGTCCTTTCGAACTGCAATAAAGTGAGCCAACTTTGTCAGTCTGTCGATGACTACCCAAATTGAATCATTTCCTCTTTGACTCCTCGGTAATCCTGTCATGAAGTCCATCGTGATATGTTCCCATTTCCATTCTAGGATTTCGAGAGATTGTAGTAGTCCTCCCGGCTTGCAATACTGAGCTTTCACTTGCTGACACATCAAACACTTAGCGACATGCTTGGTGATGTCTGCCTTCATACTAGACCACTAATAGTGTTGATGCAGATTCTAATACATCTTGGTACTTCCAGGATGCATGCTATAATTGCTACGTGCTTTAGATAAAATATCTTCTCTAAGCTCTACATCATTAGGTACAACTAAACATTCTCGGAATCTCAGTATTCCATCATCAGAAACCTGAAAGTCAGCCTTTCTTTTCTCAGTGTCTTCCTAAAGTATCTTTTGTACATCGGGATCTATCTGTTGGAGTAATTTTATTCTGACTTGGACATCCAGTTCAATTATGAGGGTGGCCATAAGACTCGAAAGGTGGCCTACTCAAATTTGAATACCGAATCTCGAGCTCGTTCGATTAAGTTCCACTCCTTAATTAATATGTGAGCAACTGAAGACTTTCGACTTAAAGCATCGGCGACCTTATTTGCCTTTCCCGGGTGATATAGGATATCACAGTCGTAATCCTTCAGCAATTCCATCTATCGGCGCTGTCTCATGTTCAACTCCTTATGAGAGAATAGGTACTTGAGACTCTGATGGTCCGTGTAGATCTGTAATCTTTCCCCACACAAGTAGTGTCTCCAAATTTTCAATGCAAATATGATAGCTGCGAGCTCTAAGTCATTTGTCGGATAGTTCAACTCATGAGATCTCAACTAACAGGAGGCATATGCAACAACTCTACCATGTTGCATCAGCACACATCCCAATCCTTTGAGTGACGCATCACTATAGATCTCGATTCCTCCAGGACCAGATGGAATGGTTAGCATAGGTGCGGTAGTCAGCTTTTCCTTAAACTCTTGAAAACTACTCTCGCACTTGTCTGTCCATATAAATTTCTCCTCCTTCTTCAAGAGTTTTGTCAAAGGCGATGCTAACAATGAGAACCCTTCCACAAACCGTCTGTAATAACCTGCCAAACCCCGAAAACTTTTGATCTCTGTCACTGTAATCGGTCTTGGCCAATTTATCATGGCTTCAATCTTGCTCGGGTCCACTGAAATTCCTTCACCTGAGATCATATGTCCTAAAAAAGTAACACGAGTTAACCAAAACTTGCACTTGCTGAACTTGGCGTATAACTAATGGACTCTCAATGTCTGCAACACTGATCTCAGGTGACTCTCATGTTCTTTATCACTTCTTGAATACACCAAAATATCGTCAATGAACACGATCACAAACTGATCTAGAAATTCTTTGAATATTCGGTTCATCAAATCCATGAAGGCAGCAGGAGCATTCGTCAACCTAAATGGCATCACTGTGAATTCATAGTGACCATACCGAGTACGAAATGTTGACTTAGGAATAACTTCCTTCCTGATCCTCAACTGATGATATCCTGTCCTCAAGTCGATCTTTGAGAAAATCGACGCTCCTTGCAATTGATCAACCAAGTCATCAATCCTTGGTAGTGGATACTTGTTCTTGATCGTTACTTGATTGAGTTATCGATAGTCGATGCATAAGCATAAGAATCATCTTTCTTCTTAAGTTCTTTCAACTCAGATAACGCCATCCGGTTAGGAGCCTTAGAGATTGGCTTTGTCCTGAGGGCTAATTCGATCACAAACTCAATCTCTCTTTCTAGCGGTAATCATGTCAATTCCTTTGGAAAGACATCTGGAAATTCTTGTACCACTTAAATGTCTTCCATTTTGAGCTCCTCCACGATAGTTGCCAAATACCCTTGACAACCCTCGTCTAATAGACGAGTTGCCTCTGGCGACGAGATCAAGGTAATCGAGGGTCCTCCTCGATTCCCGACAAACTCGAAGCTCTTACCCTCTAACGGGTCAAACTAAATCGCTTTACGATAGCAATCCATTTTAGCTCATTGCTTGGTGAGCCAGTCCATGCCAATTATTAAATCGAAATCATACATGGCTAGGACTAACAAATCAATTTTCCCCACTCACTCACCAATCTCTAATTTTCAACCAGAACAACCCAAAGTAGCTAATACTTTATCCTTCAACAGTGTAGATATGCAAATTGCCGACTCCAACAATATAGGACTCAATCCTAACATCTTAACATATTGCTTGGAAATGAAGGAATAAGTTGCTCCTGAGTCAAACAAAGGGTAAGCAAGTTGGTTATTCAGCGAAACCATACCTGTGATCATATCAAGCGCAGCTTCTACCTGACCTTGTGTGATAGCATAAATTGTGCCCTAAGCTGGAGGTCTCAGCTGTCCTCCCTGTGGCGCATTCTAAGGGGAATACCCTCTTATCTGTCTAATCGGTGGCGGCGGTGGTAGCTACGGTTGTCCTCCTGGCTTCTTAGGACAATCTCTAGCCAAGCCCTATTGACCACACTCATAACAAGTGCCCATCCTTCAAGTGCACTGATTCGGTCCATGTTGCCTTCCACAAGCATGACACAAGTCATTTCTATTGGGCATGGGCTTGCCAATTCCACCTTTCCTATTCGGTGGTACTTGGAATCTACCTCCCGTCATGGGCTTCTTCCCCTAACGAATTCCTTCTCTATGAAAGCTGAACCTTGCTCCAGATGAGGCATTCTGCTCAATTATACCTCTCTCTGTCATCTAAGCTCAATGATAGACCTCACGATAATCCATCAAATCCAATGGCAGCAAAGGTTGCTTTAGCTCGGTACGAAGATCGTTTCTGAATCTTCAAGCTTTCTCCTCGGGATCCTCAATCAATCTTGGGGCATACTGTGAAAGTTCAGCAAACTTGACCTCGTACTGATCGACTGTCATCGATCCTTGACGAAGACGTTGAAACTCCTCCATCTTCTATTCCCGGGCAGCACCCAAGAAGTATTGATCATTAAAGGCTTTGAGGAAGGTGTCCCACACCTAGGGCACTCCTTCTAGAAACACAATATCCTTCGTGGCTTTCCACTAGATGTTGGCATTGTCTTGAAGTTGGTATACAGCCAATACCACCTTCTCCTCTTTGGTGCACATTAAGAGTGCAAATGCTTTCTCTAAGTCCTGTATCCACTGCAATGTAGCCTTAGGGTCTCCAATACCCCTAAACCTTGGTGGACTGAGCTTCAAGAAATGTTCCACCAATTTATGGATTGGTCTCGCAATGGCCACCACTCCTGGCCGGACTTCAGCGGGGGCAACGGCAGGTGCAGCTGCAAGTGCAACAGCAGGGGCAACCTCAGCAGCGGCAGCAACAGTGGCAGTAGCGGCGGCTTAAGCAGCGGCTTCAACAGTAGCGGCTTGGTTCTGTGCCTACTGATCCATTCTTGTACCCATCACTTCCAACACTCACATGATCCCTTCTATCCTGAGATCATTAAGGGCTTCTACCCCGGCACCCACTACAGGTGGTGCCACACCACCCCACGCTAGCCTGAGCTAGCGCTGACCACGGCCTCCTCGGGTACCGACCCTAGTCAGCATTCTACCCTGAGTCATGGCACGCACGATCCTCTTGGTAGGAGTCCTTTGCTCCGGATTGCTCATAGTTCAACTTTAAAAACTGACACCTGCTTCCAATTCCACATAGAATTAGAAACAGAGCAATCCAAACAACAAACAATTCTAGCACTTAGCTACCATAGACATACATCGGTTGTGAATTTAAAGGCCTTCCCTACTAACTTTTTATCATGGTCATCGCACCTTATCATTCCAATCCCTAACCATGATCCTCGGGCATGCGTCCATCCTTCTTCTGGTCGATTTATAGTGACGTCCCAGAACGCATCGCTGTCCCATTCATTTTAATATGCACATGCGGAAGCAATTATAAATCCCCAGACAATCAAACAATGGGATAGAAATGTAGGGCCATAAATTTTCATACTGAAATCCACAACCACACTTTGATAAACGCAGAGGTTTATTTACATCAGCAAGTCGCTTACAAAAATATTGGCTTAATCAAAAGGGGACTATCCTATGACTAACGAGTCAGACAGGTTTGTTGATTTTGTTTTCTTCACTTCCCCGAACTCCAGGACTTCTGGTCCTCCACCAACATCATCTATGGACCTAAAAATGGTTATACAATAACCAGTGAGACAACGTTTCAGTGAGTTCTACCCTCTTAAGACTTGATTAGGAAACCAATACACCTTAGAGCTGGCTTATGCACAACACGAGTCAGAGGACTTACCTTGGCCTTAGTTCCATCCTGCAAGTCAAGATTATTTACAGATGCCTCATATCACATCAATCAATCAATTCAATCAATTCACGACATTAGATCAAAGCATTGATCAATCGACCTAGTCAATTACATGTCACTTAGACCATTCCCTAGTAATTTCATTCAATACTATCTATGAATCCAATCAACATCCAGGATTCCTCAATCAATAATGAAATACAGATAGTACTATCGTATCTCCAGATGACATATAGAGCCATTGAGCTGGTATGCATAACGTTCTATCTCCGAGACGACATGTTGAGTCATCGAGCCGTTATAACATACTTGTGTATAACGTTCTATCTTTTAGACAACATATTAAGTCATCAAGCCGTTATAACACACCGTTGGGTCATACTGTCCTATCTCCAAGATGACATATAAAGTCACCGAGCCGGTCAACATCCAGGATTCCTCAATCAATAATGAAATACAGATAGTACTATCATATCTCCTGATGACATATAGAGCCATCGAGTTGGTATGCATAACGTTCTATCTCTGAGACGACATGTTGAGTCATCGAGCCGTTATAACATACCTGTGTATAACGTTCTATCTTCCAGACAACATATTAAGTCATCAAGCCGTTATAACACACCGTTGGATCATACTGTCCTCTCTCCAAGATGACATATAGAGTCACCGAGCCGGTATACAAACAATTCCTTCTCAAGATGACATGAGAGTCATCGAGCTGTTAAATCATACCGTCCTATCTCAAAGTAGACATATAGGGTCACCGAGCCGGTATACAAGCAATTCTTTCTCAAGATGACAAGAGAGTCATCGAGCCATAATAGTATAATGTCCATTTTCTAGATGACATACGAATCATCGAGCCGTTATAATTTTTTTGTTTTGAAGGCACAATCAATTTTTACCTTTTTATCATACTTGATAAAAGTACATGTGTGTGGGTACACGATTGGCCTTAGTCAAAATGCAATAATTATTACTTTAGAACTTCCCACCATTTTCAACAACGCATAAACAATATTTTGGCGCTGTGAACCGACGCCTGATAATTACCAGTTAATTACCACAAATCAATTCATTTAGGATTAAATCCTAAAAATCATACTTAAATCAATTCAACATAACGTAAAGCTCGACTAAATAAACCGACTGCACCACGACAATCAGCATAAAATTTCGGCCGTCAGCTATCTTAACCTAATTTCCGGAAAATAAATAAATAATAAATTAATTTCGAAAATTATTAAATAAATACAATAAATTCAATTTAGGTCCGTAATGCCTAATTGGAGACCGAGACGAGCTGGGAAAAATCCCGAGGTTCGTTCAATAAATACTAGAACCTCTCTACTAGCTAATGACTAAGTCTAACCACCTAACATGCATCGTTAAGTCGCTAATTTAATTAATCTAAACTAATCTAACCACCTAATCACACTTAATTAACACTAATCAACCCTTAAGCATTATTAGTCTACTAAGCAAGGATTAGTGAGCTAAACTCACCCGTTTAACAATCCACTCGGATTGAAACATCGGGAATGTCGCAGGGGACGTTTTCTCCAAAGCGAGCCTAGGGTTTGGGGCTCGGAAACACCTCGAAATGGCCTCCCAAGGTGCTGTGATACCCACAAAAATAGTTGTTGTGCTTGGTTGGAAATGGAAGGAAATCAACTTGGTTTAGGCGAGAATTGATCGGGAAGGAAGAAATAGGCCAAATCGAGCCTAGATGGAGGTTTACCAACAAAGAAACGGCTAAGGACAGCCTCGGCTAGGCTCCACGGCTGTTGGACGGTGGTTGGATCAGGCGTGAGGAAGCCGGTAGCGCGGCAAAGGCGATGGCCCACGGGCGGTGGCATGCATGACTGGCGACAACGAGGCATGCGGCGTGGAGGAGTTGCTCGGTTTCTCTTCCTTTGATAGTAGTCACACGGCTGAGAGAGAGAGAGAAGAGGAGGGTTTTGGCCGGTTGGTGAGGAAAGAGAGAAGAGATGAGAGAGAGAGAGATGGGGGCCCTATGTCTTAATTTTCCACAAAAATATCTCCCAAACTCATCCTAGGCCATGCACACTTACTTGTTCTCCATTGGGCCACCAAGGCTTGCCCAACAACTCATGAAATGGTCCAATTTTGCTAGGGCATGGGAGCTACGAATTTGCATGTAATTGGCTTCCATTGGACATCAATCCTCACTTGATCCACTCTCAATTGGCTCTCATAAATTCAATCGATGCCTCAATTATTAAATTGATAATTTTCCTCACCCATGAATCCATCTTGCATCTCAAATTTGCGACCAAAAATAATTCCCGGCCTTAATTGAACAAAAACAGTCCAATGCCGACTTTTTTCAAAAAGTCTCGGTTGTCAGAAAAATCTTCTGAGATTGAGTCAACGTTCCTAGAATTTATTGTGACATGACAAAATCTTCAATTTCTGAAATTGGACTTGAATTCGTAGTTAATTTCCATTCAGCGCATTTTTAGCGTGAGCAAGGCTACTGGGTAGTTTTTAGAAATTTTTAGTGGAAATGACCCATTGTCAATTTTCTCCGAGCCACAATGAACCCACTTGACTTAATGGCGATTCTCGGTTGTCGTGAAAATATCGATGATTCAATTACGGACACAGGGTATCAAAATGACAGAAGAATTAGTCTAAGGTCGGTTGACGAGAATTTTCCAATTTAGTGGTATCATCCATGATTAGCCACACATCTCAGTCGAACAGACCTTTCTCTGATCTCAAATCGATTTTTAACTGTGCCGTAATGGCCTCTAAAGATGAACACTGTCAAGAAGTCGATTCCTAGTCGAATTCTCAAGTCTATTGCCTTAAAATTTATTAATGGCTTCCCGAATGATCTAGTTATCTCAAGAGTGATCGGCTCAGAGAACAGCCCTATAGGTGCGTCAATGAAATACTCAATTTATCCAGTAGAAAGTAGAACTAAAAATCTAGGATGTCACAAACCTCGACCCCTAAACAAAAATACTAGTTAAATTGCATATAAGTATTAGGAGCATTTTAATTAAGCTCATATAATTGCATTGAAGTTAATGGACTTAAGCGAAGGAGGTTATGAGCTTAATTGAATTAATTGGGCTAACATCACTCGTATAATTTCGCCAAGCCCTTTTATCCAACATATTGGCCAAAATTTGTGCATATGGGTTGCTAAATTGGAAAATATTGATTAATTAAAGTCAAATTGGGGAGATATTAAACTTGATATTCTCAATTTAAATAATAATAGATAATAGGAGAGTTTCCATTGTTAAAGGTAGGGGATATCTCTTAGGCTACGATTGACAGTTGAGATAAAATTCTGGATAAGATAAAATTTATTCTATCTTTTATTTGGTGCTTGCTCAAGATAGAATAAAGTCGGATATAAAAGAGATATAAATCAGATAAAATTATCTCATGGGAGAAGTGGGATAATTGTGGACATGATTTCTAATATCCACAATAAGAAAGTTATTTTTCTCGAATATCAAAATTCTTAAATTAACAAATTTAAAATTATATTTCAATATAAATAATATTTGAATTCTACTATAAAAATTTCAAAATAACAAAAAATAATAATTTAATTTTTTATTTAATCTTTTTTATTTATATATTGAATTTGATTCTATCTTATAATATAAATTCAATGTGTGTGTGTGTCTATATATATATATATATATATATATATATATATATATTACACATTTTAGGTGTTTTAATATTTTAAATATATAGTATAGTTTCCTATTTAATAAAATTTTATTAGAATGATGGAAGGGGAAGAAAGAAATAAAAAAGAAATTGCTTAAAAAAGAGAAGAAAATAAAATAAAAAATAAAATAAAAATAAACTAGACAAGATTGTTGCGGGAGATTTTTACCATCTCCGTTTATAACATTGTTTAGTTTGTTTATATTAATATACCTTTTATACCAAACAATATATAAGATATGATGTGAATATATCTAATTTTATTACAACAATCACCCAATAATGGATAGGACAAAGCAAAATCCATGTATTTCATATCTTTTCGTATCATATCCAATTCTATCCTATGTGGAAATCTAGATGACTAACATAACCTTAGAGTCCAAGATAGGAAAGTAAGAAATTGTGCTCTTACAAGAAAGCCCTAATTTTTCAAAACTCTAGAGTTTTGAAAAATTAGGGCTTTTAGAGAGATGATTGAGGTTAGCAATTAAAGAAAAACTATGTCCACACACGAGTTCTCTCTCGCGGTCCCCCAGAAAAATTCCAACATGCGGCTTCATGAAATTGACGAATACACATTCGTTAACCATTAGATCACGCTCAAATTTTGTGGAGATTATGACAATTTATTGTTCTTGAGTTTCTCTGGTGTGATTGATGAGAAAATATGTGGAAGTATATCTTTGAAGGATAAAACTGAACTGGTCAGACTTGGATCAAGACTGGAGAGCTCAACACGCAGTCCCGAGAAAACGGTAAGTATGTGTTTGTTCTAGGTCGGAATGCAATGAAATTTTGAGGAGACCTCCACGATACCTAGTTCTTCAATTTCACCAAATGAATCAAGCATCAAAGATCTAGAGATCCCCTTGCCCTTGTGATATTAACAGTCCTTGTCGTTGTTTTGCCCACCTCTCACTGTTCCTCGCTGGTTATCCTCACCACCCCCTTGCTAGCAGTCGTCATTTGAGTCAGTAATCCAACTCACATAATATGCGAAGTTATTTTTTATTCAAATATTCAATTGGTAAATTGTGGCTATTCAATTCTAACATGATTTGGCGTGAGATTTTAGGCATACCCTGGATAGGAAATTTTCTTACTGAATCATGCATATAATTGATAATTTGATCTTTAAGACTCAAGATCGGATTCTCGATTATTTTTGTTTCCTCTTTTGGGTTGAGGTGAATATGTGAATTATATAACTTTGTTACATTGCATGTTGCTAATTTAGTAAATTTTCCTATTATAAAAAAATTGCATTGCATATTGCATTCAGAATTGCAAATTTAGGAGCCATGTAATAATTTGTAAGTTACCTATTTTAGAATAGGATTAATTTAAATTTATTTCCTAGTTTAAATTAGGTAATTACAAATTTTAATTAGTTTCCTATTCTATCTTCAAAGAAAAATCATTAAAAAAAATACTTATATCTTGTAGAAGTAGTTTCATCATGGCCTCATCATCAAATGCCATGTCATTTAGTGATTGCATGTTTAGGCTTATATAAATTAGATTGCAGTCATATTAGATTAATTCATAATGTTTGTTCATAATTAGAATTAGGTTGCATATAAATTGCATGTCATATGTCATTAGTTAAATTAGGGTCACATAAACTTAGATTAAAATTACATCTCATGCATTGCATATAGTTTAATTTTTCTAAAAAGAATAAAAACCCCCAAAAAATAAAAAGAATTAGATATCAACATGTAGAAATCATGTTTAGGACATGCATGTATTTTCTAGTTAATATCTTGCAGAACATTTGATGCATTGCATTTAATGGGCTTTTTCTTGCTTGAGGTATTTATGTTCTTGCTCTATCTCTAGCAATTTATTCACTGCTTTGATTATTGATTGTTAAATTCTTGTTTGTGCACCCGCACTATCACTCATTACATGTTCGTGGCTTAAGACTAAAATTGACCAAGATGACTTGCAAGATATTTTTTATAACAAAGAGAAAAGGAATGAAAAGGTGTTGGTTTTATCTAGTGTAACCAAGTTTTCGTATCCATGATCTTTATTGTTTCCAGAAGTAAAGTGGAGAACACTTGGATTTCTAATCGACTTGTAATAAATTAATGGCAACTCCTGAATAAACAGATTTGCATGTTAAGTTAATTAAATTAAAATACAAAAGTTGTGGTTGACAAGGATTTGAGAGAGTCCACGTTTCTATGCCTAGTCATCCATTAGCTTTTTGTTTTATGGTTCACTTCGTTGCGACAAAGACTTCCAAATTTTTTGGTTCCCAAATTCTATTCACCGAGATGGGAATACCTATCGAAAGCATTATATTAACTACCGTACTCAGAAATAAGTATCCTTATTTAGGAAATTTTTAATTTTAAGAGTACTGATTATGCATATCTTACAGAAAAAAAAAATTATGAGCACTTTGAAATTGAAAATTTATTTATTTAGCTATCTAAGTATTGTGTTGGGGATACTCCGCTTATAAATTTTCAAGCAATGGATTGGCATTTTTGAGCTGTTTAAATTCTTGATGATGTCGTGGGTGGATGGCAGACAAGCAATCACGAGCGGAAAGTAATTGTGGCTATCGTAACAGGGTCGCGTACTTGTTCACGCAGCTTGGTGTTGCTTACAAAGGCACTGAACTCAATGAGGGGAGTACGTTTATGTTATCCTCATCGTGTTGGATGCTGGTAGAGATAAATCTATGTGGTCTTTTGCTTAGTCCGCTGAAGAGTGTCCCTACTTGATATGATTGAGGTTTGAGCTTCGATACTTAGGTTCCATTTGTTTCGCATAAAATGTGGCATTTTTGGAAAATATTTGCCATGAAGTCATTTTATAGGAAGATGTAATTATTTTCCGGTGTCCGGATGAAACCTGAAAATAAAGTGAAAAATATATTTCGCTGTTCAGTAAGAAAAATATTTTCCTTCATATACTCTTTTTCATTTATCTTATTTTTTAAAATGGATGTTTCATATTTTAAAAATTTTATTTTTAATCAATTTTAATTTTTAAAATATATTATTAATTTTTTTTTCATTTAACTTTATTTTCCATCTCCTTCTTTCTTGGTTGGTTGCCGGCCATGGCGATGGCTCATGACCAGCCACCAATGAGCCTTGAGTTCACCGACAAGCACGAGGCTTGCCGCTCCCTAGATTAGCGAGCATGAGCGTCGAGCTCGAGGCTTGCCAGATCGACGAGCATGAGCTTGAGATTGACGAGCTCGAGGTTCGCTTGGCGACGGCCGACAACTAGCCAAGAAAGAAGAAGATGGGAAACAAAGAAAAAAAAAAAAAAAGAAAAAAAAGAAAAAAAAAGAAATAGAAAAGACAAAGGAAATTAAAAATAATTCGAATAA
Organism: Eucalyptus grandis; assembly: GCF_016545825.1. NCBI lineage: Eukaryota > Viridiplantae > Streptophyta > Magnoliopsida > Myrtales > Myrtaceae > Eucalyptus > Eucalyptus grandis. Next base: position 38,296,653 of record NC_052616.1, read on the forward strand.
AAAAAGAAAAGAAGAATAAGAAAGGGGAGGAGGAAGTAAGGATTTATAGTGATGTGAGATAAGAGAGATTAAGTGAGGAAAATGTTTTTTCACTTTTCAAAAGTGGAAAACATTTTCCCATAATTTAAAAGATTTTTTTTTCCTTTCATGAAAAATATTTTCCCCAAGAAATTCATTTTCCATGAAACGAACGCTGAAAAATCCGAAAAACATTTTCTCGGAAATTATTTTCCGTGAAACGAATGGAGCCTTAAGCCGTGGCACGGGACAGGCATGAGATTTAGTCAGCTCTAGCAGGGTGGACTAGCGGCAAAAACATCAGTGGCTCTGATGTTTAAGTTTATCGAATGCATTACGGAGTCATCATATCACTAACATTTCTCACATAGCATTAAGTCTTCCAATTAGTCATCGACTCTATCTTGTTGCAAAGGTTGTTAAGATGCACCGTTCGGGAACATTGACGCCCCTCCTTATGGATGCTGGAGCAATCGCTGACAACTCTACTGGGCTGGATTTAGCCATGCCTCAACCTCCACTTGTTCTTGCCTCCGGCCTCCCTTTTCTTGTTTTACTTGGTCTCTACGAACTCGGAACCATAAAAAGGCCATAGCTTCGACTTGCTTCGTCATTAATTTAATCCCTCAATCAATTTGCCGCAGAAAGGGTTCTTGAAAGCCATGTTAGGACTCTTCCGGGCTTGCCACCCTCAAACAAATTGAGTTGAGTGGATTTCCATTCGCACAAATTATACTTTATGCGAGCTAGAGAGAGAAAATAAAAAGTAGAATCCTAAAGCTATGTTTCAGTAGTTGTCTTTTCCTTTTCATCAAACACTTCATGTGCACTCTCGCTATCCATGCACGTTGTTAAAAAGTTTTGGATTTGTGTATGTCACGCCCCGATTCTCGAACGCGTGCCCATCCCTTACCTGGTCGATTAATAGCGACGTCCCAAGACGCATCGCCGACCTTTTTATTTTAATATACGCATGCAGAAGCATATAATAATCCCCAAACAATAAAACACTTGGGATAGAAAAGTAGGGTTTCAAATTTCCATCTTAAAAGCATCCACACTTATATACATTGCCAATCATAGTGCAAATATATACAAGTCGAATTGTTAATTCAACTTTAAATCACGAGTTTCTAAAACAGAGTCTGCAAAATGGAATCGGCTTTTATCAAAAGAGAATTGCCCTATGACTGGCTAGTCCAATAGGATCGTCAATTTTTCAGGCTTCCCCTTCCACACTTTGGCTCTCCAGTCCTTCACCAATGCCATCTAAGGACCTGAAAATAGTTATTCAATAACTAGTGAGACAATGTCTCAGCAAGTTCTATCCCCTAAGACCTAATTAGTAAATCAATACACTATGAGCTGCCTAAGCACACACGGGTTGGAGGACTTACCTTAGCCTCAGATTCCACCTGCATATCAGTACAGTCAATAGGCACCCAAACAATCACAATAGATCGAAATATCGATTAATCGATCTAGTCGATTACATGTCAAACAGACCACCCTTGGTCATTTCAATCAATATTGTCCATTCTTCGAAATAACTTATTAAATTATCAAGCCAGTATTTTAAACGATCCATTCTTTGAAATGACATTATAAGTCATCAAGTATATTCATCATAACGTAAATTCTGCAAATAACATGTTGAGTCACCGAGCCGTTATGGCATGTTGTCCATTCTACAAAATGACCTATAGGGTCACCGAGCCGGTAGTGCATACTGTCCATTTTAGAAAATGACATATAGTGTCACCGAGTCGGTATTGCATACCGTCCATTCTACAAAATGACATATAGTGTCACCGCGCCGGTATTGTATAACATGATACTTTGAACGTACAATCAATTTATCCTTTTATTCATTTCTGACAAAAGTATACGTGCGTAGGCACACGATCAGCTTTAGCCAAAATATTATAATTTCCTTTCCACAAATCCCACCCTTATCTGTAGTCCACCAAAAAAATTTTGGTGCTGTCAACCGACACTCGGTTATTTTTCAATTAATTATCCAAATTAATTAATTTAGGAAAATAATCTTATAATCACAAATAATTCATTTCAGCATACAATAAAGCTCAATTAAATAAACGGACTACACCACGACAATCAGCATAAAATTCCGGTCGTTGACCATCCCGGTCTAATTTTCGGAAATTAATTAATTAATTAATTAATTTCGAAAATCATTAAATAAATATAATAAATCCAATTTAGGCCCAAAATGCCTAATTGGAAGTCGATACGAGCCTAGAAAATTACCGAGACTCGTTCAATAAATAATAGAGCATGTCTACTTGCTAATTACACTAACCATTTGCCTAACATGCATAGGTAAATCCCTAATTTAATTATTCGAATATAATATATCCACCTAATTACACTTAATTAAATCTAATCAACCTTTAAGCATCATTAGCATACTAATAAGGGATTAGTGAGCAAAACTCACTTGAGCAAAGTGAAGACCGGAACACCGCGACGGCGACGTGACAGCGGCCAAATTTGGGCTTGTGACGACACCAACGGGGTTGGACTCGGGCCTTAAACTTGGCCCAACAAATTTTAGTCCAAACTGAGATTTGTTATTGCGTTGGACTGGGCTTGCTTCGCGGGCTGGGGCTCGGAACTGGGCTTGACTGCGCGGGCCTCAAGTGAGCTGGAATTGGGCCGAGGATGGGCTTCAATTCTGGGCTTGGTTGGAGGACTGAAAGTGGACTGTTGGGCTGCATGTTGAGCTGAAGACTGCTGAGGTGAATTCGTGGGCTTCAATAGGCCGAATTTTCCTAAGCTGAGGCGGACTTGAATCGAGTTGGAGATGGCAACGCAAACTGGATTTGCTTCGGCCAAGCTGCTGACATGAGAAGATGCGGACGAAGAGGCAGCTGCCTCGATCGTTGGTGCTGGACACAGGAGGAGGGGGCGTCATTTGTTGGCTCACCGACCAAGTGGCAGCGAGGCAGAGCTGCTCGGTTAACCAAGGAGTTTCGGTGGGCTTGCTGTTGACCAAGTGTAGAGAAGACACGAAGCTGCTGCAACTTCGGTGGATGCTGAGCTTCTCGATGGGTTGTGGGCTCCAGGGAGTCAACAACGTTCTGCTGTGTTGACTGGCGTGCTGGCAGCATGAGGAACGCTCGGTGGAGAGAGAGACGCGCGTGAAGATGGAGGGTGATGGTGGAGATGGCCGCGTGGCTTCGGTGAAGGAGCAAACTGCGGACGTGTGGCAACTTCTTCAGTGGGGGCTTCGCTCGGTGGGAGGTGTGAGGCGAAAAAGGAAAGCGTTGAAGCAGTAGCTGGCCTTCGGTAGCTTCTCTGGTCTACTTGGCTGCTGGTCGCACAAAATGGAGGGAGAGAAAGGGTCTTGGACGGTGGCTGAGCAAGAGGGAAGAGAGAGAGGATAGAGATGAGGGGAATGGAGGGGCCCTTTGGCCTTGCTTTTCCACCAAGTTGTCTCCCACAACTTGTCCAAGAAGCTAGCTTTCCTTGGCTGAAATTGAGCCATCAAAACTCTCTTTTACAACATATGAAATGGTCCAAAGTGCTAGGGAGAGGGGGAGCTACAAAATTGCTTGAGTTCTCCTCTAATTGGCCACAAAATCTCACTTGATTAAATCTCAATTGGCTTCAATAAATCCAATTGGTCATCCATCGACCATCCCAGCATTTTTCATTACCCATATATCCATCTTGCATCTCAATTTTGCAACCAAAATAATCCCCGGCCTTAATTGAACGAAAACGGTCCTAAACCGACTTTTTCCCAAAAAGTCTCGGTTGTTAGAAAAATCTTCTGAGATTGAGTCGATACTCCTAGAATTTATTGTGACACAATAGAATCTTCAATTTCTAAAATCGGACTTGAATTGGCAGTTAATTTCCATTCGGCGTGTTTTTAGTGTAACCTAGACTATCGAGTAGTTTTCAGAACTTTTTAGGGCAAATGACCCATGGTCGATTTTCTTCGAGCCACAATGAACCCACTCGACACATTGGTCATTCTCGGTTGTCGTGAAAATCTCGAGGATCCAAATACGGACACAGGGTACCAAAACGATAGTAAAATCAAATTAGTGTCAGTCGATGAGAATTTCCCAATTTTGTGAAGTCACCCACGATCGGTCACACCTCTCAGTCGAATCGTTCTATCTCTGATTTCAATTCGATTTTTAACCGTGTCATAATGGCCTCTAAAGATAAGCACGATCGAGAAGTCGGTTTTTGATCGAATTCTCAAGTCTATTGCCTTAAAATTTCTTAATAGCTTCCCTGAGTAGTCTAGTTATCTCGAGAGTGATTAGCTCTGAGAACAACCTTATAGGCGCGTCAATGAAATGCCCAATTTATTCAGTAGAAGACATGACTGAAAATTTGTGATGTCACAGTGCATACAGAAGCATAGTTTTGGTATTTATGATAGTTTTTTATTAGTGATGTGTGTAAGTGTATGGTATAATTTGTAGTGAATGGACAAGGGACAAGATAGGATAGTTCAAAAATAAAGAACATGGATATGGGGGAAAATAGTTTCATTAGTTGAACAAAGTACTTTGATGGAGGTGTTGGTAGTCACTCTCCATATGGTCATGATGGAGGTCTAAGACCTCTTACGATGGAGGGTTCACCCCCACACACAATGTCACGCCTCGATCCTCAGGCATGCACACATCCCTTACCTTGGTCGATTTTAGAATGCGATATCTCAAGATTATGTATCGCCGACCTTTTCATTTTCGATAGCACATGCGGAAGTAGTTATAAATCCCTAGATAATAAAATAATGGGATAGAAAAGCAGTGCCATAATTTTCATACTGAAATTCACAACCACACTTTTATACAAGCACCTCATAGTATATAATACAATACTATTCACAGGGGTATAATCTAACACTTATCCACATATCATCAAGGTCTGACAAAACAGGATGGGATCTCAGTCCTCATCCGGGTTGTACTCAGGATCCTCCTCTGGATCATTTTCTTTTTGTTAATCTGCCTTCTCCTCAGATTTCACATCAGGGTTCTCCTCCTCAGGTTCCTCCCCCTCAGGCTCCTCATTAGGGTCCTGCAATGATTATACAATAACCATTGAGACCACGTCTCAGCAAGTTCTACCCTCCTAAGACTCAATTAGTAAACCAATACGCTAACCGGGCTGCTTATACACGCACGGGTCAGAGGACTTACTTTGGCCTCAGATTCCACCTGCATATTAGCACAGCTCAATAGGCACCCAAGCAATCACATCACAGATCGATATCTCGAGAAATCGACCTAGTCGATTTCATGTCAATCGGACCATTCATCAGTCATTTCAATTCAATCAATCAATTCACGACATCAGATCAAAGCAATGATCAATCGACCTAGTCGATTACATGTCATCTCGACCCTTTCTTAGTCGGCTCATCTCATACTATCTATAAGTCCGTTCATATCAAGACTACTTACTATTAAACTGATAAATAGATAGTATAGCTCGCTTATGAGACAATCGGGTATATTGCTCTTTGCTAAGCTGCCATATCGCCCTTAGATTGATATAGTATACCGACAGTGCTCAATCTAAGCTAACAAGGTATACTGTTCTCTGCTAAGTTGTCATATCAGAGCCCGTAGATTGATATAATATACCGACATATTCAGTCAAAATTAAGGTATATTGCTCTCTGCTAAGCTGACATATCGCTCGTAGACTGATATAGTATACCGATATACTGCTCTCTGCTAACTGACATATCGCCCGTAGGTCGATATAGTATACCATCCCAATCATACAACCAATTCCATCTTTTTATCATACCCGATAAAATATCGTGCGTGGGCACATGCCTGGCCTTAGCCAAAATATAATATTTTCCTTTCCATAACTCCCACATTTTCTGTAGTCCACTCAAATATTTTTGGCATTATCAACCGATGCCCAGTTATTTTTCAATTAATAACCAACGATTATTAAATTAAAGAATAATTCCCACTTTCACAAATAATTCAATTCAACATGAAATAAAGCTCAATTAAATAAATAGACTGCGCCACGACAATCAGCATAAAATTCCGATCGTCAGCTATCCTTGCCTAATTTCCAGAAAATAAATAAATAATTAAATTAATTTCGAAAACTAATAATTAAATACTAAAAATCCAATTTAGGCCCGTAATGCCTAATTGAACGCCAGAACGGATCGGGAAAAATCCTGAGATGCATTCAATAAATAATAGTACGTCTCTACTTGCTAAATGCACAATTCAATTGCCTAACATACATTACAATGATCTAATAATCACTAATCCACTCTAATCTAACCACCTAATTGCACTTAATTAAATCTAATCAACCCTTAAGCATAATTAGCAAACTAAGAAAGCATTAGTGAGTAAAACTCACTTAATTAAAAGCAGAGACTGGATCACTGCAACCACAGCACAACAGCGGCCGAATTCCAACTTTTCGGCAGCGCCGACGAGCACACGGACCGGGCCCAAAGGCCTTGCAGGCCCATAGAAAAAGCCTGGCTTAGGCCGAATTTGGGCCGACTAGCTTCGCGGGCTGAGCTGCTGAAACTTCTTGGGCTTCAAATGGGCCTGACGTGTGAAGATGGGCTGCTGCATTTCGTGGGCTGACCAAGAAAGCCCGAAAGAGCAGCTAGGCCTGACTGAAACTCATATGGGCTGAGCTAATCCTAACCAATTGTGGGTTGGAAATCACGCGGGCTGAAGCTTAACTCAATGGAGATGGGCTCATGATGCTGGAATGAAGAAATTGAGCAGCAGCTTCGGCCAATGGAAATGCTTCGTGCGGCTGGCGTTGAAGACCGAAGGGAATGGTAGCTCGGTGGAATTTCGACGTGAGGCCATGTGAGCTTCGGTCAACAAAAGCCTTGGTGAAAGACGTGGCTTCTTCACAAGTTCCCATGTCTCATTCTTTTGTAACGACTCCATCTCCTCCATCATTGTAGCCATCAACTTTTCTTTGTGATCACTTTTCAAAGCTTCATGGTAGGAGCTTGGATCGCCAGAGCCTACGGTAAGAGCATAAGCAACCATATCCTCAAAACCATACCTCTTCGATGCTTTGGGAGTGCACCTTCCTCGACCCGTCGCAATGGTACGAGGAACTTCTACTATTTCTTTGACTTCTGGTACGGATGACTCGCCATTCTCTGCAGATTCTCTAGTTTCAAGCTCCACCTTAATGATAGATTTATCACTCTCCTCTTCAGCATCCGCGTGTGGCACGCAACTTGACTTCAACATTGCAGATTCATCGAACATAACATCCTTGCTCATCAAAACTTTCTTTTCACTTGGATCCCATAATTTGTAACCTTTCACTCCTTTCTCGTAACTGAGAAATATGCATTGTTTTGATTTTAGATCCAACTTCGAGCACTTCAAGCTCTGCACGTGTACAAAAGCAAGACAACCGAATATTTTTAAATTAGAATAATCGACAATTTTACCAGTCCATACCTCTTCGGGAATTTTGCATTTAATTGCAGTTGATGGAGACCGATTCACAAGATAATATGCCATGCGCAGCTTCGCCCAAAACTCCTTGCTCAGTCCCGAATGTAGCCTCATGCTTCGAGCTCTCTCTAATAAGGTTCGATTCATCCTTTCCGCTACGCCATTCTATTGGGGCATATCCGGAATTGTGAAGTGATGTTTAATCCATTCATTCTTGCAAAGCTCCATGAATGGTGTCGATTTGTACTCTCCTCCATTGTCTAATCTCAAGCACTTAACCTTTTTCCCCATTGAAGTCTCAACTTCAGCTTTCCATTCTTTGAACTTTTCAAAGACTTCACTTTTGTGTCGCATGAAGTAGACCCAAACTTTGCTAGAGAAATCGTCAATGAATGTCATGAAGTATTCCTTCCCTCCTTTTGACTTTACCGGTGAAGGACCCCATACATCCGTGTGTACATACTCAAGCACGCCCTTGCTTGTATGAGTTGCAGCATTGAACCGTACTCTACATTGTTTTCCAAACACAAAAAATTTGCATAAATCTAATTTGCATGTTTTTATACCTTGGAGTGCATTCCTCTTGTGAAGCTCCATCAATCCTCTTTCTCCCATATGCCCAAGATGCATATGCCATAGATAGGTGTTATCTATCTCCGTGCTAGCATTCGTGGACACAGATGCTCCACCTTACATTGTGGTTCCGATAAGTCGATATAGGTTACCGTGCCTCTATCCCTTAAGAACAACCAGAGCTCCCTTAATCACCTTCAAGACTCCACCTTGAGCCGTGTACTTGCACCCATTGGATTCAAGTGCACCCAATGAGATCAAATTCTTCCTTAGACCCGGAACATGATGCACGTCTGCCAAGGTTCTAATCATGCCATCAAATATCTTGATTTTCACAGTTCCAACACCCATAGTCTTGCACGAAGTATCAATCCCCATGAGAACTGAACCACCATCATATGCCTTGTACTCATCGAAGGCTTCTTGATGAGTACACATGTGAAAAGTGCATCCGAAGTCCATGATCCATGAATCTTCAAAGATGTCCTTCCCCGACGATATGGACAAGACGTCCCCATCATTGGTCTCAATGCTATCGGCTATACTTGCCTCATCCGAGCTCTTCTTCTTTTTATCATTCTTATTTGGACAGAATCTCTTGGTATGCCCTTCCTGATTGCACCCGTAGCATCTTCCTTTGAACTTTCCCTTGGATTTTGATCGACCCCTACTACTCGATCCTCAATCCGTTGATCTTCCTCTTCCTTGATTGCTTTTCTCCTTTGCAAAGAGTCCCTGTCCCGAAGATTTTGAACTACTTGCCCTTTTCCGGGTGTCGTTTGAAATTAGGGCAGCAGTCACCTCTCCAATCTCCAGGGTTTCCTTGCCATAAAGGAGCGTAGTCCCCAAGTGGTCAAATGAATCCGGCAACGATGCCAATAGTAGAAGTGCTATGTCTTCATCCTCAAACCTTACCTCCAACCTTGTAAGTTCACTAATCATCTGATTGAACACGTTGAGGTGTTCTAATAGATCTCCTCCTTCACTTATTTGAAGTGAATAGAATCTCTTCTTCAAGAACAACTTGTTTGTAAGAGATTTCGTCATGTAAATACTTTCGAGTTTGAGCCATACCTCCGGAGCAGATTCAATTTTCACTACATATTGAAGGGCCTCATCTGATAGGTTCAATCAGATTGCGCTGCACGCTCTCTCCTCCATGTCGACCCAATCATCATCAGTGATGGTGTCCGGCTTGTTCGATCTTCCCAGAAGAACCTTTGATAAACCTTGTTGAATCAACATATCCTTCATCCTTCTCTGCCATAGTGTAAAATTATTCTTCCCGATGAATTGTGCAATATCAAATCGAACAGTTGAACCTTTTCCAACCATCTAGTTAGAAGTCACAATACAGGAACGGAGAACCTAGATTGCTCTGATACCAATTGTTGTGCGGAAGAACACCATAACTAAATGAGAAAAGTAAACAAGAATAATTAAGAACATGGAGATTTATGTGGTTCGGCGGAAAAATTCGCCTACGTCCACGGAAGAGAGAGACAATTTCTTTTTGAACGTATCACATGAGTACAAGGTACAATGCTGAAATAAGTAGATCTTTAGATCCCCACTTTTCTAATCCTAGCAGGAAAGGAATTCCACCATAAATATATTATCAAATTTGAAACCTAAATCTAGGAAATATATTTGGAAACAAATAGCCTGCAATCTTCAAGCCTTCTTAGATTTTCCAATTGAATTTTGTGTAATTCAAGACAACATCAGCAACCTTAGTATCTCGTTGGATGCTTCCACCTCCATCACCATTAGGGATGTGCAATATGAATTGCCTGAATTGGGAACTGCTTGGAACAAACCGGACCGACTAGTTTGGTTCGACTCCCAATAGTGTTGGTCCGGTTCCTGGTTTCTAAAAGTGGAACCAATGTTTGACAGTTCAGTTCCCAATTCTAAGGGGAAGCCAAACCGGACTGACTAAATACACTTTTTTTTTATCTTTTTATTTCTTAAAAAAATAGTAAAATGTGAACTAAACACTACCTTGGTCTAGTTCCAAGTAATGGGAAAAAATAAGTGACTGGTTCCATTGGACTGGTTTGGTTCTCAGACCTAGAACCAATTGGTTTTGTCCTCAATTCCGATTATTGGGAACTAGATCAGGAACCGATCACCCCTAATGACCACCATAATTGTTAAAATATGTCTTCAAATTGAGCTCACAAACGAATCTCGACCCGAGAGAAATACATTTGTGGACGTTCAAATAAATGCATGTGGAAATATGACTGAAATCATTGAACATTCTCGGATGTGGTGTAAATTAGCAAAGTCCATATTAGAGTTGGATCATTATTGACTTGGATCACTTCTTGGAGTCTGACTTTTGGTTAGAAAACAAGAGAAGGAAATCACCTTCTTACTGAAGTTAGCGCAAGGGAGATTTATTTTACAAGGAAATATTCAGAAACCTATTGCACGTTCGAGATAAGGATTAAATTTGAAGAGTCAATCTAGACTTTGAGCTTTCTTTCTTTGACTCGGTCAACATTGGTAGGAAGTAATAACAGATAAGATGCACTTTCTTTATTTTGTTGAAGTCACAGCAAAGAAAAGACAAAATAGGAAAGTCCAATTTTTGGACTTGGTTGACCGAAGCTCACTAAGATTTGATTTTTTTTCTCCAATACTTGGTGACTTGTTTTGCATATATATCAAGAAGCCACGATGTTGTTAGAAATTGCATGAAGCATCACCTTTACATGAGTGCTTGGAAGAGATTGTTGTTGATGCACATGGATAGGGGTTTTTTTTTTTCTCTGTTGGTTCATTCATGCAATTACACCAAGAAGTTTTTAGAGTTAAAGTTGATTAATTTCTTACGTTAATAATTTGTGTATAATTCTTTTGTGAGATTGAGAGAATACTTTGAGAGGAATTGTGAGGCTAAATATTGTGTGCATTATTGGATGTAATTGGGGTTGGGAAACACTTAAGAGTGTTTGAATTATTCGAGTGTGTAATCTCCATTGTATCATTTGATTTATAGTAAAATTCGTTGTTGCTCTCCACGTGAATGTAGGTCGTTACGACCGAACCATATAAATATGATATCTAATATATATTCTTGTTTTGTCTATTTTATTATTCAATCGCCCACTTTCCACAACAATTGGCATCCGAGCTAGACTTGGCTGAGTTGAAGCGAATAGATGGTGACTGAAGAAAGAAAGTGAGAATGAATAGATTTGATGGGAAGGATTTTGATTTATGGAAGATGCAGATTGAAGATTATCTCTATCAAATGAAACTACATTTGCCTTGTCTAGGGAGAAGCTAGAGACAATGGAATAGGCTAATTGAGAATTGCTGGATAATTGAGTTATAGGTGTTATTCAACTAACATTGGCTGGTAACATTATGTTTAACATTGTGAAGGAGAAAACCATTGAGGGTTTGATGAAAGCCCTATTTGACTGCAAGAAAAGCCCTCTGCGATCAACAAGATTTATTTAACACAATGTCTGTTTAACTTGAAAATGAGCAAATGTGCGTCAGTTGTAGATCATATCAATGAATTCAATGTGATTGTTAGTCAATTGAGTTTGGTTGAGATTGATTTTGAAATTGAGGTATGTGCTTTCATTTTGTTATCCTCATTGTTTGATAGTTGGAATACTACTGTTACTGCAGTTAATAATTCCTCTAGGTCAACAAAGTTGATATTTGATGGGTTTGAGATTTAATAATGAGTGAGGACATCCATAGAAGAGAATCTAGCAAATCGGTATCTACTACTTTAGTAGGTGAAAATAGATAAGAACCAGTACATGAGTAGTCATTTTTATGTCGCGAGTCAATTTTATATGGTTTGCTCATGTGTGGGTTAAGATGGAAGATAATAAACAAACTTGTACAACACATGATATGTGATCATTAAATGAAAGAAGAAAACCGTCATCATGTAGCGTTGGTGGCAATACCTCGTTCGTGAGAACGGGATGCTCTGGTTGAGTTAGGATGCTTGGGTTGAGCTCGGATGCCTCAAGTGAGCTAGCCCCCGAGGTGCCTCGGTTGAGCGGAGATGCCCTAGTTGAGCTAGGATGCCTAACTTGAAGCCGGATCCCTCAATTGAACCAAGATACCCTAGTTGAGGCAAGATGTATGTTAATAAACCTTTTATACATGCCGGTATGTTTATTACTACATGACTTGGTGTGTTCATGGATAAACTGAAGGTCAGGATGCATTGAAGTGACATCGAAGGGATACATATGTGTAGTCGAGGTGAAGCAGTAGTATTTCTATCAATCTGCCATCAATATTTTAATACGAGTACTATTCACTATTCATGCTAGATTTGATGATGAGTTGTCATTCTAGTAAAGGATTAGGAATTTTTACTTACTGAGTTCGAGATAAGAAAGTTCGGGATTTTGAATCAATTAAACTTGATATTATCACAATTAGTTATAAATATGTGCTTCGAGGGTTCACAAAGAGGGTTTGGCAATACATAATAGAAAAGAACAAGAACACAAGAGAGCACAAAAAAACACATCTACATGAGCTCTCTCTAGCGACCCCCCAGAAAAATTTCCACAGGCAGTTTTATGAAATCAACAAGCACGCATTCCTTAATCGTTGGATCATCTCAAATTTTTTGGAGAGTTTGGTAAGATATTGTTCTTTAGCTTGTCCGGTGGGATTGATCATAGAATATTTGGAAGTATATATTTGATGGAGAAAACCAAACCAGTCAAACTTGGGATCAACACTAGAGAGCTCAATGCTTGGTCTCGCGAAAACGGTGAGTATGTGTTCGTCCTAAGTTGGAATCCAACCAAATTTTGAGGAGACCTTCAAGACAACTAGTTTTTCAACTTCACCAAGGAAATCAAGCATCAAAGATTCAGAGATCTCCTTGTGATGTTCACACTCCTTGCTATTCCCACCTCTTGCTCTTCCTCACCATTCCACCGCCGTGAAACTTCCTTGCGACCCACTCGCTATCGGTCATCATTTGAGTCAGTAATCCAGTTCAGGTAAGTTCCAAGTTTACTTGTTCACTTTGAATACCTAGTTACCTAATTTGGATTATTTCGATTCTAACTCAATTTGGTGCAATATTTTAGGTGTCCCCACAATAGAAAGTTTCGTAGTTTGATATATTGCATTATATGCTTAATAAACGAAAATTCAATCTTAAAGACTTAAGGTGGAATTTCCGATTATCTTTTTCTTTCCTATTTTGGGTTGAGGTGAATGTGTGGATTATAGGGGCTTGTTAAATGACATGTCATTGAATTAGTAAATTTTGTAATCATGAAAAATGTAAAAAGTGCATTGCATGATTGGAGATTGCATTTATATCTGTTTCTTAGTTTAGAGCTGCATGTCTATAAGCCATGTAATTTATGAAATTTTCTAATTTAGAATAGAATTTAATATAAATTAAGTTTAAATTAGGTCATCACATGTTTAAGGCAATTTCCTAATCTAGTTTAAAGGAGAATCATAAAAGTAACATGCATATTTCATATAGAAATAATTGCATTATTGTTATCTCATAGTTGCTACGTCATCATATCACCAAGTCATAATTTCCATGTCATCATATCAATATCATTTAGTTATTGCATGTTTAGGCTGATATAAATTGGATTGCATGTGATATTAGAATTAGGTTACGTATAGATTGCATGATAATCCTCGTCAAATGTCATTAGTTAGATTAGCTCACATAGACTCCTTTTTTTAGTTGAAAAATCACATAGACTTAAACCAGAATTATATTGCATCTCATGCACTGCATAGTGTAATTTTTTTTAAACAAGAAATATCCAAAAAGAAATTATCACTAGTGTATTTAAAAATCCTTACTTAGGACATGCATATTTTAGTTAACACATGCAGAACACTCGGGGCATTAATATGGTGAAGTTATGCTTTGCTTAATGCATTGAGATTGTCGCTGCCTCCCCAAAGCGGGTGGAACCACTTAGGGGTTCACTAACGGATTATTAAGACTAGAGTTAACTCGGGCTCTCTCAAACTCATACAAATTCACAACTTAGGGTTCATATTTTTAATATGCAAATCCTTTTCAATATGAAGTCACTACTAATTAGTTTACGATAGGTTGCTTAAGTGCCTAGGTAAAATGATGGGAGAATTATTTTGTTTCTCCTATGAAGTAGAGATTTTGAGTACAACGACTTAATTACACTATATTTCTCTAATGTGATACCATTCTTTTCATGAAATATATATATATATATATATATATATATATATATGACGTAACTTTGATCAATTTTATTACTTCCTAACGTGTGAAGCGATCATGCGGGTGCACAAACCACAAATTTAAGAATCAATAAAGTAGTAAATAAATTACATGATTCACCTTATAGTAATAAAAGCATCTACAATGTTAGCTCATATTTCACATCAACAATTCTATATATGATTTTAAATTAACATGCAATTGCTCAATTTTTTTTTCGGGTTTTCACTTATTTAAATGAAACTTAGACACTATGTACAATGCAATGCAATGATGTGCAAAAATGGTCAACTAAAATAACATGTGACACGCGACATACAACCTAACATGCAAACTATATGTCACGCAATATTATTTAATTCACCTAATCTAATGACAAGAAAAGATTAATGCAATTATTCTAATATGTCATGCATTTTAATTTAAATGACCCTAAACATGTAATTTACTAGATGAAGTGCAATGAATGAACTACTCTTACGTGACATGCACATGATTTTTTGTGTTTTCCTTTTAATTAAAATTCGAAATTAAAAATGCCTAACATTTAAACATGCAAAACATCCTAGAATAAGAAAATCCAGTTTATTCTAAAAAGACATTTTTTGTATTCTATTTAATTTGGAATTATAATATAACCAAAATAAACATGCGATCTATCTTTAAAAAAACTAATTTAATCATATCTAATTTTTTTAAGAAATAAAATCAATTAAAATCAAACAAAAAATGGAAAGAAATTAAATCCACATTAAACATGGCATCAAATCACACAAGATAGTATCAATATCCACCTAATTTTGGAAATAAATTGACGAGACATATCTTGAGCATAAGATTAGACTAGCCAATTTTTCATGTAATCGCGAATCGCATCATGAGATCGAATTGATGATTTTCCATGCAATTGCGAAATTTTGTAAGTATAGGTCCAAAACCTTTTTTTTTTCCTTTATTTCTATTCTTACTCCCGCAATCACATGGCGTTTTTCCTCTTGGTTCTCTCAAACGCGCACGACACTCCTCTTTCGTCGTTCGTCTTCCATACTTGCTTCCTTCCCTCTTCGGCTCCCTCTCGCACTGTTCGACGGACTGATGGTGTTCATCACGGCCAAATTCTTGTGTACCACATGGATTGGTTCGCTTAATTTCTCTTTTGTATGAGGATTTATGCTTGCATAAATAAGTAGCTTCATATAGTAATTGTGAAAATAAGACTAATGTCTCTTTTATTTATTATAATTAGTCAAAAAGTTCATGTATTTATTTATTACAAGTGCTTAATGTTTCAATACAAATTAGGAGGATTACACTATTTTCTCGCGTATTAATATAATATTCAAAGTCGTATAGAATATCGGGAGATTGCAAAACAGGTTCCAATGGAAATAGGATTAACCCCGGAACCGGACCGAAAAAACATGGTTGGTACAAGGTCCAATGCAAATAGGGTTGGGTATAGGGTCCAAAAAAGGGAACCGGTTATAACATGATCAGTTACAGGGTCCAAGTCTAAACCCTACCCACCCTGGACCCGATCACCCTTAATGATGGCACATTCGATTTTTATTCACTTTGATTTCATTTTTTTCATTTTTTTGTATCTTTTTATAAATTTATATATTTTTGTAAAATAAATGAACATTTTAAAATGTCGATAAAAATTTGGGTGTCAATTGGGTGCTGGCAGCAAAGGCAAGTTGATGAGCAATGTCGTCGCTTGTGAAAATTGGAGCACGGCTAGGGGAGGACCTCGTTGGTTGTTAAGAAACAAGTGCAGTGGCTCAATGGTTCATGAGGCGACGAGGATGAGCAACCACGTAGGGGACTCGAGTTGCGAGCAGGGGGCTCAGCATGATGAGGCAAGAGTTGTTTGTGGCATCAGGCAGCTAAGACAACGTCGCAAGGCTCCGTTACAGAGGGGCGGCACGAGCTGTCGCCATGGCGCGGTGGAAGGTGGCACAACAAGAGAAGCGTCTCAGCCAAGGATTTACCAATAAGACCTTTTCCCACTCTTTTTGTGGCCGTGTATTCTCAATTGTGTGGCCTCCTACATAAATGGCATCGCTTTCTCTGAATGTGTGCATTGCCCATCCATTTATAAGCGAAAACGTTTGGTTCATAAGGCAAGCAATCTCTCCTTCCATTTAAACACACGACCAGCTCTCCTTCCCTTTCCATGCTGGCCGAGATCCCCGCAATCCTCTTTTTTCTTCTCTTGTATAGAAAAGTAGATATGCCAACTATCAATATATGAGAGATCTTAAGAATAACAAAATAATCTGCCCATCTCTTACACATGAATATCTTAGAATATCCTGCCAATTGCTTTCTTTGCCATGTGACCCAAAATATAAAGCTTTATTATGAATAATTTCGGCCATGAAGAGAGTGACGGGCTCTACCAAAGTTTAATACCATCATGGGCGCAATCTAATCCATTAAGTTCAAAACCATTCATCTAAGTTCATTTGTCGCAGATCCAATGCAAATGCAATTAATGAAAATAGAAACTAAATAACAAATGCTCCTAAAGCTATATGCTATGCAATTTACTTCTAATATTTTTGTTTAAGGGTTAAGAATTAATTTCTAATTTTCTATGCAATAAATGAATGACTAGATCGCCGAAATTTAGGCATCAACAAAGGTTTGTCATTTCTCTAGTAATTTATATATTGCTTTGATTATTCATTACAAAATTCTTGTATGCGCACCTGCACAATCAACTATTGCATGTTAGTAGATTAGGCTTAAGTTTGACCAAGATTGCCCACTAAATATTTTTTGAAAACAAAGAGAAAATGTACTAAAATGGTGCTAGATTGGAGAAAGGATGTCGCAAGTGGTATGAATTTCAAAAGACACTCACTTAAGTACCATAACTTCTTCTTTTTTTTTTTTTTTTTTTCGATCATTTGAGTGCAAACTCCATTTGCAATATCAACTTTGTGGCCTTTTTCAGATAGTTGCTCAACATTTAGCAAATTCTGAAAAAGTCCTAACAAAAAGTAAACATTCGTAATAGTAATATTAGTATCATATTTTGACTTGATATTAATGTTTCCTTTGCCCGTCACAGGAATTATTTATTTATTCTCAAAGTTGACTTCACCATGACTCATTTTGTCCATCTACAAGAATAGTTTCTTTCGACCAAACATGTAATTGTTGTAACCAGTATCCAAGTACCATATGTTAATATCTGAGTCATCTTTTTTACATTTAGCACCATATACTCTTTAGCATCATATGTCGCCTTTACCTGGCATTTGGATTTATAATGTATGAATTTATTGCACTTAAAACACTTGACTTTTGATTTGTCACCTGCACTCATTGGACATGGTCATCGCCTTTGTAGGATTTTTGCAAAATATCCCATGCTTCTTTCACAGTCTCTACACTTGATATTTTTTCAAATATCGTTTCCTCCACAACTTCAAAGATCACATACAAGCTTTTTGATCTTTCTTTTGACACTCCACCAAAGTATCTTTCTCCTCCTTTCTTAAAGCCTCAAATGCTTTAGCATCGGCCACTTCGGTGTAGATGTTTTCCACCAAACTCCATGAATCATGCAATTTGAAAAGAACTTCATATGGATAGACCAACTGTTGAAATTCTTTCCGTTCAACTTTGGAAGTTGCAATTGAATGGAACTAGTAGATACCATTTCCAGCTCTAATATCAAATGTAAGAACTAAAAAAATTATAATAATGGCAACTTTTGAAAGTTTGGAACGAGGTACAAATGAAGATCGGAGAGAGAAATAATGGAAATGCAAATGCTCTTTGCTTTATGTAACTACAAATCAGAAATCCACAACCTTTTAAAGTGGTTGCACATACATGTAGCTTAACTAACATTGAATGAGCAAAATAAGAAAGTCCAAAATGCTGAAGAAAAAGCAGAGACAAAGACATGAAATCTTTGCGCCTTTTGACAATGAAAAAATCTCACGTTCTTTGAATAAAGAAAAACAAAAAAGACCTCCCATTTTCAATATGAAAGCATTTACTCCTTGTTGAATGGTGGAGGGGCTACCCAAACATAACCCATCATAAATGGTGCTAATATCCTTTCATCTTCAATCTTCTTTTGACACCCACCAGAGATCAAGCATTTTGAAGAATACAAACAACAAATCCAACATGCTCAAATCTTCAACAATCAATTTTATATTATTTTAACATACACAACGTAAAATGGTGTTTCGAGTGACTTTTGGGATAGCAAATCCAAATTCAATCCCCTTTGTTTTTCTCACCCTGAATCGTCCTCATAATATCAAGATATGACTTTCCTCGCAGCTCACGAGAGTAAAATCCCCTGAAGTAATCGGCAACACCTAATGTTCTGAACAATGCTGGCTTGTCCGAAGTGATTAAGCTCGGTGTAGGACCCATTTTGCCTTCCAATTTCGGGCTGTAGAATGTGGCAACCGAGAGCCTCTCCTTCATTGAGTTAACTGTTACTCGGTGCTCAATGATACGATAATTACCATTCATGACAATCTGCGTCAATCATCAAATACACAAAACTATTCAATCATGCCTCTGATGGATTCTTGTTCATGAAATTCTATTCTCTATACTCATCCTAACAAATTGCATGAAGTTCAGTTTAGGTCGACTATTCATCGAAAGGTATATTTAAAAATACTAGATTTTTTGAGATAACAGTCTTGTCATCAATAGCTCATCGAATCTAGACAACATTGGCTAGTATATAAGACAAAATTAGGTGGAACTCTGCAGCAAAACTATAGAGATTTGGCCGATCAAAAATCTTTACCTCTAAAATGTCTCCGACATTGACAACGAAAGCATTAGGAAGGGGCTTGATGGGTGTCGCGGCCTCTTTTTTCCAGCACCTGATCAGGGTGGGTGCCTTGCGGAGGCTAATGGTTCGGCTAGGTCTTTTAGCCTGGACTCTCCCAAGTCCA
Organism: Eucalyptus grandis; assembly: GCF_016545825.1. Classification (NCBI taxonomy): domain Eukaryota; kingdom Viridiplantae; phylum Streptophyta; class Magnoliopsida; order Myrtales; family Myrtaceae; genus Eucalyptus; species Eucalyptus grandis. The sequence goes on from NC_052616.1 coordinate 38,315,921, forward strand.
CCAATTTACGACTTAATAGTCCAAGTTTTTTAACATATAAGTTAATTTTAAAAGGAGTCGTCACCAATCAGTTTGGGGTGGGTCGATTAGAAACCCAAGCGAAATATCAGGAGAAATACTCACTCCTGTGCAACCAGAGAAATTAGGATTGATGACTTGATTACACTAGTTAATCACTAATGCCCTTTCGGTACCTAATTGTCACGCCCCGATCCTCGGACGCGCGCACATCCTTCTACTTGGTCGATTTTATAATGCGATATCCCAGACTATGTATCGCCGACCCTTTATTTTTATTAAGCACATGCGGAAGCAGATTATAAATCCCAGGCACAATAAAACAATGGGATAGGAAAAGGCCATATTTTTCATATTGAAATTCACAACCACACTTTCATTAACATCACCACTTTGTAGTATATTTACAATACTATTTACAGCCTAAAAGTCTCACACCTATCTATACCAAGACGGGGTTCACAAAAGGGATGGGATCTCAATCCACATCCGGGTTATATTCAAGATCCCTCTCTGGATCCTCTTCTTCTTCAAAAGTCTTTCTCCCCTTGAGGTTCCCCTTCCTTAGCTTCTCCTCGGGTCCCTGAAATGGTTATTCAATAACCAATGAGACCACGTCTCAGCGAGTCCTACCCACTAAGACTCGATTAATAAACTAATACGCCATACGGTTGCCTAAGCACAACACGAGTCGAGGACTTACCTTGGCCTCGGCCCAACCTCCGCAATTCAAGGTTAAACACAAGTATTCAAACAATTCACGACATCCGATCAAGCATTGATCAATCGACTAAGTCGATTACATGTCGGCCGACCCTCTCTAGGTCATTCCCACTCATACCATGTTTTCCCAAAGGGTGTACTCATTCACCAAATCACATGTGTTTTCGGGCGTCGTTTTCGCCAATGACATACCGATCACCGACACCGTGCGTTCTTTAAGGCGCCGTTTTCACCAGCTGATAACCTTGATCACCGAACCACGTGTCCTTTCAAGGGCGCGTTTTCGCTAAGGTGACATCGGCTATAGACAACATCGTGCGTTCTTTAAGGCGCCGTTTTCACCAGTGATATTCCCATAATCACCGAACCACATGTGTCTATAAGTCATTTACGTGCGTTCTTTAAGGCGCCGTTTCGCCAGTGATACTTCCAATCACCGAACCACGTATGTCCAATAACATCGTACCTGATTGGTCTCACCATTCTTCCTACTATATAGCCCATCAACGTACTGGCGCTATATATCCATGCTTAGCCATTACCAATCAAATACTCAATAACAAACAATTTAGGACAATTCATAAAATTCCACAATAAATTCAATTCCACACAACGTAGAGCTCAAATAAATAAACGGTCTGCACCACGACAATCGGCACGAAATTCCGGTCACCGGCCATCCCGGTTGAATTTCCGGAAAATAATTAATTAAATAAATAAATTTCGAAAATAAATAAATAAACATTAAAAATCCAATTTAGGCCTATATTGCCTTATTGGAGCCCGAAACGGGTCGAGAAAAATCTCGAGATACATTTAATAAATAACCAAACATTTCTACTTGCTAATAGCTAGGTCTAACCACCTAACATGCATCATTAAGTCACTAAATTAATTGTTCTAACCTAATCTAACCACCTAATTGCACTTAATTAAATCTAACCAACCTTAAGCATAATTAGCAAACTAATAAAGCATTAGTGAGTAAAACTCACTTGACAAAAGCGGAGACCGAATCACCGCAACGGCGACGCGACGGCGGCCGAAATAGGACTTTCGACGACACCGGCGAACTTGAACCGGGCCTTAGGCTTGGCCCCAACAAATCTCAGCCCAACTGAGATTTGTTCCTGCTTTTGGGCTAGACCCAAGTTGAATTGGGCCTGCTGAAATTTCTGGACTGACTTCATTTGGGCTTCAAATTTCTTTGCTGGAAATTGGGCTTGGCCAATTAACTCACTTGGATTGGACTTGAATCAAGACTGAACATGGGCTTCAAATGGACTGAAGCTTGCTGAAACCTTGGCTGGGCTTGATTTCAGTTGGGCCGAATGATGGTTTTGAGTGGGCCTGCTGGCTGCTGACTGAAGGTGCGGACGAAGGGAGCTCCTTCGTTTGAGGCTGGCGCGGCAAGATTGAAGCAGGAACGGAGCTGGGGAAGACGCGTGCAGCTCCGATTTCGCTGGCTTCGGTCAACTAGAGACTTCGCTGGGCCGTTGCTGCTGAAGAAGCCCACGCGGAATTGAGGACACGATGAAGACTGAAACTGTTCGGTGGACGATACATCGCTGGCCTGGCAGCGTGAGGGAGTCTTGGTCTTCGGTGGATGGCGTGGTTGACTGCCTCCGTTCCTGCGGCTTCTCTGTTGGTGTGGCGTGAGTGGCCGACCAAACTCGGTGGAGTCGTGGCTTCAAGCGGTCAACAACCGAGAGAAGTTTTGCTGGAGACCTTGCTGGATTGACCAAGGGAGACGCGGTTTCAATCGTGGGCTGCTGGGACTTGAAGACACGCGTGAAGAAGCAGCTTCACTGGCTTCGGTCTTTGTGGGCTTCAACTCGGTGGAAGCTGTTGACCGAAGATGGGTAGGTGGCAGCGGCTTGTGAACCTATGGAGAAGAATCGGTTGAGCTCCGCAGGTGATGGATGCGCGCGGCTTCAGCTTTGCTGGCCGCGAGAGAGAGAAGACACGAAGATGGGTGGTCTTCGTTGATGGAGTCAACACCAAGGCTTCGCTTCTTCTTTGCTTGACTCTCGGTCTTCAAGCAGCGGTAAAGAAGGGTAGGAAGGAGGCTGCCGCATGGAATGGGAATGATGGAAGGGAAGAGAAGCAACTCACGGCAGCTTGGGTAAGAGGATGAGGAAGAGGTGGGGGCCCTTTGGCATGATATTTTACCAAATATCTCTCACAAACCATTCTTACCATGTATAATTTACTTTGCTCACACAGCCCCACGCACTCTTCTCAAAGCTCAAATGGCCCAAATGTTGTGGTATGTGTACAGCATGAATTTTAAAATCTCGGCTTCAATTGGACATTCATCCCATCCAAATTTCATTTCAATTGGCCTCACAAAATCAATTGGTCATCCATCAATTACCTCGCATTTTTCCTCACTCAAGAATCCACCAAAATCCAAATTGATACCAATGTTGCACACCCCCATCTTAAGGTTCGATTTTAACTAAGTTCGAACCAAATTTCAACTCCAATCTCTCCAAATTGAGGTCCAATTTCGACGTAGAAAATCCCAAGAAATTTTCTATAAATCTCCGACACACACCGGCTCAACCCGAAAGTCAAATTTCCCATTAATTTAGCCAATTTGAACTTCGGCCAAATTTCCACGACGTCCGAACCCAATTTTCGTAAAATTTCCGAATCTCCGAAAATCTTTCGAGACCGAGTCGATACTCCTAAAATTCATTGTGACATGGCCAAAACTTCAATTTCTGAAATCGGACTCGAATTGGCGGTTAATTTTCATTCGGCGCGTTTTTAGCGTGACCTAGACTATTGGGTAGTTTTGGAACTTTTTAAGGCAAATGACCCGTGGTTGATTTTCTTCGAGCCACTATAAACCCACTCGACTCAATGGCGACTCTTGATTGTCGTGAAAATCTCGAGGATTCATTACGGACACAGTGGTACCAAAACAATAAGAAAATCAGTCTAGTGTCGGCCGATGAGAATTTTCTAATTTAGTGGTGTCACCCACGATTAGCCACACATCTCGCCCGAACCGACCTATCTCCGATCTCTAATCGATTTTATACCGCGCCAAAATGGCCTCTAAAGATAGACACGGTCAAGAAGCCGATTCCTGATCGAGTTCTCAAGTCTATTGCCTTAAAATTCCTTAATAATTTCCCCACCTAGTCTAGTTATCTCAAGAGCGATCGGCCCGAGAATAACCCTATAGACGCGTCAATGAAATGCCCGATTTATTCAGTAGAAGACAGGGTTGAAAATTTGGGATGTCACACTAATCTTGTTTAAACCCTAAGACTTTTTGGATTTTTAAGGGATTTTCTATGCATTTGTGGAGGAAAACATTTTTGGGTCTTTTTCTCATTTTTTTTTACATAAAAAGTATTTTTTGGATTTTTGATCTTTTTCTGAAAAATATAAATCATTTTTTGGCTTTTTCTGACTTTTTTTGGCTTTTTGGGAAAATATGATATATATATTTTTGGAAAATAATTTATTTTTTATTTTTTATTAAAATATTATTTTATATTATTATAATATTATATTATATTAAAAGGCGACTCGGGTCAAACTTCCGGGTCTAGCCCAACCCGGGTAGTACGCAACCGGCCCGGATGGGCCTGAGAAGGCTTGAATGGACATGAAATGCGGGCCAAGCTCGCAGCCTCCCAGGCCCACGCTCGTTCAGCCCAAACACTCGACCCGACGACCCGACTCGGCCAAACCCTACCCAATTTGAGGGTTTCGTCGACCTGGCTCGCAGCGCAACTTAGCTCACGGCCTTCGCATTCGACGGGAAAGCGGTGACGTGCGGCGGCGATTGGCCCGAGACTTGGCTGCAGCGGTCCTCCAAGCGGCATGGCGGCGACGTAGCGGCGGTGCGGTATTTTGATGACGATAGTGATGTGGCAGGTCTCCTTGTCCAGTTAGGACTGGGGTTAGGGTTTCGCGAAGGGGGCGATGGCGGCGGCGATGCGACAGACGGTGGTGGCGGAGGCGAGTGTCGTTACCTGTCCATGGTGAGATGCATGAGTCGGCTTCACGACTTTGGTCTGCACAGCACGGCGATGATGTGGGCAGCAGGTGTTAGGACGTCTCTGTCGAGGGGATTTTCAAGCGGCGAGCGTCGGGGTTACGCTGAAGCAGATGCTGGCGGGCGATGGCAACACAGTGGAGATTCGGTGCAATGACGGCATCGGGGGGTGACCGGGATGGCACGGCTCGGCGCAGGATGTCGGGCAGCGTCGACGACGCCTCCTTTCTCCTCGGATCCGACCTTCCCTCCTTCGGCTTCTCTCTCTTTGGGTTCGCTGTTCGGCCCTGTCTTCACCGATGAGCTCCTCCAGTCTTCCTCCAATCTCGGCCATCCTTGGATCTCAGCCTGTTCGTCCTCAACCCCCCTTCTGAAGTCTCTCAAGTGGGAGGTTCGAAGATTTGCAACCCTCGATCCTTTGTCGTTTGTGTGTGTCTTGTCGTCATCGGGAGAGGCCTATTTATAGGCGAGGGGGCGGCCGGTCGACAAAGCTTCAACTGTCGGTCTTCACACGTCGAACGGCCACCGCTGGCCGAACCGGCGTCCCATCTACCGAGGTGGCTCTAGCTAGGCCGCCTTTCATTGAAGACGCATCCACTCCCTCGTACACTGCCATCTCCCTCTCCATTCCAACGTCACGCGCGTCCTCGTCTCCGGCGCGTGCTACTTATCTGATTGGGGAAGAAGACAAATAAGGAAGAAGACGAAGGGCAGAAAAGGGGGGCCGGGCTTAGTCGCATGGCTTGGGCCGTGGGGGCCCATGCGAGGGAAGGAAGAGGGGGCTGGGCGCAAAAGGCCCAGCCCTAATGGCTGCTGTTTTTGCTTTTTTGTTTATTTTTATTTATTATTTATTATCTGAAAAAAAAACAAAGATTAAAATAGACTAAGTACTAATTTTTAAAAAAAAACTAATCAAAATTTAGGTGTCAACAGCTGCCCCTCTTTAAAGGTGAGCTCGCAGAGGTTGTATTCAACGACAAACTGATGTCTAAATTTTATCCATGCACGTGCAGCAGATTATATTTTATTTGGGACCTATTGTCCTATGCAGAAAAAGAGCAATATAACATTACACATACTAAGACAAATAATAAGATACCTGTAGTTACTTACCGAGCATGAGTGAGATAGGGTGCGAATCTCAAGCTTGGCAAGTATCAGGGCATCATCTTACCTGGTGACGTGAGGAGGTTGCTCCTCCAAGACCCGAATCTTTCTTCGGTCGCCTTAATGAGAAATTGCTTTTCCAGGACCCGAACGATTCTTTGGTCACCTGTTAGAGCAATAAGTTGTTTACCCGACCTTTCTCGGGGCATCGATTTGTGGGGGTGCCTGATCTCTGTCATGGACACTAGTTTGTACTTGACCTTTCTTGGGAGATGCGCCGACCTTTCTCAGGGCATCGGTTTTAGGGGTGCCTGATCTCTGTCAAGGACACCAGTTGGTACCTGACCTTTCTTGGGAGATGCGCCGACCTTTCTCAGAGCATCTGTTTGGTTGATGCCTGATCTTCATCAAGGACACCGGTTGGTTCCCGGTCTTTCTCGGGAGATACGCCGACCTTTCTTAGGGCATCGGTTTGTGGGGTGTCTGACCTCTGTCAAGGACACCAATTGGTACCCGACCTTTCTCGGGAGATGCGCCAACCTCTCTCAAGGCATCTTGTTGTTAGTGCTTGATCTTCATCAAGGACACCAATTGGTTCCCAAGCTTTCTCGGGAGATGCGCCAACCTTTATCAGGGCATCTGTTTTAGAAGATACCTAGACATTCACATGCATTGAAAAAGTACCTGGATATTCACAAGTACTAACCTGGAGGATATTTGGGCCTTTGCAGGCGTCGAAGGGGTACTTGGATGATCACAAGTGCGAATTCTGGAGGGTGCCTAGACATTCGCAAGCGTTGAAGCAGTACCTAGATGATCACAAGTACTAGATGCTGGGAAATACCCGATTGCTTGCAAGTATCGAAGGGGTACTTGGATGATCACGAGTACTAAACTCTGAAGGATACTTGGATGTTCACAAGTATTGGAGGGGTACTTGGATGATCACAAGTACAAATTCTTGGAGAATACCCGTTCATTTTCGAAGGTCTCTTGGTAGATGGAATATCAAGGATGTACCTGAGATATTTGTGAAGGTCTCTCACCTCATGGTACGTGGAATACTAAGGATTGGCCTCGCATATTCATGAAGGTCTCTCACCTCCTGGTAATTGGGAATATCGAGGACGTGCCCCTCATATTCGTGAAGGTCTATCACCTCCTAGTAATTGGGAATATCGAGGACGCGCCTCGCATATTCATGAAGGTCTCTCACCTCCTGGTAATTGGGAATATCGAGGACGTGCCTCGCATATTCATGAAGGTCTCTCACCTCCTGGTAATGGGAATATCGAGGACGTACTTTGGATATTCATGAAGGTCTCTCACCTTCTGGCAATGGGAATATCGAGGACGTACCTTGGATATTCATGAAGGTCTCTTACCTCCTGGTAATTGGGAATATTGAGAACGTGCCTCGCATATTCATGAAGGTCTCTCACCTCCTGGTAATTGGGAATATCGAGGACGTGCCTCGCATATTCATGAAGGTTTCTCACTTCCTAGTAATGGGAATATTGAGGATGTACCTTGGATATTCATAAAGGTCTTTCACCTCCTGGCAATGGGAATATCGAGGATGTACCTTGGATATTCATGAAGGTCTCTCACCTCCTGGTAATTGGGAATATCAAAGACGTGCCTCGCATATTCGTGAAAGTCTCTCACCTCCTAGTAAAAGGGAATATCGAGGACGTACTTGGGATATTCATGAAGGTCTCTCACCTCCAGGTAATTGGGAATATCAAAGATGTACCTTGGATATTCATGAAAGTCTCTCACCTCCTGGTAATTGGGAATATTGAGAACGTGCCTCGCATATTCATAAAGATCTCTCACCTCTTGGTAATTGGAAATATCGAGGACGTGCCTCGCATATTTATGAAGGTCTCTCACCTCCTAGTAAAGGGGAATATCGAGGACGTACTTGGGATATTCATGAAGGTCTCTCACCTCCTGGTAATGGGAATATCGAGGACGTACCTGGGATATTCATGAAGGTCTCTCACCTCTTGGTAATTGGGAATATCGAGGACATACCTTGGATATTCATGAAGGTCTCTCACCTCCTGGTATGGGGAATATCAAGGACGCGCCTCGGCTATTCATGAAAGTCTCTCACCTCCTAGATGGCCGTAAGCACTCAAAAGGGCTGGAACACCTGGGTAGCCGCAGGCGTACAAAGTACTAGAATACTTGGATGAACACAAGTATTTAATGATACGATTTGGGACCACTCAGGCAAGTCCAAGTGTCATGATGATAAGAGAGCATACCTGGGTAACTGTAGGTGCACAACGCAGTGGAATGCTTGAACTGCTACTAATATTACTTGGGGACAACTCGGGCAGGTTGAGTGTCATGAAAAGGGAGTATCCAAACGATGGCTGGTACTCGAAGACAAGAGGACACTTGGACAGTCGTAAGCATCCAAACTTTAAAGACAACTTGAACAAATCGAGTGTCAACAAAGGGAGCACCTGAGTAACAGCAGGCACTCAAAAACAGGGGGATACCCGGCAAGTGGTGGGTACTCAAAGACAAGGGGATACTTAGACAGTTGCAGACACCCAAACTCAAGGGACAACTCAAATAAGTCGAGTGTCAAGAAGAGAGTACTTGGACAGTGATAGGTACTTTAAGACAAATGGGGATAGGGATATTCTTACTTGGCAATATCTCTGATCTCTGAGAGTATGTTTGCTATTTGCACAATAAGCACACATGATTGTATATGTTGTAAATTCATGAGTTCAAATGGGATTCATGCTTGACAACTTTGTCAGTTTTGCATCATCCGAATTCCACCAGGGAAGATTTTGAAAGACAACCTTCATTTAAAATGTAGATGTCTTGAGCATGCCACATGAGGGACTTTCAATCTGAAAGGACTTTCTGCTCACTCTCATGGAAAAGGCTATCCTGATCATCGATGCAGGATTTATAAGGACCACACTATCTCACTGTCATCATGTCAATAGGGGTCCGAGTATTCCTGCAAGTGATACAACTTTACCAATGTGAGAGGTCTTTGTTGAAATTGTGATGAAGACTTGGTTAACGGCTCATCAAATGAGACCATCGAGGTCAAGGCTCATGAACGAAGTGCCGCACGATCATCCCCGGGTTTGCAAGTCAAGAATCCTGCGAAAAGAGATAGAATAATCTTGCTCGTACTTCTTCGAGCGATGCTTATAAACATATGAAATCCTACGTTAATTGAAGTGCCCCTAGTCTGAAGAGACTTTTACAATGGGACGCAATGTAGGCTTGACTCATGTGTAAAATGGTGAGAGCTGGTGATTGCCTTGGCATTTGTCACTAGTCTTTTTTCTCATTGTCAGATGGAGGCTCTATCAATCGAACCACAACAGCAACTTTTGTTTGGAAGCACCAATGGCTAAAATTCACTTTTTCGTCTGGGGGCATTGGCCTTACTTTTATCGTGCACACACTGCTTTTTCATGCCCCGGTTTTTCATTCTTATTTTTCATTTATGGGCATTGACCTTGCTTTTACCAGGTACATTGCTTTTTTCATGCCTTTGTTTTTCATTCTTGTCGTTAGAGGAACTGGCCTAGGCAGGTTTAGACATGACACTGTTGTTATACTCTTGAGTCTTCATCTTCAGCTAGCACTATGGGTTATGCTGCTTAAATGGCAATAACTTCTTTTTTGCCTCCATGTGAGGGTGAAATTACAGACTCAATTGGGCTGTACAATGAATACAAGTGCGTAAAGAAAGAATTTCTCTTCGTCATTCTATGGCACTTAAATTATCGTGAGTGTTCATATGCAACAAAGACACCTGAAGATTGATGCAAGTGCGAGCAAAAAAATTTCTATCCCTCTTCTCACCTTGCGATGCTGCCTCACCTCCGATCTACCCCAGTGTGGGGTGGTTCTTGACGGGGGGTAGGATAGAAACTTTACCAGTGTAAGGAGCTCAAAAGGGTGAGCAATGAAATGCCTCTCACTGTTTTGGTTATCGTACCATTCGCAAGAGAACTCTTTACCCTGCAATCATAAAATCTTCTGCACTCATCTCACAAGTGTATAGATGGGGGGAGACTGTGTGTAGGATATGGCTTGCCTTTCATCATTCTAACGCACCTCATCCAGCATGCTCAATTAATCTTTTATTCTTCACTTATCTGTCTATTCTAATAATCCTTGAAGAATCAGTGATTTAGACAGACAAAATCATCATGCAAAATCCATTTGGAAAATATGTGTAGCATTTTAAATATGAGGGAGCTTGTACTCTCAAAACAAATGAATGATTTTTGCTCAAAAAAGACCCTATTGACAGCTTTAGGGGTTAACAGAATGGTGTTTCCAAATATGTTAAATTTTGAACATCAAAAGGGTTATCCACAAATGAGTGTCGATGGGTTGTCCCTATTTAGTAGGGAAATGACACAAGAAGGATTAGCCAGGATTGGGAATCTGATCATCGATCTGATGAGTGCTTCCGCTTTTGCCCCTGCAGGAGAGAAGATGAAAATGGATCAATCAACAGGGCCAAAATTAAAGGTAAATTGAGGCCTGAAGGATCTCTGTCATTTGCTTTGGTGATACTTGAGACACCATTTTTCTTGGGAGAGTTTGTCATGCCTCTCATTGATTTGTTATCTTTGTTTTTGACAGTCAGGCGATCCTACAAAAGATAGAAAAGAACATGTCAGTCACTAACTCTCTCAGGAGTTAAACAATTGGGAGCGATACAACATTACCCTTTACTAGTTTGCAGATGATTGGATGGACCTGAAGTGCGAGTGGGACACGAAGTCCTACGTCTCTTGCTTCATTAGGTCAAATATTGTCCCGCTTTTGCAATTGCAGGAGAAGCAAAATTTTTTTATTAATTTTTACATATGGCAACTAGTTGCCGCTCCCGAAGCTCGAACTATGATCGCGTCTAGACCACTTCATCCTCCAAACCACTAGGCTAAGGCGCCGGTGGTGTTCGTAGGGGGTTTCTTTCTTCAATTAATCGAATCGGCTCCTAGATGACATGTCCTTTTACACCCTGGTTAGGTGGATTCGATACGGGTTCGCCTAAATTAACCATTAAACTTGGTTCTTGAATCCGGATGCTTCTTGTCAATAGGGAAAATACGTCAAAAGCGGGTTCAAATAGTGGGAGTATTAAAAACGATACCAAATTACCCTTCCCCAGAGTTTGTATTTGCCGATTCCTAAGGATCTCTGTATGTGGATGACAGCCTCTTTGTCTTGACACGGTTCGACATTTCTTTCGATTGGCCTTCCTCATTCGTGGCCATGTATGCATGATTGATGGTCATTGATTCATCTTCAACGCATTCCTTCTGTGGAATTTTCTTCTATCTTTGACTATATGACCATTAGCAGCATTGGGCAAAGTCATGTACTTCAGGCTTCTATGGAATCTGAGATGGACAATCAAAACTTCCAATTCTCTGATGGTAATCACTTCTTGGGAGAGCATGTGTCTGGAGCAGAAAGTGAGGTTTCTAGGCCCTAAGTCATCGTCTGAAATAAGGGTCTAGAGGCTACCTCAACTGTCTAGATTTCCTCCCTATTGACAGTAGCCAATTCAAAGAAAGAGAAAAGATCCCTTCCTTGTGCTTCTGGGCTTGTCGAAGCTGGAAGTCTTGTTGATGAAACCACAACATCTAGTTGCTTAGGCACGTTGTGGGGAAAAGATATTGCTCCGGCTTGAGAAGGAGTTGGGTAGGAGTGAGGTGGAGTGCACAAAGCTCCTGGGGATGGCTTGATTTGAACCGTATGCATGTACCTATTACGTCATATCTTTCGTTTCCTATAGATAGAAGAGAGAGGACGTTATTTCCAAAATTATATTCAAATAATAAAACTTACCTTCTTTGAAGTGGGATGATCTTTTTTGTTTGCCCCACTGCCTTCTTGAAACCTTCTTAAAAGAGTGTCTTTGTTCACATGATGCGCCAGCTTCAAATGCCCCCTGTCACACTAAGCCAAGGGGGATGGGGATGATATTATGAGGCAGGAAGTGAATGAGTCAGAAAGATAAACATGATTAAATTTAACATCTTGTTTTGATTAAAGTTTTTGGTAATAAAATATTTTTTGTTTTCAAAAGTATGTATTTTATGGGGGAAGAAAGCACGAGGAGGCCCAGCCCTTAGTATTCTCCTTGGATGACGTTTTTATGGTTGGATAGCATCACCGGGCCAGTTTGGGATACCGCCTCATGCTCTCAAAATATTTTCAACTTTATTTAATAGGTGGATTTACATTTTGGAAAAGTGTTTTCAAAAGTTAGTTTCTCAAGCGGAACTGATGTTGAATATAAAAACAAGCCAAATTTAAGAAAGATGTACAAGTTCCCACGTAGGGGAGTACGCAAGGAAATTAAAAAGGGTTCCACTTGAACGGGCCTGCACCCATCTCCCCTAATGGTCCCTCATTGATGGCGCCCATGAAAAGGTCTCCAAACATGTTGGTCATGTCATCCGGCCCTTCTTTCTTTGTTGCTAAGGGTGGTACTTCATTGCCTGAATAATACTCGACCTCTTCTAGCCCTTGATAAATGTCAGCAGTATGTGCTTTTACATTTCTGATCTGACTGTCTTCAGAACTGAATACCGCGTTTACTTTGTCGATGTGGTCAGGGAGCGGATTGCTCTAGAATGAGAAAGCTTTAGTGTCTAACAGGTTCTAGATTCGACTCTCGAGGGCGAAGCACTCATCAGTCGAGTGCCCCACTTCTCCCATGTGATAGTCACATTTTTTGGACGGGTCATAGCTGGAGAAGTTTTGTGATATCCTGAAATTCGACCCCGTTTCAATAAAGTGAAATGGGCATTTCGTCGACGTGCCTATGGTCTTTTTTCTCTGAGCTGATCACTCACGAGTTAACTAACCTATTGGGTGAAGCCGTTAAGGGATGTATCCGCGGTAAAATCCCTAAAAGCTACTCAATTGGTTGGATTAGACTAAAATCACATTTGATTAATTCTAACCACGAAATTGAACTCGATTTCGGGAATCGAATATTCAAGCATGTCATAATTCATTTTTAGGACATTGTCTCATCGTCCGTCAAATTATTGACGAGTCTGAAATTTCGGGAAAGAAATTATTGGAGGAAGAATCGAAGACCGGAAGAAAATAAAAAGAGAAAGGGAAAATAATAGAAGTAATTTGAATAGTAGGATTTTTTTACTATTTTATTACTTTATATTTTCTTTCTCTCCCTTTTTCTCTCTCTCTTCTATCTCTTCTCTTCCCCCTTCGTGCAACACTCCCCCCCTTTTCCCTTTTTCTTTTTCTCTCTTTCGCTCCTCTCTCTTTTCTTTTCCCCCTCGTGCGGATCTCCCTCCACCGACGCCCCTTATCAATTCCAACTTTGCTTCCCTCTTCCCTTTTTACTTTTTGACTAATCAATCACCCTGATCACTTCTCTCTCTTATCTCTACTTCTTCTCTCTCACTCGACACTCTCTCTCTCCTCTCGTTCGTGCGACACTCCAATAAACAGATGCGAGACAGACAGCAGTGCCGAGAGAAGAAAACCGGATTAGCTCGCCGCACGCCAGGCCGTCGCCACTGTTCCCCGCCTGCGCGCTGCCTTGCCGCTCACCGTTCGCCCTCCACCTCTTCCTCACCCCCCTCAGCCGTCGCTGCCCTCCTTCTCTTCATCTTTGTTTCGTGCGAAGCCCCAGCGGAAGCAAAAACAGAAGCAGCGGCTCTTGTCGCCTGAAGCCGGAGCAGCAGCCGCCCGTCTTTCCACCCGTTCACGCGTGCGCCGCCCCACCGAGCTGTTGTCCGTCCCTCCCCTCACGCCAATCCAGCGCCGTCCAGCTCCAGTTGCCTCTGCCAAGCCCCTGTTCGGCCACCACAGGCGGTCGCTCGACCACCTCCGGCCACCGTTCGGAACCGCCGGAGCTTCCCTTGCCCTCCCCCAGCCTTGCTTCGCCGCCTCAGCCACCAGACCAGCCCCGGCCAGCCAAGAACAGCCGCTGGTCAGTGGGTTTCCAGCCCCCTTCGGCCCGCTTTTGGAGCATTTCTGGGCCCCGAACCCAGGACTTGCTTTGGGGTTTATCGTTCCTCGTGTCATCCCCGTCGGATTGATACGCTTTGTGCTAAATTCCAGTGAGTAATCTCACTAATCCCTACTTAGTTTGCTAATTGTGCTTAGGGGTTGGTTAGATTTAATTAAATGCAATTAGGTGGTTAGATTTGAATAGATTAGTGATTATTAGACAATTGTGATGCATATTAGATATTTTGATTGTGTAATTAGCAAGTAGACGTAGTCTACTATTTATTGAATGTATCTCGGGATTTTTCCCGACCCTTAGCAGGCTTCAATTAGGCTTTTCGGGCCTAAATTGGATTTTTAGTAATTAATTATTAATTTTCGAAATTAATTATTTAATTATTTATTTTTCGAAAATTCAACGGGATGGCCAGTGACCAGAATTTCGTGCTGATTGTCGTGGCGAAGTCCGTTTATTTAATTGAGCTTCAATTTGTATGGAATTGATTTAATAATGAATTTTTAGGAGTTATTCATATTGAATTGATTGTTAATTATTTGATTGGGAAATCGTTGGGTATTGGTTGTCGGTATCGAAAGTATGTTGGTTATCACCTGAAAGAAAATACGTGGGCTCGGTGAATTGGAATATCACCTAGAGAATGCATGTGAGTTCAGTGGTTGAGTATGTCATATTGGCGAAGAGGTCGCCTTAGAGAATGCACGTGGCTTGGAGACTCGATATGTCCTCCTGGAGAATGCACGTGGCTCGGTGACATTGTTTGGCATCGTAAAAAGGGCACATGGGCTCGGTGAATTGATGCATCACTTTGGTGAGTTAGCACCTAAAAGAAGGCACGTGGGCCCAAGCATCGTAAAAAGGACACGTGGCTCGGTGATCTGATGTGTTACTTTGGTGAACTAGTGCTTTAGAGAATGCACGTGGGTCCAGTATTCGAGAATGGCATTTAAAAGGGCACATGGCTCAGTGACTTGATGTACCACCTTGGCGAAGATGTCGCCTTAAAGAATGTACGTGGGCCCAAGGTTTGAGGCACGTGGCTCAGAGACTTGGTATGTCGTCCGGGAGAATGCACGTGACCTGACTTCTAGATATTCCACCGTGGGGAATGATTTGGATGACATGTAATCGACTGGTTCGATTTATTTAAGTAAGTGAGTGCCTATTATGAATTGTATTAACTTACAAGTGGAATCTGAGGCCAAGGTAAGTCCTCTGACCTGTGTGTGTTTAGGCAGCCTATAGTATAATGGTTTACTAATCGGGCCTTAGTGGGGTAGAACTTGCTGAGACGTAGTCTCATCCCGGTTGTAGGACAACATTTCAGGCCTGTAGATGAACCTGAGGAGGAGGAATCAAAGAAGGAGAACACTGAAGTGAAACCTGAGGAAGGGAAAGATTTTTGAAGAAGAAGATGATCCAGAAAGGAATCCTGAGTACGACCGGATGAGGACTGAGGTCCCATCCTCTTTTGGGAATCCTGTTTTGATGTGAATAGAGTGAAATTAGAAAGTCGTGAATAGTTTGTGAAATACTTTGAGTTATGCTCTGTATAAAAATATGGTTGTGAATTTCAATATGAAAATAATGGCCTTGCTTTTCTATCTCATCGGTTTATTGTTTGGGGATTTATAACTGCTTCCGCATGTGCTAAATAAAAGAAAGGGTTGGCGATACATAGTCCTGAGATATCGCATTCTAAAATCAACCAAGTAGAAGCATGTGTGCGTGCCCGAGGATCGGGGCGTGACAAGTTTTCGGCGTTTGGTTGCTTTGGCTCAGTAGAGAGGAGGTTCTTATTCCGGAAGATTGCCAAAACCTGTGATGGAGATCCGGGAAGTGAAGTGAACTGTCTCCGTTGTTGTAGCGATGGGACGGCCGACGGCTAGTGTGGCATCCCAAAATTCATGACAACCACTGGAGTGCCATGAACCATGATTAGGTAATGGAAGTGCCGTTTGATTTTGTATTAGCCATTGAGTTAATGAATTTCAATTAATTTAAGGCCAAGCATTGTAAAGGATGATTTTTGGATGGGGGTGTGTCTTCAAGTGACCCAAGGAATTATTAAAGTGCAAATTGATATAGAAAATCTTATTCTTGGTAGTGCACTTTATAAGTAGAATTTTATTGATTTAAATTATAGAGTTTTGTGGGCTTATAAGTTGAAATTAGGTGTTTATTTAATTGGGGATTAAATGGAATAGGAATAGGAGGGGGTGGGCTGATTTTTAGGCCCAAAGCCCATCCAACCAGCCCACGCCAGCCCCCTATTCGACCAGCCCATAAAGGCCCAAGCCCGGCCCAAAAAATGAAGCCCATTAACCTTGCATATCCTCCAACACTTGTCTTCAACCTTGCCACTTGTTCTCTCCTTTTTGCCACTTGTTCTCCTCATGAGAACACTTGTCCCCCATGCAAAATGAGGATGCATGCAAGTATATAAGCCACCAAAAAGAAAGAGAGAGAGGGAGTGGCTGGTTTTGAGAGAGTGAGAGAGTGGGAGAGAGTTGCCGAGAGAGAGAGTGAGGAACCAAGAGAGAAAGGGAGAAGCCGCGCGGGGGAGGAGGTCCGCCCGTCCGTTCGTCCGTCGCCGGTGTGCCGTCCGTGTGCCGCCGTCTGCTTGATCTTATAGGTAAGTTAGGATCAATTTCTACTCTTGCATGTGTGTCTTGCATGTGTGGTTGAATTCTTGGGTGTTCGGAGGTAAGGAACCGAAGCTAGTGTGGCTTGTTCTTGAAAGATGCTTGCTGTTTGCGTGTATACCGCCTGACCCAGAAACTTGTGGAGGCTTGAATGCATGTTTCGAGTTGGATTTTGACTTTGATCCCTTCATGAAAGTTGTAGCCAACATCTTAAAATACAACATAATAAAATTTACGATAAAATGGTGGAGATTTAAGGGGTCAAACCCTCTTCCTACGAAGACACTAGATCTGGAACTGTTTTGCTGACCTTTTGGTAGTTTTGTGGGTTGCATGTCGATTTTTACCAAGAATCTCTCTTTGACTTCTTCATGAAACTTGTAGATAACATCCTAAAGACTAACATACTCAAATTTTAGGTAAAATGAGCAAGTGTAGCCTAGTGAATCGACTTTCTCTTGAAGATGGTAAATCTGGAAATACGGTACTGGACACCCGAGACTTCTTGGACCCATATGGTGAATATTCTTTGGAAATTTCACTTATATCCCTTAATGAAAGTTGTAGGGGACCTCTTGAGGCAAAACATATCAAAATTTCAGAGGAAACGAAGAAGGATAAGTAGGTGAAAACTCGATATTTCGGAGATAGCTACTAGGGGTTCTTTATATTTCTTCATGCTGAACTTACCCATGGGTGCAGGTTCAGTAAACCAATGCTGGTGGGCGACGGCAATGCAGCGGAGATCCGATGCAGCGACGGCATCGGGGGGTGACTGGGATGGCACGGCTCGACACAGGGCGTCGGGAACGTCGACGGCGCCTCCTTCCTCCTCAGATCCGGCCTTCCCTCCTTCGGCTTCTCTCTCTCTGGGTTCGCTGTTCAGCCCTGGCTTCACCAACGAGCTCCTCCAATCTTCCTCCGATCTTGGCCGTCCTTGGATCTCGGCCTGCTCGTCCTCGACCCCCCTTCTGAAGTCTCTCAAGTGGGAGGTTCGAAGATTTGCAACCCTCGATCCTTTGCCGTTTGTGTGTGTCTTGCCGTCATCGGGAGAGGCCTATTTATAGGCGAGGGGGCAGCCGATCGACGGAGCTTCGACCGCCGGTCTTCGCACGCCGAACAGCCTCCGTTGGCCGAACCGGCATCCCATCCGCCGAGGTGGCTCTAGCTAGGCCGCCTTGCATTGAAGACGTGTCCACTCCCTCCTACGCTGCCAACTCCCTCTCCATTCCAGCGTCGCGCGCGTCCTCATCTCCGGCGCGTGCTGCTTATCCAGTTGGGGAAGGGGGGCCGGGTTGAGTCGCATGGGCTGGGCCGTGGGGGCTCGTGCGAGGGAAGGAAGAGGGGGCTAGGCGCAAAAGGCCCAGCCCTAATGGTTGCTGTTTTTGCTTTTTTGTTTGTTTTTTATTTTTATTTTTTTGTTTTTTTGTTATTTATTATTTATTATCCAAAAAAAAAAGAAAAACAAAGATTAAAAGAGACTAAGTACTAATTTTTAAAAAAAATAATCAAAATTTAGGTGTCAACAATGGGAACCCACTTGCCCTCTTTTCTTACTTGGAGACCTTCCACTTCATTGACTTGGAGAAGAATGGTAAGGCCTATAGCGTCGGAATGTGGAGTGAGGCCAATGGCCAGCTCAGGTCGCGGACACGGAGAGTAATAGTTCATCCTTATGCCTTGCAGGCCCTCATCAAATAGTTCTATCATCTCCTTGGTGTCCATCTTTAAAGCTTTTGCCATGAGAAGGAGTATCTTCATTGCAAGATCTTGGAGCTCTGTGGAGTATTTATCCAGCACATCTCTGCATAATAATTACACATATAATAATAGGTTACAAAGGTGTGTGTGTGTGAGAGAGAGAGAGCATGGATTTTCACTCAAAAGGTGAGGCAGTGATATGAGTATGTTTGTTTTCAGTATGTAATTAATTATTCATCTTGACGTCAAGAGATTTGGGATTTGTAGAAAATAGTTACACACGTTGTGAATACAATATTCATCATGCTGCTAAAGTTAAGGTATTATTGATGATGCGGGCTAATCATCAAGCCAATCTTTCATGCATCCCGCTCATATAAGCCCAACTCACATGAATCATTGGCCACACAAGCACCGGGTGTAGCCAAGAATTTTTCTAACTTAATATCTTTAGTTCGATTGTTGATGTGTCAACCAATTAGAATAAATTAAATATTTAGCTAGTAAAGGAACCAAAAGTCCAATTGGAGGAGGAGGGGAAGGCCAAAGTTTTTGCATCTCTTAGAAATGATGGGGGGACACACTTTAGATATTGCGAGATGTATATTTGAACTTCTAGTTAATAAATAAATATAAACAAATTAATGCCGTTAATGTTATTGTTTCGTGTGACGCTTGGGATTACAGAACTTGGTATATAAAATTAGTTACCCTGTTTCTCGAACTAATTTTGCTAGAAAATGGGTTCTTTTTATCTCTAATGTTTAAGTTTCAGTGACGAGCAGGGGCGGGATTTGCGCATGTGGCCTCTCAGCCTCTGTCGACCTTCAATCTGGGTTGACTAAGGGTCATCCAATGCAACATGGGAGGGAGGATAGGGAAGGACATGATGGACGAGGGAGAGAGAGCGGGGCCATGTGTCGATAGCGATGGTGGCTGCGATGGCGACATGACCAATGGTGAGGTCCGGTGGCTTATCAGCGCTCGTGGGGCGACGACGGTGGAGGCGGACTCTAGGCAATATGGACAGTGGAAAGCAACGTGTGTGGAGGTGAGAATGGGAAGGGCAGATAGACAAAGAAGAAAATCAAATCCGGCCAATTCAAACCTCCTTCATCTTAATGCGTCAGCCTCGGAAGGGTAAATTTACGATATGCATTCAGACAATCTCGATGGATAGTGTACTCAATGCACGAGAGAGAGAAAAACCTGAAGGGAGAAGGAAGCATGGGAAAAAGGTGAGGTTTTCTCAAATGTCTGGGGAAGGACATCACGTAAAACAAGTCGCCCCAATCGAGCTTCTGCTCCTCGGACACTACAAACGCCTGCCTGAAGCCCTGCAAGTCTCCTTGTTGCCAAAACTTCCTCTTCTCCTCCATTGGAAGCTTGAAGAACTCTTGTATTCCCAACTTCACCTCCTCCAACAACGAAAAGCTCACTCCATGGTTTATCAACTGCATCGACCAAAAGGGGATCGATTAAATTCGAAAGCCGAATTCTTGAAAAACAAATCTGGACCTCACGGAAGACCTGGAAGAATCCCCAATCTTTGCATGCAGAGTGCAGCTTTTCAAGCTCGGACTCCGTTAAGGCACTGTTTGGTAACCATCCAAACAGTGTCTGATTCTGATTTTTTGTTCCCAGAATTAGTTTGGGAACAGAATCACGTTAGGTAAATTTTTTGTTTCTGGGAACAAATTTGTTCCCAGAACAAATTTGTTCCCGGAATCAGTTTTGGACAAGAATTGAGAATAAAAAAAAAAATATATGATTCTCTGTCCAAGAATCAAAACCTAGAAAGTTTTCCTCTTCCCTTCCGTTGTCCCGCGACCGCTGTCCACCACCGCCCACCGCCGTTCGCCGCTGCCCACCGCTGGTCCGGCGAGCTCGCCGGGAGGCTCGCCAAGCCCGGGCGAGGTCCAGTGTGAGCTCGCCGGAGGCAAGCCTAGCCACTGGCGAGGCTCGGCCTTGCCTGGGGAGGCCAAGCCTCACCGGTGGGCCGACAAGCCTCGCCGGGCCGGGCGAGGCCCGCCTAGCCTCGGCGAGGCTCACCGAGCCCCGTCGGTGGCTAGGTGGGCCTCGCCAAGGTTGGGCAAGCCTCTCGATGTCCAGCCCCGCCGGTGGCCAAGCGAGCCTTGCCTAGCACCGGCGAGGGTCGCCTAGCCCCGCCGGTGGCTAGGCAAGCCTCGCCCAACCTGGCGAGGCTCGGCCTCTCCAGATCTAGCGAGGCCGAGCCTCGGCGGGCCGGGCGAGCCTCGCCCAGCTACCGGCGAGGGTCGGCCTCGCCGAGGGCCGACGACGCTCCGGTGAGGTTGCCGCCCTCGTCCGGCTAGTCGCTGGAAGAAGGATAGAGAAAAAAAAAAAAAAAAAAGAAAAAAAGGAAAAAGTAAAAAAAATTATTTAAAAATTAAAAGAAATTGATTTGGAACAGTAATCAATGAAAGCATGGTACTCAAACACAATTCTATTCCGAATCAGAAATTTTGGACAATTACCAAACGCGTTTTTTACTCAAAATCGTTCCGATAACAAAATAAAAATAATCATTTCTTGTCAAAATCTGTTCCCGGGAACAGAATTGTTATCAAACACACCCTAAATTGCCATCGCTCGACGAGAGCTTGCTCAGATCAATTACTGGTACTTGAAGCAACGAAGTCCCATGGTCTAGGTCGGTACGGATATAGCGAGGCGGGAGTTCGGTTATGGCCTCTTTTGCCAACTCCTGGACGCTGGGGACTGGAAGAGAACCACCAAGCTTACTTTTTTCTCTGTCTCTCTCGATCACATTTGAAACAACTCCTTTCACCGAATAATGCTCACTTTGTTAAATCAAATCTGATTTGTTTAAACCTCCACGCCTCTCACCAAATCACCGAATTGCCCTCAATTTCCAATCTCCTACGGAACTCCTTTTAATTCCTTCTTATTCGGATTATTCATTGAGTCAAATTCAAGTTCTGACCATCTCAACAGGATCATGGCAGAGCGTTATCTTATTCTGGTTGGTTTGTTTGGTAACATTATCTCCTAGCTCACGGTTTTCATTTTTCAAATAGAATCTGCTGTGCTTGCTGGATAGTGACCAAACTCCCAAATCCCACTGGTCGCGCCTTATATTTTTAAACTAACCGAATCCGTCGATCATGTTCTCTCTTCAAATCCTGCTATTGTCTCCTATCACGGCATCCATTACGTGGGCTTGGAAATTTGGCCATGGGATAAGATGAAAGAGAGATGGTCAGCCATTATGAAGAAGAAGCTGGCGCACGCTCACCATCATGATGAAAATAGAAATCCATGTGATTGGCATGTGATGACGGCATGACTTCTATGCAGATCATATTTTTATTTTGGGGTCGGGGTCGATCAATTAATTATATAGAATAGCTTAAATTTGCGCGTCAAGAGGGATTTGAATAAACAGATGAAATTTTTGGGTAAGGTGTATTCATGGTGCTGCCTTGAAAACAGTGATTTCCTCCATATGATTTGTGATCCAAAGCAGTCGGTTCTGATGGAAGTCCTGTCCCCATGATGCAACGCGCAGACACTAGCCTTCCTCACTTGGTCTGCGTTCTAAGCGAAGGACGATCCCAATTCAAGCCTTGAAATGATAGTCTTGAGTTGATCTCGGTTTTTATGCAATTTTAAGAGACACGGACCAACGAACATGCAGACCAATCTTCGTTCCAGTGGTCGCATGAAGACCACAATGGGAAGGGAAATTCATGCCTATCCACTTTGTGGGGTTCCCAATGAAGGAAACCGATTCCCTACTAGCTATTTCCTTGAACCATGTGGCAAAACCAATACGAACCTTATTCTCAAAATATTAATTTAGATTTTGATCGTATCGAAAAAGACTTGTCGGTTCTTCTAAGGTTGTGCGTTATAGGTCATGCTCTCATCCGGGTTAGCAGGAGCTTTAAAGCTTTATCATGACGCTGGGAAGAATTCCTATATTCCACACTCACAAAGTCGAATCTCATCCTCCTTTTTCACTCCACTTGTCTAATGGGTTTGTTACGAATGATTAAGTTCAGCCTTCGTTATGATGTAACAATGCACATTTTGCATTGGTAATAAGAATATAGATTTGTAGAAATTCGAGAACGTTGCACTGATACATTCTCTGTAACAGATTTACGCTGGTTTGTTTTATTATGAGTAAAGTTCACTTGTTTTCCCAGCAAAAAAGAAATGCATGAGTTAAAGGGCTCTATTTATGTCATCATAATGTCAACCAGAAAAAAAAAAAAAAAAAAAGGGATGAAATTGATCAACAAAAGCAAGGAGGGAGCGAAATGAATATGGATTATACAGATATTCCGTCAATACATGATCCACTTATTTGAAGTACATGGAAAGTGTAAACATAAAGATATTATTCAATCCTCATAACGTCAAGATATGACTTCCCTTGGAGCTCACGACAGAAGAGACCCCTCAAGTAATCGGCCATACCTATTCTTCTGAACAATGCTGGCTTTTCTGGTGTGATCAGGCTCGGTGCAGGACCAAATTCCCCTTCCAATTTTGGGCTGTGAAATGCAGCAATCGAGAGCCTCTCCTTCATCGAGTTAACCATTGCTCGATGCTCGATGCTACGATAAGTGCCATTCGTCACAATCTGTGTCGATCATCAAATACACAAACTAATTTGTCATCCCTCTTATGGATTTTATTCGTGAAATTGTTTAATCTATAGATCAAACTAACTAGCTCATTGCATATCAATAAACAATGATGTCCACATGGGGATTTGGAAAATATACATGTAACTATACAAATTTCCCACATTTCGTAATTGAAATGTCTACCATTTTATTCAAGATTATTGTTGCGGTCACAGCGCATAAATTTTCGTTTAGATTGATAACTCGTCCCTCTTTAACATTTATAAGTGAAATGTTAGATGGATAGTGTATGATATTATAGTTTCGTCATCAACAGCAGATAGATATAGACAATACTAGCTCATATAGCAAACAAAATTAGGTGGAACTCCGTGTCAAAGCAGTAGAAATAGGGCCAATCGTAATACTTACCTCTAAAATGTCCCCAACGTTGACAACGAATGCATTAGGGAGGGGCTTGACAGAGATCCACTTGCCCTCTTTCCTTACTTGGAGACCTTCCATTTCATTGACTTCGAGAAGAATGGTGAGGCCATTGGAGTCGGAGTGAGGAGTGAGGCCCGTGACAAGCTCAGGTCGCGGACACGGAGGGTAATAGTTCATTCGAAGGGCCTGCCTGCCCTCATCAAACAGTTCTATCATGTCCTTGGATTCCATCTGCAGAGCTTTTGCCATGAGAAGGAGTATCTTCATTGCAAGGTCTCGCAGCTCCAAGGTGTATTCATCTAAGACTTCTCTGCATAATGATAAGGTGATACATATAAGAATAGGTTACAAAGGCGAGGGAGAGGACGGGATGTGTAGAAGATGGTAAACAGGCTGTGCATACGATATTCACTGTAAAGTTAAGATATTCTTGATGATGTGGGCTAATCTTGAAGCAAGTCTTCCATGCAACCGACTCATAATGTAGTTTTATTATATTTTTGGCGCTTGCTAATCTTATTATGCAAACTTAGCATTAAGCCTAATAAGCGATTTGATCACATACTATAGACATAATTTGTCGACATAGTTTCATTAATTTTACGATGTATGCAAAATAAGTCATGTATGGTTTCCAAATCTTGTATATGTCATAAACAAGAGTTCTGTATAAATGACAGACCATTGATGTTCTTAATTAACTCAAACTCATTAGAATTCCAATAACGCACTTCTTATTCTTGAATTTAAGGTAACCAACTCTCGTACATTCACACTAATACTAATCCCTACTGGCCTTTCAACGAAGTATTTCTCCGTCGAAGTGTGTTGTAGCTACGTAGATTTCATCGTTATTTCTACACAAAGTCTAGTAATACACAAACTCTAAAAAACATCTTCAATAAAAGTTAAAATCTACTTATCTATGATTAAATAGGTAGCAAACCCTTAAGAAACTGTTACTCAATAGATGCCAGAAATCCAGGCATAGGATCACCTCGAAATCTCCCCCACTTTGATTAAAATTGCTCTTTATGGACAAGGGATGTGCAAATCATTTGAGTTGTCAGTAGACATTATAAAATAATTTGAGCGTGATCTTCGTTTGATTTGGCCAGCTATAATTTGCTTGAATCTAAATGTAGAATGTTTTTTTTGGTAAAAGGTAAGAAGTATATAGATTTTTGCACAAAAAGCTATACAGCTGTACAGCAAGGGGACCCGGGCACCAGCTTACACTCAGAAAGATAGGAAGTCCAAACGAGTGGAAGGGAGCTAGGGAGGGAGAATCCAAATGTAGAATGTTTACGTATGTGTACCCAACAAATCCTGTGAACGATCATCTCACCTGTCCATAAAAAGCTGAAAGTGACAATTTTTGTCCTCGCTCCCAAGCTCAACTCATCGACCAATTATGCCTACAAAAGTGACTATACTAGGACAAGTAGAGTGGTGGTCCTGTGAGCACGAAGACAACCCCACATGAATTATTGTTTCGTGACACACTAGAGATACCGACATTATTATATAAAATTAATTCAGCTAGTTTGTGAAATAGAGAGAGAGAGAGAGAGAGAGAGTGAGTGATGCTAATATGATATGTTGAAATATCTCACATCGCTTGACTATGAAGTTTATATATTTATTATATATATGTAATCTCCATATACCTATCAGCTTAAATATTTAGGTTGAACCTTCAATATTAATATCAAAGTCGTCCACCTTATTCTTTAATATCTTGCTTCACCCATTGGTTTAGTTTTTGACATAATGAATGGCGAGGGTCAAGTGGCTTATCAGTAGAGCTGTTAAATGGGTGGGTCGGGTTGGGTTTGGGTCGGGCCATTAATGGTCCACCAAATGGGACCCATTAACCCATTTATAACCCATTTATGTCTAATGTAAATTTTTCGACCCATACCCAACCCGACCCATATCCAACCCATACCGACCCAACCCATATTAATAAAATATTTTCATATTTAACCAAGTTTAGAAAAACTTATTCCTATGTTTTTTTTTTTATTATATTACTAAAATACTTCTAAGCTTATTTCTTAAATATATATATATATATTATTTTTTTTAAAATGGTATTGCTAAAATAGTTTTATATAACACGAATTTAATGGACAATTTTTATAATTTTTAAAATAATATTTTTAAAATTGAATTTTAATTATTTTTTATTTTTTAAAAATTAAATTTTTAATTATTTTTTATTTTTTTTAAATATAATTTTTCTTTTTCTTTTTCTTTTTCTTCTTGACCAGTCGCCGGCCATGACAACAACCGACGGCCAACCACAGGCGAGCCTCGAGCTCACCCGCCGCCGACGCAGGTGAGCTCGAGGCTCGCCAGATCCAGCAAGCTCGAGCTTGCTCGACGCCCGGCGAGCTCGAGGCTCGCCAGATCGACGAGGTTCGAGCCTCGCTTGACACAGGCGAGCTCGAGTTTCGCAGATCGGCGAGGCTCGAGCCTCGCCGGACATCGGCTAGGCCTCCGCCTCACAAGATCCGGCAAGCTTGAGGCTCGCCAAGCACGGCCAAGCTCGAGCTCCCCTCGCCGGATCCGGCGAGGCTCGAGTCTCATCGGCGCCTCGCCAAATCCGGCGAGCTCGAGGCTCACCGGCGTCGGGTGACCTCCCCCGCCTGGGATCCGGGCGAGCCTCGAGCCTCGCCCGACGCCGAAGAGTACGAGTCTCGCGGCACTGGCGAGCTCGAGGCTCGCCTGGCCGGCCGCCGCCATCACTGTGCCGGCCACTGGAGGAAGAAGAAAGAAAAGAAAAAGAAGAAAGAAAAAAAAAAAGGAAAAATAAAAATAAAAAAATAATTCTAATATTACCACCTCTAGTAGGGTAGACTAGATAGTGGATATTTTTAATGGGTTGGTAAATGGGTCTTAAATGGGTAAAGAGTAGACCCATTTAAGACCCATATAATTTAGTTCTTTTATTTTTAAAACCCATCATGGGTGTTTTGGGAAATAAGGCATGAGTCATTAACGAACCATTTAAACAAACATGGGTCAATAAATGGGTTGTGCAACCCATTTAACACCTCTACTTATCAATGAGGGTGGGGCAACAGCGGTGGAGACGTCCGGTGTGAGATATGGTCAGGTAGGAAGCTATGTTGGTGCACGTTGGGAATGAGAAGGGCAGACGTAGAAAGGGAGAAAATAGAAGAAAAGAGGGGGAAATTTGGGGAAATCAAATCTGCCAATTTAAACCTACTTCATCTTAATGTCTTAGGCTCGGAGGGGTAATAAGTCTATTCCACCAAATTTAGACAACCCCGAATTTTTTTTTTTAAACGAAATATCCATTTGATGTAAAGTGTCTCAATGCATGAGAGAGAGAGCGAGAGAACCTGAACGGAGAAGGAAGCATAGGAAAAAAGATGAGGTTTTCTCAAATGTCGTGGGAGGGACGCCATGAAGAAGAGGTCAGCCCAATCAAGCTTCTGCTCCGCCGACCCAACAAACATCTGCCCAAAACCCTCCAGGTCTCCTTCTTCTTGCCAAAACTTCCTCTTCTCCTCCATCGGAAGCTTGAAGAACTCTTGGATTCCCAACTTCACCTCCTCCATCAATGTACAACTCACCCCATGATTTATCAACTGCGTGCAGAAAAAAAAAAGGATCGATTAACTTCAAAAGTCGATTCTTGAAAAAGAAATTCAGACCATTTGTCTTGAGTAATACTCATAGAAAGAAAAAGTAAAAGTACGCCTTCATGAAAATTGTACCTGGAAGAATCCCCAATCCCTACATGCAACGTGCAACTTTTCCAGCTCGGACTCCACCAAATCGTCATGGCTTGACGAGAGCTTGGTCATGTCAATTACTGGTACTTGAAGCAACAAAGATCCATGATCATCACCCATGAACGGATGATCTTGGTCGGTACGGACATAGCGAGGCGGGACTTCGGTTATGGCATCTTTTGCCAACTCCTGAACGCATGGGACTGGAAGAGAACTGCCAAGCTTCATGAGATTCACCTCCATCGTCGCAACGAGAGGCTCGGACGACAAGAACCTCAAAAGATGTGGTAATATGTAATGGATAAAGAGCTAATGAACTTACAACTCTTTTTTAGTGGGCTTCACTATAATGGCTTACTTAAAGGCAGACTATCTTTATATATGTATTTGCTTTCATCCCCCACGAGATTCTCGATGCCAACTAAAGAAATTACATAATTCTCTTCATCCAAAATGATTGTTTAGTTATATGTCGTTGTCATTGTTATTTGGCCATGTGCATGTTGATGGGCATCCCTTATGTTCAATGACAACCGGCAGTTGGGTACAGCTAGAAGTCAATAAACAACCCAATATCAGAGGAAACGTGCAAAATTTTGACTTGGCCTCTGTCATTTTCAGGTAAATATACACTCAAGATAAGATTAGGAAAATCTGTTGTCCAACCCAACTAAAAAAATTAGTGCGTAGGACCTACATCAATGCTAAAAATGTTGTTTGGAAGCAATTACTATGAATGAGTAATCAGGTTAGGCAACATCCTACAATCATTAAACCCTAACAAATATTATAGTAACTCTTTAACAACAATCATATGTATTATAGTGAAATTTCTAACTATTAGACGAAAACCGATATTTATTTTGAAAATGATGGACAAATGATGACAAATGGGTCTTACTAGATCATTGAATATCAAGTCTATTAACACATAAATATTGACTGACTATTTAAGTTTAAATTAGAGATTGGCTTGGCCCTAACAAAAAGAATTTTCATTGAATTACACACATATAGGTATTAGGATCATTTGCATTAATAGTACTAGTTTTTTCTTTTGAAAAAAATAATAAATGAAATGTGGCCGGATCAAACGGTCCATTTCCTTTCCGGGCCGGGACCTGACCCGGTCCCCTACTTTTTCTTCCCCCACCACCCCTGTGCGGGCCGGCCCACTTCCTTTCCTCCCCGGCCCGGCCCGAGAGACCGCCGGTTGAGGGCGAGGACCGGCTGGCGCTCCAAGGACCAGAAGGAAATGAGCTTGACCTGACTTGACAACTCAAGCTGTCGGTCAGGTCGAGAAGCTCAAGGCAGCAGGTCTGTCTAAGGCAGGGGACAGACCGGCGGCAGAGCAGGGAGGAGAGAAGGGCCGCCGGTGCAGGCCAAGGACCGGCCGACGCGCAAGAGACCGGAAGGCGAAGGGCCTCCACTGATTGGACTTTTGGGCAGGTCGATTCGTGGGAGAAGAGGCTATAAAGGGGGGTTCGAACAGAGAGAAGGCGAGAGAGCGAGATCGAGAGTTGAGGGAGACCAAGAGTGAGACAGAGCCGAGAGAGGAACCGAGAACGAGTGAGTGTTCTCTGTCGACCGACACACTTGAAAACCGGCTGACAACCCACCGACGTTGCCCCTTTTCCCTGACGGAATAGTCTGGGTTCTCGGTTTCTTCTTCTTCTTCTTCTTCTTCTTCTTCTTTTTTTAATTTCTCGGGTCGGGTCCATTTCCGGAGTATTCCGGCTCGGATACTCACGAGGCGAACGGACGTAGCCCGATCTATCGAGCTCGCCCACCGTCCGACGCCGCCGAGCCGGGTAGGGAGCATTTCCGACCGCCCCTGTTTTGCTTTCCTTTCTGTGCCCTGTTTTGGGCTGGCCGGACCGGGCTGCCGTCGTCCGGTTCGAGCTAGACCCGACCCCATCTATGTTGTGCTTTGCTGCTGTTGGGTATTTTTTTTCTTTTTTCCGGTCCTTTGCGATCTGTCTCGGTCCTCGTCTGAAGAGTCCCGGTGAAGCTTTTGTTCGTTCCTCAGATGGTGCACGCCACCTTGCTCGATGAAATGCCTAGGTTAGATGCTCGTTTGTGTCATTCGTTTGCGGCTAAGACTTGCTGTTTTCTTCATTCATACTTGTAATGAGTGCAAACGAGTCGTCCCTGTACTGAAGCTGAATCTCACTTATTCATTGCTTGCTGATTTTGGTCTGAGTTCGCGTCTCGGACAAGTCTATAACCTCCTCTCTGCTGCCGCCTTCCGTGTGTTCAATGAAATGCCTGATAGAGATTTGTGCAGTTGTTCTTAGTCTTCTGTCCATTTTGGGTGCTTGTTTTTCGTTAGATGCGTTATGGTACATTACCACCGCTATCCTTTGCTTTGTATGTCCTTGTTTTGTCACTTTTTCGGTGCGCGTCGTGTTTCTGTGAGTGACAGGTTCTTGGCCGGCGAAGATAAAGGGTGGTGGTGGTGGCTGTAGCCACAGATGGCAGCGGCGTGATGGCTGGACACGGCTTACAGTGTTGCCTGAGTTATTTTAATTAAACTTGAGCGTTTTCTGTAGTGCTTGAACCAGCGGATATTCTCGGTCCATGGAGAAGAGGGAAGCCTGCGTTTGTGGGTAAACGGAGAGATTAGCAAAGAAAGATGGGGATAGCAAGAGCTTAGGGTTAATTTAGATCCCGGGCGGGGCTTTTTTTTTTTTCTTTTCTTGTTGTTTTGGGTTGTGGGTGTTGCCGACCTTGGTTCGCCTGATTATATAATATAATCTATTATTATTTTTTTAATATTAAAATATATTTCTAAAAATATTTCTAGAAAAAAATTATCTTTTCTAGAAGTTAGGAAGAAGCTTGAAAATTAGTTTTTGAACACTTTTCTCTTAAAATGTGTGAAAATCCTTTTTAAAAAGAAATTATGCTCAAAATTGAATAAGCTCTCAAAACTTAAAAATAATCTCATTTGATCCAGAATTTTAAATGGCTTTGGGATTCTAAAGTCTTTTGGCCAAATGCAAATAACATTTGATTCATTTTTTGCTCAACTTTAGGGAATTATAATTGCATCTCTCAAGAGCACTAAAGATCTTTAACCCAAAATAGGTTCGAGGTCTTTTAAGAAATTGCATTTTCAAAATGCAAGTCTTGACCTTTTTTTGTTTACTATTCATCTTTTCCATGATTTGCACGGAAAAGCTAGTCAAAGGCCGATAGCTACTGGTCAAGGGGTTGTGCACGCTAGCAATCACCGCATGGGGTCACCACATCACTCGCTTGGGTCATGACAAGGCAACCCATGCGAGGTAGTATGGCGATCAACTCCCAAAAAAAAAAGAAAAACCTTTTTTTTTTTTAAATTTAGTAAAAGTCCTTTATAAATATAATTTTTATCAGATAGTATTTAAGCAAAAGTTGTTCCCCAATGCATTTTAAAATTATAACTCATTAAATGTTATTTGTATTTTAAAAAACCTCTTTATGTCAAAAGTACTTGCATTCTTCTAAGGATATTTTCCCAAAGCCAAACCAAATCGGGCCCGTACAAATTGAATGTTAATGGAAATAAATGTTGGCTGTTGTTTGCACATTTCCATTATTCCGATCGTGCCCTTTTGGTGCATGGATTGCATTTTCCTTAGCTTGGTTACAAATTGAATCTTAAGAGTCGTGATTAATATAAAATGTTAGATGAACATTTTATTTGGTAGTTGAATAAGGATACATACTGAAAGAGTATTAATTGATTAATTAGTGTAATCAAATCTCTAACCTTAAACTCTATGGTTCCTAAGAGTAAAGTAATTCTCCCATTACTTGGGTATGGCAACTCTTGAATAAAAATAATTTTGCTTATTAAGAACTTGGACCATAAATTGTGAAATGATATGAGTTTGGGAGAGCTCGACTAAGTTTAGATTTAGTAATCCATTAGCCAAATTCTATGTGGCTCACATGAGGGTAGGTCACAATAGGGCCATAATCAACTTGTCTTATAAAGGTTTCAACTCAAGGTTTGATGAAAACATCACAAAGCCTAATTACATCTGAAAGCCAGTTTTGTTTAAGAGAATAAGCATGACAAACGTGAATGTCGGTAAAACATGATTAAAAATTGCGCTGAATACTTAAGACTTTCGCAAGCTTCAAGGCAAATCCTATTTCAATGTCATGCGAATGTCAACAAAACAAGATTAAATCCATCTAATCTGCGAGTGAATCATTGTTGTGAGATGATGCTCGCGTTGTTTAGCATGAATAATGTGCCCGAGAAGGACCTCACACATTTCTAAGCGTTATAAAAAATTTCTATTAGACCAAATGTATAGGGTAATTTAATCGATGGAAAATCTTCTATTAGAATAAGCATATGTTTTTTCTTTTAAAAAAATAGGACTCACTTTTAATAATCTAGATATGTGATTGGGCTGATCTAGTAAAGAGCGTGTGGATTTATCCTCGCTAGAAGCTCCGAACGTGAGAGGTCTTATAGCGAAACTCCTGTCTAAAGAGTTAGCATCCTCAATACTTGGAAAACACATGGACAACTGTTAGCCTCGGCGACGAAGTTAGGCCCGGCTCTAATTGACCCGCATCCGCTCGATAATTACCTCGGATTGATAGGCAAGACGAAGCCCAAACGAAATGATTTGAAATTTACATGCGCGTTTGGGCTTCCATTTTCACGCAACCAGCACTCGTGCAAACCCGAAATGACAGGGAAATAGATAGAGACACTTGGAAATCTGTCTTAAATGGAGTTACACTTGTTTTTGTGAATAAGTCAGCTCTTAAAAGTTTCTCCTCAATCTCTGCTGCGTCGCATCACGTAGGAAAAATATATTCTTGATCAACAAAATTCTATGTTTCAATTATATAAAAACTTAGCATCCAATTTGACCTCCACTCCCTTTTGAACCATACCCAGACCTTAAACTCAGAGGTTGGATTTAGTGCAAATCGAAATAAGAATGACACGTAAAGTTTGATGAATGAGATATATGCACAAACAAAATAAACCGAGTAGCACCTTATCGGTTCTAATACCATAATGAAAAGTTCGATACAAAAATTTAAATTAATAGATGAAGAGAGACCACATGTATATAAGGAGTATATAAACCTTATAATCTATCAATATGAGATAGTTTAATAATGTATCATTCGATGGCTATCTTAAATGGTACACGTAGAATTATAGCCACCAACGCCTTGCTTTCTGTACTCATACATCCTATATATATTCACTCATGCTAACATTCATGAGCGGCTTGTGCGTTATTTTATACTCGTTTAAATGAGTATCTCAATAAGTTCAATTTATTTTAAGGACGAAAAGACCCCTTTTTTTTTTTTGTCTCTTTTTTATTATCTACCATCAGGACACTTCATGTTGATGTCGTGCTAAATAGGTGCCCAATATAGGCCTAAAAAATTTTAAAAACTAATAAAAAGAAGAAGCCGAAAAGGCCCTCAACGCCATTGCTTGCCACTGCGATGAGGCGCTGCCACGCCCAATCGCAATGGTATCCACCGCAAGAAGGGAAAGACTACGGGAATCGATTGTCTTAGGCGAGGGTTGTGGATGCTGATGTTGTCTTGAATTCCACAAAATTCAATCGGGAAATCTAGGAAGACTTGAAGATTGCAGGCTATTTGTTTCCTAATATATTTCCTAGATTTGGGTTTCAAATTTGATAATATCTTTATGGTGGAATTCCTTTCCTACTAGGTTTAGGAAAGTGGGGATTTAAAGATCTATTTATTTCAGCATTGTACCTTGTACTCTTGACATACGCTCAAATAAGAAATCGTCTCTCTCTCCCATGGACGTAGGCGGATCTTTCGCCGAACCACATAAATCTCCATGTTCTTAATTATTCTTGTTTACTTTTCTCATCTAGTTAGGTGTTCTTCCGCACAACAATTGGTATCAGAGCAATCCAGGTTTTCCGTTCCTGTATTGCGACTTCTAACTAGATGGCTGGAAAAGGTTCAACCGTTCGATTTGATATTGAACGATTCACCGGGAAGAATAGTTTTACACTATGGCGGAGAAGGATGAAGGATCTGTTGATTCAACAAGGTTTATCAAAGGTTCTTTTGGGAAGATCAAACAAGCCGAACACCATCACTGATGATGAGTAGGCCGACATGGAGGAGAGGGCGTGCAGTGCAATCCGATTAAACCTATCGGATCAGGCCCTTCGATATGTAGCGGAAATCGAATCTGCTCCAGAGGTATGGCTCAAACTCCAAAGCATTTACATGACGAAATCTCTTACGAACAAGTTGTTCTTGAAGAAGAGATTGTATTCACTTCAGATGAGTGAAGGAGGAGATCTGTTGGAACACCTCAACGTGTTTAATAAGATGATTAGTGAACTTACAAGCTTGGAGTTAAAGTTTGAGGATGAAGACATAGCGCTTCTACTACCGGCATCGTTGTCGGATTCGTTTGACCACTTGGTGACTACGCTCCTTTATGGCAAAGAAACCTTAGAGATCAGAGAGGGGACTGCTGCCCTAATTTCAAACGACACCCAGAAAAGGGCAAGTAGTTCAAAATCTTCGGGAGAGGGACTCTTTGCAAAGGAGAAAAGCAATCAAGGAAGAGGAAGATCAACGGATTGAGGATCGAGTAGTAGGAGTCGATCAAAATCCAAGGGAAGGTTCAAAGGAAGATGCTACGGTGCAATCGGGGAAGGGCATACCAAGAGATTCTGTCCAAATAAGAACGAGAAAAAGAAGAAGAGCTCGGATGAGGCAAGTATAGCCGACAACATTGAGACCAATGATGGGGACGTCTTGTCCATATCGTCGGGGAAGGACACCTTTGAAGATTCGTGGATCATGGACTCCGAATGCACTTTTCACATGTGTCCTCATCGAGAAGTCTTCGATGAGTACAAGGCATATGATGGTGGTTTAGTTCTCATGGGGAATGATACTTCGTGCAAGACTGTGGGTGTTGGAACCGTGAAAATCAAGATGTTTGATGGCATGATTAGAACCTTGGCAGATGTGCGTCATGTTCCGGGTCTAAAGAAGAATTTGATCTCATTGGGAGCACTTGAATCCAATGGATGCAAGTACACGGCTTAAGGTGGAGTCTTGAAGGTGATTAAGGGAGCTCTGGTTGTTCTTAAGGGACAGAGGCACGGGAACCTATATCGACTTATATGAACCACAGTGCAAGGTGGAGCATCTGTGTCCACGGATGCTAGCATGGAGATAGATAACACCTATCTATGGCATATGTGTCTCGAGCATATGGGAGAAAGAGGATTGATGGAGCTTCACAAGAGGAATGCACTCAAAGGTATAAAAACATGCAAATTAGATTTTTGCAAATTTTGTGTGTTTGGAAAACAATGCAGAGTTCGGTTCAATGCTACAACTCATACAAGCAAGGGCATGCTTGAGTATGTACACACGGATGTATGGGATCCTTCACCGGTAAATTCAAAAGGAGGGAAGGAATACTTCGTGACATTCATTGATGATTTCTCTCGCAAAGTTTGGGTCTACTTCATGCGACACAAAAGTGAAGTCTTTGAAAAGTTCAAAGAATGGAAAGCTGAAGTTGAGATTTCAACGGGGAATAAGGTTAAGTGCTTGAGATCGAACAATGGAGGAGAGTACAAATCGACACCATTCATGGAGCTTTGCAAGAATGAAGGGATTAAACGTCACTTCACAGTTCCGGATATGCCCCAACAGAATGGCATAGCGGAAAGGATGAACCGGACCTTATAAGAGAGAGCTCGAAGCATGAGGCTACATGTGGGACTAAGCAAGGAGTTTTGGGTAGAAGCTGTCTGCATGGCATATTATCTTGTGAATCGGTCTCCATCAACTGCAATTAAAAGCAAAATTCCCGAAGAGGTATGGACTCGTAAAATTGTCAATTATTCTAATTTAAGAATATTCGGTTGTCTTGCTTTTGTACATGTGCAGAGCTCGAAGCGCTCGAAGTTGGATCCAAAATCAAAACAATGCATATTTCTTGGTTACGAGAAAGGAGTGAAAGGCTACAAATTATGGGATCCAAGTGAGAAGAAAGTTCTGACGAGTAGGGATGTTATATTCGATGAATCTGCAATGTTGAAGTCAAGTTGCGTGCCACGCGCGGCTGCTGAAGAGGAGAGTGATAAATCTATCGTTAAGGTGGAGCTTGAAACCAGAGAATCTGCAGAGAATGGCGAGTCATTTGATGAAGCTCCGGAAGTCAAAGAAACGGTAGAAGTTCCTCGTATCATTGCGATGGGTCGAGGAAGGCGCACTCCCAAAGCACCGGAGAGGTACGGTTTTGAGGATATGGTTGCTTATGCTCTTACCGTAGGCTCTGGCGATCCAAGCTCCTACCATGAAGCTTTGAAAAGTGATCACAAAGAAAAGTGGATGACCGCAATGATGGAGGAGATGGAGTTGTTACAAAAGAATGAGACATGGGAACTTGTGAAGAAGCCCAATGATCGGAATGTCATTGGTTGCAAATGGGTTCTTCGAAGAAAGGAAGCAGCAACGGAGAAAGAGCAAGAGAGATACAAGGCCCGACTTGTTGCTAAGGGCTATGCACAGAAGGAGGGGATTGATTACGACGAGATATTTTCCCCAGTTGTAAAACATCAATTCGTGTTTTACTAGCTATGGTAGCCATGTATGACTTGGAGCTTGAGCAGCTAGATATGAAGACGGCATTCCTTCATGGTGACTTGGAGGAGAAAATTTATTTGGAGTAGCCCGAAGGCTTCAAGGTGGAAGGGAAAGAGGATCATGTTTGTTCGCTCGAGAGATCACTTTATGGTTTGAAGCAATCTCCGAGGCAATGGAATAAAAGGTTTGATTCTTTTATGCTTCGTATTGGCTACATGAGGAGTGTGCATGATTCTTGTGTCTACTACAAAGTTTTGGATGATAAGTCGCTTATTCTGTTAATGCTCTATGTTGATGACATGT
Source organism: Eucalyptus grandis (assembly GCF_016545825.1). Classification (NCBI taxonomy): domain Eukaryota; kingdom Viridiplantae; phylum Streptophyta; class Magnoliopsida; order Myrtales; family Myrtaceae; genus Eucalyptus; species Eucalyptus grandis. The sequence goes on from NC_052616.1 coordinate 38,351,947, forward strand.
TGATTGCTGAAAGAAAAATTTGAGACATTATTTCCCTAAAGTCTCAGTTAAGTAGTGAGTTTGATATGAAGGATCTTGGTGCTGCAAAGAGGATCCTTGGCATGGAAATCTTTCGAGATAGACATGCAAGTAAGCTTTGGGTGAATCAAAAGAAGTATGTTGAGAAGGTCTTGGAGTGGTTCAACATAGGTAAAGCTAAACCGGTTAGTACACCCTTAGCAAATCACTTCAAATTATCTGAGAAACAATGCCCTGTTTCACATGAGGAAGTTGTAAAGATGTCTCGAGTACCCTATGCCAACGCAGTAGGGAGCTTCACGTATGCTATGGTTTGTAGCAGACCGGATTTGGCTCATGCGGTGAGTCTCGTCAGTCGATACATGAGCAATCCGGGTAAGGAGCATTAGGAAGCTGTTAAGTGGATCTTTCGTTATTTGGCTAGAACTGCTAGAATGGGTTTAATGTTTAGTTCCAAGGGAGGATCGATCGATTTAGCAGGTTATGTTGATTCAGACTTCGCTGGTAATTTGGACAAGCAAAGGTCCATCACAGGATATGTCTTTACTCTTGACGGTGGAGCTGTTTCGTGGAAGGCAATGCTTCAACCTACTGTAGCCTTGTCTACAACCGAAGCTGAGTATATGGCAGTAACTAAGGCTACGAAGGAGGGAATATGGTTGACTGGTTTGGTCACAGAGTTGGGTATAAAGCAAGAAAGTGCTACATTATATTGCGATAGCCAGAGCGCAATATGTCTCGCGAATAATCAAGTGTTCCATTCTAGAACGAAACACATTGAAGTTCGGTACCACAAAATTCGAGAATATGTGGAGAATGGTAGCATTGCTTTGAAGAAAATCCATACTAAAGATAATCCCGCAGATATGCTCACGAAGACGGTTACTACAGAGAAGTTCAAGTCCTATAGGGACTTGATTTCTCTCACTCATCATTGAAGTTGATGGAGGCTGCACCGATCCAGGTGTGGGCGTACCTTTGCGAGATATATTCGTTTTCTTGGTTCAAGTGGAAGCTTGTGGTTTATTCAAGCCAAAGGTGGAGATTTGCTGATGTTGTCTTGAATTCCACAAAATTCAATCGGGAAATCTAGGAAGACTTGAAGATTGCAGGCTATTTGTTTCCTAATATATTTCCTAGATTTGGGTTTCAAATTTGATAATATCTTTATGGTGGAATTCCTTTCCTACTAGGTTTAGGAAAGTGGGGATTTAAAGATCTATTTATTTCAGCATTGTACCTTGTACTCTTGACATACGCTCAAATAAGAAATCGTCTCTCTCTCTCCCGTGGACATAGGCGGATCTTTCGCCGAACCACGTAAATCTCCGTGTTCTTAATTATTCTTGTTTACTTTTCTCATCTAGTTAGGGTGTTCTTCCGCACAACAGTGGAGCCCTTCCAAGGGCAAGAGAGAAAAATCACCCCCTTAGGGATAAGGCAAATTTAGATGGTGGGGTGGTGTTAGACTCATCAAACAGGTGGGTTCGACCGACAATAGTCCAACTCAAATAAATCTATTTAACTCATTCTGACTTATTTTTATACAATACAAATTTAATGACCCATACCTAATCTAATCATACCTAGCTCAACCTGTATCATTAAAACACTTTCATTAACTCAATTTACAAAAATTCATACTCAAATTGATGGGAGAATGCGAAGTGAGCGAATGTGAAATCAAATAAAAGAGAGAAAGAATGAAAAGAGAGTTATGGAGGTGGATTGAGTTTAAATAATTATAAATTTATTTATGATCTATTTAATATTTATGTTATATTTAAACTTATTTATAATTAATTTATTTAATATAACTAACCAATTAATGATTTATTCAACTCGAACATGGGTTAACAAATTGACCAATCATCCATTTTGATGAGCCTATATGGTGTCCATGTGCACTTGCGTGCTTGCTGTCCCATTTTCCTAGATGAGGGTTTGGTGATCCTGACAACAATGACGGTAGCCGCACGTTCATCCTTGCCCCTCGTGTATCTCTCCGTCTCTCTCTATTTCTATAATCATCGTTATCATCTTCATCCCTTGTCGTTGTGTTTTCTTCATCCCTTGTTGTTGTCTTTTCAATACTTTGCTGTTGTGGACCTCATGAAATGACAAATGACAATAAAAGAAAACTAATAAAAAGTCTACATAAATTTTTCCATCATCAAAACGAATGGTCCTAATGAGTATATTTAATTGCATCATTTTTGACACGTGGTGACACCTAAGTAATACTGACTTACAACACGAAACCACACGACACATTGACTCCTCATTTTTCAAAAATAGAGAATTCCGACATATTGAGACACGTTATATATTAAATAATATTTTCATTTTTAATTAATTTGATTCAAATTCATAAATAAATAAATAAATAAATAAATAATAAAGAACTTATAATAAATTTCCGCTAATAATATTAATAAATCTATTCATAGAAAATTTGAAAGGCATATTCATAATTAATGCGTACCCATATTTGGGAATATGTTTTTAATTTTAATAAAAATTATGAATGAAATTAATGACTAACAAAAGAATAGAACCAACTTTATTTAAATAAATCTACGATCTTCTATAATAATTAAAATTTATCATTACTTAACATTCAATATTTTTATTTTTGAAATCACTTTTTAACTCGTTTATTTATTTATTTAACAAAAATAACTTTACCCCCTCTCATTTCTCTTTCCTCATTTCTCTCTCCCCCTGTTCCCCATGCCACCCCAAAATCCCCCGGTTTCTTCCCCTCCTCTCCTCTCTCTCTCTCTTCCCCTCCCCTTCCCCCATGCCACCACCTGCTCCCTACCCGCCCATCAATCACCCGATCCTTGCTCCCCCGCCCCTCGGTTTCTTCCCCTTCTCTCCTCTCTCTCTCCCCCCTCTCCTTCCCCCACGCCACCACCCGCTCCCTTGCCCCCATCAATCACCTCCATCCCTGTTCTTCCCTGCTCTCTTTCTCCCCCTCCCCCTCCCCCACACCACCACCTGCTCCTTGGCCCCATCAATCACCCCCGCCCCCTTAGTTTCTTCCTCTCTCTCTCCCCCTCCCCTTCTCCCCATACCACCACCAGCTCCCCCGCCCCCTCGTTTCTTCCCCACCCCAAGAGGACCTGCCATTTACCTAATTTCTCTCTCCCCCACCCCACGCCACCCCATCCACCCCCTCTCGCCGCCGATTTCTTTCCGTTGTCCCCCATTACCCCCTCTCTTCTTGCTAAAACCCTAACGACAACCTCCTCTTCCTTCTCATCGCACGATCCTCTCAGCTCTCTCGGTTGCCTCATTGCAGTCGCTCGCCTCCGACCCTTCCTCCTTCGCAGCTGTCGCCTCTCCATCGGACCTCGATCGCAGCGTTGCCTCAGTTTATGCTCTTCCTCTGGTCCTCCCTCGCCGTCGTGGCCTCACCTCTGGTCCCTCGGCCTCACCTCCACCCTCCATCATCTTCTTCAACAATCTCTCTCTCGGACACGCGTGTTGAAACGTGTCGAGAAAAAGTTGACCACGTGTCGGAAAATCCAACACGTGTTGACTGCGTGTCCAACCGTGTTCGACCGTGTCGAAGTGTCCGACACGCTCCGACACATGTTGGACATGACACGGAAGCATGGGCAACGTGTCTGTGCTTCATAGGGTGACACATCCTTAAAGTGTACCACCTAGGATTTTGATTAATAGATTATTAACCATAAACTTAACTCAGTCCATATCAATTCACAACTTGTTATTCAAATTCTTAATATGCAAATGATTTTCAATAAGGAATCAATACTAATTAAATTGCTATGATTTGATTAGAAACCTAAATAAAGTAACACAAATTTTACTTTATTCCTACATATCAAAGATGTTGGGTTCGGAGATTTGATTACATAGATTTCTCGAATGTGCTCTCGATATCATTCTTTTCTATAAAAAAAATATTTATTAGGCAGCTTGAATTAATTTTGTTACTTCCTATTATGTAAATGATTATACGGATGTGCAAACCAACAGAGTAACATCCAATAAAGTAATGAATAAACTGTAGAACTTACCTTAGAGCAATAAAAACATCTACAATATTAGCTCAAAAATCACACCAACAACCTAGATTTGATTTTTAATTAACATGAAATCACTTTTTTTTAATGGATTTTCACTTATCTAAATGAAATTTAAACAACATGCAATACATAATTATTCCAAATGTAACGACGTCCAAAATATGTCTATACTAAAACGACTTACGACATGTAATTAAATAAATCTAACATGCAAACTATACATCACATAGTTTTAATTAAATGACCTAACTCTAATGGTAGGCAATAATTATCATGTAACTATGCTAACATGTCACATGTTTTAATTTAATGATCCTGAACGTGCAATTACTAAATGACGTGCAGTGGATAAACCTAGTTCTACATGATACACACATGAAAATTTTTTGTTTTTGTTTTAACTAAAATTCGTAATTAAAAATACCCTATATTTAAACATGCAATTTAAGCTAAAAAGAAAAGATCTAATTTATTCTAAGGCAATTTTTTTGCATTTTTTATTTTGAATTTCGGAATAAATAAATTACTTAATTTAAACATGCAGTCAAACCTAAAACAAGCAATATTATTAACAAAAATCAAATTAAATCATATCTAATCTTTTTTGGAATTTTTTTATGGAAATAATCAAATAATGGACAACCATTCAAACAAATATAATCCACACAATTTATCTTAAATATTTAAACTTAGAAATGGAATAAACCAACGATTAAATCCAAGTGATTAAATATATTAATGGAACGTTTTTTGTTTAAATTTGAAAACAAGTAAATCAAGGATCGTATCCAAGTAATTATGGATAAGATAAAAGATTTTTTGCACTACCGGATATCATATCTCATAGCTAAAGATCGAATTACCATCCAAGCACGTTGTTGAGTTAGAAAAGTTTCCTAACTTGGGGTGGTTTCTAAGATTTTTTGGATATGCATTATTGCTTGAATATTTGATAAAAGATGACAATCAATCAAAATAGGCAAGTAAATATTCAAATCAGTTAAAAATAAGAAAACTACCTAATTTGCATATTGACTTTCCAAATTTGAACTTGATGTAATTGGACTGAAATTGCAAGACGGGACTCGACGGTAGTGGGCGGTTCACTGGCTAAGACAGAGATGGTTCTTGTTGCAATGGCTCAAGATGATGGTAGGGCAATAGGCTTGTCGGGGAAGTTCTGCAGCTCGAGATGGTGAGTACGCCGCGATGATGGACTATAGATCCGGCCACGGAGAAGTAGTGAGTTCATGTCGGGGCTCATGGCTCAAGTTGGTAGGGATGTCACGAGATAGCAGCTCAATCACAAAGAAGTAGCGAGCGATGTCGAGGCTACACGGGATAGCTTGATAGTAGGGAGCAACAATCGTCAATAGGCAATGTGGCTTGCTTAGGTAGTATGGAGCGGCTAGCGCCGTCATGGGTCATAGCAGCACAGCGATGGCGAGACAGCTCATAGGCGACGAAGGTCATCGGGGCATTGCGGCTGGGAGTAGCAAGTAGCAACAACGGTGCGTCGAAAGGCAATGCCACAAAGGGGCTGTCTTGGCCAAGGCTTGGTCTAGAGGATTCTCTTCTCTTCTCACGTGTTTAACTATTGAGAAATTTTGATTTGCCGACTTTGAATTATCAGATAAATATGTCTATATAGCAAAAACCTAGGTCTAAACTTGATTATATGGGCTCATCTAGGCCATTTCTATTGGAAAAACATCTCCAAGTGATTTTGATGATGTCTAAACTATCCTTAGTATAATATTTATTATGATGTATGCAAATGTTTGGATCAAAGGACCGCGCAATATCCATGGTGTAATCCATAGGAAAGAAGTTCGCAAAATGTCCTTATACGGTTTTTTTTTTGTAAACAGTACTAGTGGACCTAAAAGATCAGCAGTTGATGATATTTGTGTTGAAGCTATAAAGATCGGGTTGATGGTGTTGTGACAATGACGTATGTCTAATGATATTCATTGGGTCAACAAACTAGCTTTTGTGGCCTTGGACTTGTACAGTAGTAAAATCTAGATGAAACATGTAGCCAAGTAGCTAAGTCATTTGACATGTCTGTCAAAGACTGTAATGAGAAGATAACAATAGTTGCTATTTCTAGATAGTCTGCAAAGGTTTGAGGAAAAGAGCATTATTGATAGTTCCATCCACGAACAACAGCTCAATGGTAATTCCAACGGCTATTTGCTTCTCCAATTCACCTTCAACGGATAGATTGAAGATGACTATAAAAGAGAAGACATCATAAGCCATGTGTTAAGAGTGTGCAACTTCAAAAGATCAAGAAGTTTACTTCTTGCTGTTTTTCTTAGCTATACGCTCTTTGTCGTACTGTTTTAGTATTCGTGCTATTTAGTAATTGTGCTAGGGATTAAGCGTATAAGAGTAAGAGATGTAATTGAGTCCTAATAGTGATATCTTTTTTGTAAAGGATAAGTGTTAGCCATTTGTAACTTTCCAAGCAAATTACTAGTGGAATCCAGCCTACCTTATGGTTGTTAGTTTGAAGAGTGGATATAGGTTTGTGGACAAAGCCAAACCACTATAATCCTCTATGCGTTGCTATTTTCATCCGTTTACTCCTATTTGCACACGGTTGCTTTATAGCTTTTCTAAACATCACATTGACCTAATTTTTGCTTAACGATTAGCTAATTTCTATGAAAGATCACCAAATTTTCCAAAACAATCTATTTACCCCCTCTAAGATGTATTGTTAGCCACTAACAATTTGCATTAGAACCCTTTGCTCATTATTTGAAGTGTATAACTTATGAGCATAAATATCCTCTCTTATAGCTAACTGTGACAGCTTTTTTTATTAATGATACTCAAGCTCCCAACAAGCCACCTTACTTTGATGGAAGCAACCATAGTTATTGGAAGCAAAGAAGTCAATCATACATTGAATCCAATAATCTGGATATGTGAGATGTAATTATAAATGGTGTAGAAGTACTGGCTCCTACCAAGACGGTCAAGAAGCCGTTGCTGTTAACAACATGGAAGAAGCTTGAAAAAAAAAGCTCCTCTTAATGCTAAGGCCAAACATCTCTTGTATTATGCTTTATCACCATTTGAGTTTAATAGAATTTATTTTTGTGGTACAGTTAAGGAAATTCGAGATTACATCATGCTGACATTTGAAAGAAAAGACAGGGTGAAAGAAACAAAGCTAAACATCTTTCTCAGAAGCTACAAGTTATTCAAGATGAAATCTAATGAAACAATAACACAAATGTTCACTTGATTCACTAAAATAGTGAATGGTCTTGCTCTTCAAGGAAAAGTGTATATTGATACTGAATAGGTGAACAAGCTGTTGCGAGCCTTACCCAAAGAAAGGACAAACTAAAGAAGGAACTTGACCTTCGAGTGAATGTAGTAAAACTTCTTCGAGTTGAGAATGAGAATTTCAGAGATGAGATTCAAAAATCAGTATCAAATTTTCTCTTTGTTCAGAAACTTTGAAAGACATTTTCTCAATTCAAATTCCGCACTACAACAAAAGTTGCTTGGGACGTGATGGAAATGAAGAAGAGAAGAATCCCTTTCCAAACTCAAATGATAGATTGAAGCACAAATCTCCTGTGCATTGTTACAAATATCACTATGATAGACAATTCACAAGTGCTACTAGCCGAAGATTCCTGAGTGCTCAGACTGCAATGGATATAGCCATTTCATAATGGATTATCCAAAACAACAGAAGAGGTCCGAAAAAACTAGCTGGTCTTTTGGCCTTGAATCAAAGACTGACCACAGGGGACTCAAGTTTATATAGGTACCAAAGAAAAGATTAGATTCTCTTTGATTAGAGGTGATTTTCTAGAAAAACAAGTGGTATTTGGACAGCCAGTATTTCGGACATATGACTAGAGACAGCATTAGATTTGTAACACTCACCACCATAGATGGAGGACTTGTTAATTTTGGGGGAAAAGACAAAGGTAAAATTATTGATGAAGGAAACATTGAGTTGGGAAATTTGATGAAGATGTTTCACTTGTCAAAGGATTGAAGCATAATCTCATGAGCATTAGCCAGATGTGTGACAAGGGACACAAAATAAGCTTCAAAAAAGGTAAGTGCATTAACACTAGCAAGGACAATTCTCAATCATTCACTAGAAACAAGTATGACAATATTTACTTACTCGATAACAACTTTGAAGAATCTTATTGCCTACTATCTATCAAGAAAGAGTGTGATCTATGACACAAGAAATTAGGTCATGTTAATGCCAAGGAAATTCACAAAATATCTTCAAAAGATCTTGTTTGTGGGTTACCAAAGATCAACTACATCAAATGTGATTCTTGTAATGCCTGTACGTTGGGAAAGCAGATAAGAAGTTCTTTCAAATCAACAGAACCTATTGCTACTACGGATCTTTTCAGTTGTTGCATATGGATCTGTTTGGGCCAACACAAACAATAAGTCTAGGTGGAGAAAGTATAGTCTAGTGGTGGTTGATGATTACTCACGATTTACATGGGTAATGTTTCTATCTCATAAGAATGAAATTTCTCACTCATTTGAGAAATTTGCATGACAAATTCAGAATGGGAAAGGATACAGCGTCATTACCATCATAATTAATGATGGAGGAGAATTTGATAATCAAAACTTTGCCAATTATTGTGATGAAAATGGAATGGAGCATAATTTTTCCACTGCCTATACTCCTTAGCAAAATGGCATAGTTGAAAAAAGGAATCGATCACTTCAAGAAATGGCTAGAATCATCATGATCGAAAGTGGAATTCCCACTTACTTTTGGGTTGAAGCTGTTGCTATTGCTTGTTACACACTTGACAGGGTATTGTTGAGACCCTTGGTGAAAAGGACTTTGTATGAAATTTTCAAGGGAAGAAAGCCTATTCTACATTACTTCCATAAATTTGGATGCAGATATTTCATTCTCAAGAATGTGAATGACAACATTGGGAAGTTCGATGCAAGACCAAGTGAAGGTATTTTTCTTAGATACTCAACTATTAACAAAGCCTATCGTGTTTTCAATAAAGATTCAAAAGTAGTCGAAGAGTCCATATATGTGAAGTTCAAGGATGATAAAAAAGGAGTGCAAGCTGGTGACTACGAAGACATCATATAAATACCTATGCCAATCACTTGTAAATAGCGGCAACCATAACTATCAGCAGATCTTTCGAACCAAGGACAATCTTCTAAGGATTAGATATTCAAGTCAGAACATCTTACGGAACATATTATTAGGAAAATGGATGAAGGAATCAAGACTAGGTCATCTCTTAAAAACATGCTAAATTCCTTAGCTCTTATGTCTCAATTAGAACCCAAAGGAATTGAAGATGCCATAATGGATGAAAACTCGATCGAGCCTATGCAAGATGAGATACATCAATTCAAAGTCAATGATGTTTGGGAACTAGTTGTGACATCCAGAATTTTCAATTCTGTTTTCAATTAAATTAAATCGGGCCTTTCATCGACGCCCCTCTAGTGTTATTCTCAGAGCTGATCACTCCTGAGATAACTAGATTATCTAGGGAAGTCATTAAGGAATTTTAATGTATTAGATTTGGGAATTCGACCATGAATCGATTACTCGACCATGCTCATCTGTAGGGATCTTTTCGGCATAGTAAAGATCGATTAGAAATCAAAAATAGGTCAGTTCGACTGAGATGTGTGGTTAAACGCAAGTGATTCCACCAAATTGAAAAATTCCCGTCGATTGGCACTAGACTGATTTTTCTGTCGTTTTGGTACCTTGTGTCCGTATTTGAAACCTCGAGATTTTCTTGACCACCGAGAGTCACCAATGTGTCGAATGGGTTCATTGTGGCTCAAAGAAAATCGACCACCGGTTATTTGCACTAAAAATTTCTGAAAGCTACCCGATAGCTAAGATCACGTTAAAATCGTGCCAGATTGACATTAATCGAGAATTTGAATCTGATTTCAAAAATTGAAAGTTCTGTAATGTCACGAGTTATTTTAGGAACATCGACTGGGTCTCCAAAATTGTTTCTGCAAACTAAGATTTTGGCGGAAAAAGTCGACATAGAGCCATTTTTGACCGGGAAATTCCGAGGACCATTTTTGATCGTGAAATTGGGATGCAAGGAGGTTCTATTAGTGAGGAAAAATGCCAATTTGATAGATGATATGTCGGTGGGATTTATAGAAGCCAAAATGAGTTGATTCGAGGAGGAATTGAATGGTAATTGAACCAATTCCAACCAAAATTCGTGTGCCCCCATGAACCCAACAATTGGACCATTTCATTTGGCTTCTGGAGGAAGATTGGCTACTAGAAATTGCAGAGGAAGCTAGCTATGGTGGCGGGGCCAAGTCAAAGGGGGACAAGAAGATAGAAGAAGACCAAAGGTAGTCCCCTCCCTCTTCTTCTCCCCTAGCCCATCAACCTCCTCCTTCCCTTGTGCTGTTCGAAGCTTGAGAGCCTAGAAAAACCGAACCAGCAGCCCCTCTTGCCCGTCGAAGCTTGTTGGAGCCATTGCACACCGTCCGACCGCTCGCCGAGCTAGCGATCCACGTCCACTCGCCGTCTAGTCTTGAGCCGGTTTGCGTGTCTTCGCTGCTTGCGCTTGCCACTAGCACCCTGCTAGCCATCTGCCGGAGCTGTCCCAACCGCCGTGTGTCGCTGTCCACCTCCTCAACCACCTGTCCAAGCCTCCACTAGTCTTCCCTACTTGTTGCGGCCCTAACTAGCCACCGGAGCAGCTTCTGCAGCCACCAAACAGACCCGAACAGCAGTGGGTCTCTAAGCCTCTGTTTGGCCCATTTTTGTGGCTTTCCCGACCCTGCTTGGCGATCTCGCTTTGAAATTTGTCGAGCCTCTCCACATCCTCGTCGTTTTGATCCGAGCGGATCATTAATCAAGTGAGTTTAACTCACTAATCCTTGCTTAGTAAGTTAATGACATTTAAGGGTTGATTAGTTTAGACTAAGTATGGATTAGGTGGATAGTTAGAATAGATTAGTGATTTAATTAATCGTTATTGCATGTTAGGTAGTTAAAGTAGTGTAATTAGAGCCTAGATAAGCTCTAGTATTTATCTAGAGTGGTTCGGAAATTTTCCGGGCCCGTCTTGGCTTTTAATTAGGCTTTACGAGCCTAAGTGTGCATTTTTGGTATTTATTAATTAATTTCTGTAATTAATTAATTAATTATTTATTTTCCAGAAATTAGATCGGGATAGCCGGTGATCGGAATTTTGTGCTGATTGCAGTGATGTGATCTGTTTATTTAATTGACTGTTATTTTGTGTAAATTGAGTGTGATTTGTGATTTTGGGTATTTATCTCAAAATTTAATAATTTCAATAATTAATTAGAAAATCACTAGGCGTCGGTTTACAATGCCAAAAATGGATTCGTGGATTTGTTAAAATTAGTGGGATTTTTTAAAAGAAAAATATTGTATTTTGGCTAAGGCCGACCATGTACCCACACACAATTATTTTTATCAGGAATAATAAAAATGGTGAAATGATTATATGATCAGGATGGTATACCATATCTACGTGCGGGCGATATGTCAGCTTAGAGTGAGCAGTATACTGGTATACTATATCAGTCTGCGGGCCTCGATATGTCAGCTTAGAGTGAGCAATATACCTAGCAGCTTCTGGTGATCATTATTAGTATACTATATCAGCTTGCAGGCGATATATCAGCTTAGAGCGAGTAGTATATTTAGCAGCATCTAGTGAGCTATACTATCTATTATCAGCTTAGAGTGAGCAGTCCTGATTATGATCGGACTTTATAGATAGTATTGATTGAGATGACTGAGGAATGATCTTAATGACATGGAATCGACTGAGTCAACTAATCGATGATTCGATCTGATGGGTTGAAATGATTGGATGGTTATTTGAATTATATTGACTTGCAGGAAGGAACTGAGGCCAAGGTAAGTCCTTCAACTCATGTTTGTGCTTACGCAGCCCTTGGGGTGTATTTTCTTCCTAGTCGAGTCTTAGGGGGTTGAATTTGCTGAGACGTCGTCTCACCCTGTTGTGGGATAACATTTCAGGTCCCTAGATGACACCTCCTCCTAAACATTTTGGTCAACTGAAGAAGATCACAGAACAGGTACTCTATATTCCGATTCATGGGCATCCTAGGGATTTGGTCTATGAGTTCGTGAAGTCTATGGTCTGGGTTGATGAGGCTCTACCTCATAAGGTACCTCATCAATACAAATCATGGTACTGTCGTGAGCGGCATGGACAGAGAGAGGGTCCTATACCGGAATCCGAGATATTTGTATATATGTTTAAGGTTGCTTTTGGAAAAGGCACTGCAGATCCTCCAGAAGGTTCGGTAGTAGACCCGGTAGACCCGAATCTTGAAGATCCAGGAACCCTAGTGTACTCGAAGGAAGGCTCCATTGAAAGCGAGGATGTGGAGTAGGAGGAAGACTAGTAGTTGTTTGCAAACCCCCCTTGTTTTGTAGACCTGGTTTATGTATATATCGGTTTGGTTTGTGTATGACTTGTTATGATATGTATATATAAGTGTGTTGTTGGTTTTCAAAATTATGGCCCTAATTTTCTATCCTATCTTGTTGTCTAGGGATTATTTATTTGCTTCTGCATGCGTATTAAAATGAATGGGTTGGCGATGCATCCTAGGACGTTGCTATTTAATCGACCATGGAGGGATGGGCATGTGCTCGGAGGATCAGGATGCGACATCCCCGTTTAATGGTATTAGAGCCCATGGTTAGTGGCTGGAGTGATAAGGTGCGATAGGTCTATGGGATAGTTAGTAGGAAAGGCCTTTAATTTCATGTTGGTGCATGTCTATGATTGCTGATTGATAGAATCGCTTGTTTGTGTGGATCGGTAAGCTTCTAATTCGGTGTGGAATTGGAAGTAGGTTTCTTTAAAGAACCTTCATAATGAGCGATCAGGATTAGAGGACTCCTAAGAAGCATACCATAGGGCCCGTGACTCGAGGTAGGATGCCGATGAAGGTCGGTACTCGAGGAGGGTGAGGTAGAGCGCCAGCACAGGCTAGCACTAATGGAGTAGCGCCACCTTCTGTTGGTGCTGGGGTAACAGCCCCTAGTGATCCAGGAACTGTTGGGATCACATAGGCCATGGATGCGATGAGAGATATGATGGGGCAACAGGCCCAGAACCAAGCTGCCGCCTTTACCACCGCTGTTGCAGCCGCTGCTATTGCATCTGCCAATGCTGCTGTTGTTGCCGCAGCCGCTACCGCACCTGTTGCCACACCCGTCGAACAATCGGCTAAGAATGTAGTTGTGGAAAGAGAGAGACTAATCCACAAGTTGGTGGAGCAATTCCTGAAGCTGAACCCGCCGAGGTTCAATAGTACTAGAGATCTTGAGACTGCTTCGCTATGGATTCAAGACCTGGATAAGGCTTTTGCACTTCTGAGGTGCAATGAAGAGGAGAAAGTGGTCCTAGCAGTGTATCAACTGCATAGTAACGCAAATATCTAGTCGAGGGCCGCCAGAGATACGGTGTTCGCGGAAGGCGTGGTCCCTGTGTGGAACATCTTCCTCCGAGCTTTCAATGATAAGTACTTCTCGGTTAGTGCCCGAGAATAGAAGATGGATGAATTTCAACACCTTCGCCAAGGAATGATGACGGCTGACCAGTACGAGGTCAAATTCGCGGAGCTTTCTCAATATGCTCCGAGGTTGATAGAGGATCCAAAAGAAAAAGCTCGAAGGTTCAGGAATGGCTTTCGACTAGAGCTGAAGCAATCATTGGTGTTGTTGGACCTGAAGAACTATCGTGAGGTGTATAATCGAGCCCAGCTACTGGAGAGGAGTCTGAATGAGCAGGCCGCCTTGTTTGGATCGAGGTTTAATTCGAGTAGAGAAGGGATTCGACATAGGAAGAGGCCTATGACTAGAGGAAAGTTCCATGTTCTGCCCAACAGGAAGGGTGGAATTGGAAAATCAAGGCCAAATTAGAATGGCTTTGTCGCTTTTGTGGAAAGCGACATGGTACGGCCCCATGCCCTCAAAGGACAGGTGCTTGTTTTGAATGTGGCCAACGGGGTCACATAGCCAGAGATTGTCCTAGACGACCAATAGGACAACCGCAGTTGCTACTGTTGCCACCGTTGGGACAGATTAGAGGGTATGTGCTGCAGAACGCACCGCAAGGTGGACAGATGAGACCCCCAGCTCAGGGAACCATTTATGCCATCACCAGAGGTCAGGTAGAGGATGCGCTTGATGCGATTACAAGTATGGTTTCGTTGAACGACCATCTTGCTTATGCTTTATTTGATCCTGGAGCAACTCATTCTTTTATTACAGAGCAATATGTTAAGCTGATAGGATTAAGTCCTATATTATTGGGGTCAGTGATTAGCATATCTACACCGTTGAAGGATAAGGTGCTAGCTGCTTTGGGTTGTTCTTGTTGCAAGTTAGCGATTGGTGAGTGAGAGGGGAAAATAAACTTATTAATCCTAGTCATGTATGACTTTGATTTGATAATTGGCATGGACTGGCTCACCAAGTAACGAGCTAAGATGGACTATTATCGTAAAACAATTCAGTTTGACCCGTTAGATGGTGAGAGTTTCAAGTTTGTCGGGAATCAAGGAGGACCCTCGATTACCTTGATCTCGTTGCTTGAGGCAACCCGTTTGTTAGACGAGGGTTGTCGAGGTTACCTAGCGACTATCATGGATACGACAGTTGAGGAGCTGAAGATTGAGGACATCGCAATGGTGCAAGAATTTCTAGATGTATTTCCGAAGGAATTGGCAGGTCTGCCGCCAAAGAGAGAGATCGAGTTCGTGATTGAGTTAGCACCTGGGACAGAGCCAATCTCTAAGGCTCCTTACCGGATGGTGTTATCTAAGTTGAAGCAACTGAAGGTGCAGATGCAATAATTGTTAGATAAGGGATTTATACGTCCTAGTGCATCACCTTGGGGAGCACCAGTTTTACTCGTGAAGAAGAAGGATGGTTCGTTGCGCCTGTGCATCGATTATCGTCAACTCAATCAAGTAACGATCAAGAACAAGTATCCACTCTCGAGGATTGACGACTTGTTTGATCAGTTACAAGGAGCGTCGATATTTTTGAAAATCGACTTGAGGACAGGATATCATCAGCTGAGGATCAAGAAGAAAGACATTCCAAAGTCAGCGTTTCGTACTCGATACGGCCATTATGAGTTCATTATAATGCCGTTCAGTTTGACGAATGCTCTAGCTGCTTTTATGGATCTGATGAACCGAGTGTTCAAGGAATACCTAGATCAGTTTGTGATCATATTCATCGATGATATTCCGGTGTATTTGAGGAGTGATGAAGAGCATGAGAGCCATTTGAGAATGGTACTACAGACTATGAGGATTCATCAGCTGTACGCCAAGTTTAGCAAGTGCGAGTTTTGGTTGACTCGTGCTGCTTTTCTAGGTCACGTGATTTCAGGTGAAGGAATCTCTATAGACCCGTCCAAGATTGAAGCAGTGATCAACTGGCTAAGACCGACTACCATGACAGAGATCATAAGTTTTCTAGGTTTGGCAGGTTACTACAAAAGGTTCGTAGAGGGATTTTTAGCTTTAGCATCGCCGTTGACTTGACTCTTAAAGAAAGAAGAGAAGTTTGTATAGATAGACAAGTGTAAGTGTAGTTTCTAGGAGCTTAAGCAAAAGTTGACTACTGCGCTTGTGCTGACCATTCCATTTGGTCCTAGAGGATACAAAATCTATAGTGATGCATCGTTCAGAGGACTGGGTTGCATACTGATGCAACATGGTAGGGTTGTTGCATACGCATCTCGCTACTTGAGACCGCATGAGCAAAATTACCCGACATATGACTTAGAACTCGCCGCAATCATTTTCGCTCTGAAGATTTGGAGACATTATTTGTGTGGAGAAAGATTCCAGATCTTTACTGACCATCAAAGTCTCAAGTATCTATTCTCTCAGAAGGAGTTAAATATGAGACAGCGCTGATGGATGGAACTTTTGAAGGACTACGATTGTGATATCTTATATCACCCAAGAAAGGCGAATAAGGTCGCCAACGCTTTGAGTTGAAAGTCTTCAGTCGCTCATATGCTGATTAAAGAATGGAATTTAATTGAGAGAGCTCGAGATTCGGTGTTCAAGTTTGAGGTAGGCCACCTTTCAAATCTTATGACCACCCTCAGAATTGAGCCGGATGTTCAGATTAGGATCAAGACCCTTCAGCCGACAGACCCAGATGTTCTGAAGATTTTGCAAGAGGACATTGATAAGAGAAAAGCTGAGTTTTAGATTTCTAAGGATGGAACACTGAGGTTCCAAGGACGGTTGGTTGTACCTGACGATGCAGAGCTTAGAGAGGAGATCTTATTATAAGCTCATCGTAGCAGCTACAACATTCATCCTGGCAGTACGAAAATGTATCAAAATCTGCGTCAACACTATTGGTGGTCTGGTATGAAGGCAGACATTGCCAAACATGTCGTCAAGTGTCTGACATGTCAACAGGTCAAAGCATAGCATTGTAAGCTGGGAAGACTTCTGCAACCTTTTGAGATCAGCATGTCACAATGGATTTTGTGACAGGTTTACCAAGGAGTCATAGAGGAAATGATTCGATTTGGGTAGTGGCCGATAGATTGACAAAGTCGGCTCACTTCATTGTAGTGCGAAAGGACCTTAGTTTGGATAGACACGTAGAGTTGTACATGCGTCAGATAGTTCGACTACATAGAGTGCTGGTGACGATTACTTTAGACCAAGACCCGAGATTCACAACTGCATTTTGGAAGATTTTGCAGGCTGTTTTAGGTATGAAGCTACAATTTAGTATGGCATATCATCCTCAAACAGATAGCCAATCTGAGAGGACGATTCAAACCCTCGAAGTCATGTTACGAGCTTACATGTTGGATTTCAAGGGAAGTTGGGAGGAACAGCTTCATATTGTCGAGTTTGCCTACAACAATAGCTACTAGCAGAGCATTCAGATGGCTCTTTTCGAAGCGTTGTATGGCAGAGCGTGCAGAATGCCAGTGTGTTGAGATGAAGTTGGGGAAAGAAAGATCACAGGTCTAGAGTTGGTTTAGCAGTCAGTGAATACAGTTGCAGTTATCAGAGGTGGATTAAAGACCGCTCAGAGCCGACAGAAGAGTTACGCAGATAAGTGCCGGAGACCGTTGGAATTCCAAGTTGGTGATTACGTTTTTCTGAAAGTGTCACCAATGAGGGGAACTTCGCGTTTTGGCAAGAAAGGAAAGCTGAGTCCGAGGTACGTAGGTTTGTTTGAGATTCTAGAGAGAATCGGGATCTTAGCGTATCATCCTGCGTTGCCATCGAGATTCGCGTAAGTGCATGACGTCTTTCATGTGTCAATATTGAGGAAGTATGAGCCTCACCCAATCCACGTGCTTAATTTTGAGGAATTAGATGTGGATGACAGAGTGTCGTACGTGGAAAGCCCAGTTCAAATTGTGGATTGGAAAGAGCAAGTTCTGTGTACAAAGACCATCTTGTTGGTTAAAGTGGTCTGGTAACACCATGGCATTGAAGGAGCAACCTGGGAGAGCGAAGAGTCGATGAGACAATTGTACCCCCACCTTTTTGTTTAAAGTATTGTAATGGTTTAAATTTCGAGGACGAAATTTTTATAAGAGGGGAAGAGTTGTCACATCTTGAATTTTCAATTCTGTTTTAATTAAATTAAATTGGGCATTTCATCGACACACCTATAGTGTTATTCTCAGAGCTGATCACTCATGAGATAACTAGATTATCTGGGGAAGTCATTAGGGAATTTAAACGCATTAGACTTGGGAATTTGACCATGAATCGATTACTCGACCGTGCTCATTTGCAGGGATCATTTCGGCATAGTAAAGATCGATTAGAAATCAGAAATAGGTCGGTTTGACTAAGATGTGTGGTTAAACAGGGGTGATTCCACCAAATTGAAAAATTCTCGTCGATCGGCACTATACTGATTTTTGTATCATTTTGGTACTCTGTGTCCGTAATTGAAACCTCAAGATTTTCACGACCACCGAGAGTCGCCAATATGTCGAATGGGTTCATTGTGGCTCGAAAAAAATCGACCACTGGTCATTTGTACTGGTAGCCTAGGTTATGCTAAAATCGTGTCAGATTTAAATTAACCGCGAATTTGAATCCGATTTCAAAAATTGAAAGTTCCATCATGTCACGAGTCAATTTAGGAACATCGACCTGGTCTCCAAAGATTTTTCTGCAAATTGAGGTTTTGGCGGAAATAGTCGACATAGGGCCGTTTTCGACCGGGAAATTCCGAGAACCGTTTTTTATCACGAAGTTGGGATGTAAAGAGGTTCTATTGGCGAATGAAAATGCCAATTTGATAGATGATATGTTGGTGGGATTTATAGAAGCCAAAATGAGTTGATTCGAGGAGGAATTGAATGGTAATTGAACCAATTCCAACCAAAATTCATGTGCCCCCATGAACCCAACAATTGGACCATTTCATTTTGCTTCTAGAGGAAGATTGGCTGTTGTAAATTGCAGAGGAAGCCAGCTATGGTGGTGGGGCCAAGTCAAAGAGGGATAAGAAGATAGAAGAAGACCAAATGTGGTTCCCTCCCTCTTCTTCTCCCCTTGCTCGTCGACCTCCTCCTTCCTCTGTGCTATTTGAAGCTTAAGAGCCCAAAAAAACCGAACCAGCAGCCCCTCTTGCCTGTTGAAGCCCGTCGGAGCTGCTGCATCCTGTCTGACCACTCGCCAAGCCAGCGATTCGCGTCTGCTTGCTGTCTAGTTGTGTGCCGGTTCGCGCGTCTCCGCTACTTGCGCTCTCCACCAGTGCCCTGCTCGCCATCTGCCGAAGCTGTCCCAGCTGCTGTGTGCCACCGTCCACCTCCTCAACCACCTGTCCAAGACTCCACAAGTCTTCCCTGCTTGTTTCGGCCCCAACTAGCCACCAAAGCAGCTTCGCAGCCTACCGACCGGGCGAACAAGAGTGGGTCTCTAAGCCGCTGTTTGACTCGTTTTTGTGGCTTTCCCGACCTCGCTTGGCGATCTCGCTTTGAAGTTTGTCAAGCCTCTCCACGTCCCCGTCATTTTTAATATGAGCGGATTATTAATCAAGTGAGTTTAACTCACTAATCATTGCTTAGTAAGTTAATGACGTTTAAAGATTGATTAGTTTAGAGTAAGTATGGATTAGGTGGATAGTTAGAATAAGATTAGTTATTTAATTAATCGTTATTACATGTTAACTGGTTGGAGTAGTGTAATTAAAGCCTAGACAAGCTCCAGTATTTATCTAGAGTGGTTCGCAAAATTTTCCGGGCCTGTCTCAGCTTTTAATTAGGCTTTACAGGCCTAAGTGTGCATTTTTGGTATTTATTAATTAATTTTCGTAATTATTTAATTAATTATTTCCAGAAATTAGACCGGGATAGCCGGTGACCGGAATTTTGTGTTGATTGTAGTGGTGTGATCTATTTATTTAATTGACTGTCATTTTGTGCAAATTGAATGTGATTTGTGATTTTGGGTATTTATCCCAAAATTTAATAATTTCAGCAATTAATTAGAAAATCACCGGACGTCGGTTTACAATGCCAAAAATGGATTCGTGAACTGTTGAAATTAATGGGATTTTCAAAGGGAAAATATTGTATTTTGGCTAAGGTCGACCATGTACCAACACAAGATTCGACATGTTAGCTAAGAGATATCTTCACTAAGCCATTGGACAAGCCAACCTTTGAATATATTCGTGGTGAATTGGGGACCTACAATGCACTTGAATAGTATCTTCCTGGTAATATTTCATTTACTTGACATTGATTAAAAAATCAAATATGCTAAAAATGCTGATACGCATCTACTTTTTTTTTTAAAAAGTTATTGTTATAATGTATTTGCCTCTATCTCATTTTATTTGTCTAACACATGACATCCCTTATCTCTGGTTGTTACTGCTATTTTATTGCTAATGTAATTCTAGATTGTTTAAATCAACTACGTAGTAAAAATTATAGATAAGAAAGTTACCATTGGATACAATAACTAGCTCTCTCTCTCAATGTGAACTTACTGGTTCTATTTATAGAGAGATAGTATTCACGTCTTTCCTCACCACAAAGTTATTTCTAATATTTCATGCTCTCTTGCATTTTCTTACTCTCCTTGACATTTCCTCTTTTTCATTCCAAACCATGACACATAAACCTCACCTTACCTCCAAGGCGTGAGAAAATCAGCTCGCACCTTTGCTAGACCAAGTAACCAAAGCCTCAAAGGAGGAGACCTCTCGGCCAAAAGGATTGATTGAAGCCACTCAAAGTCGAGTGTCGTTCAATCCCGACTAATAGATGGATCAACTACTTCCAGCACTACATTGCCTTCATCAATTGAAAAGGTTACTCCAATGGCAAAAACACTTGAGTTGACATTACCAACTGAGAAGGATATGACAGTTGTACTATCGATGTCACCTCTGACCCTTACTACTTTGTCACTATCAGCCCCTGCTCCACCTCTACCTAAAGGCCTACTGAAAGGGCTAGCTACTCTCATGGAAACCTATGAATCACATCTGAAGATGCACAATGTAGCTTGAAAATAATCGATCACGGGTCAATTGCACTAAAAATTTCTAAAAGCTACCCGGTAGGTTAGGTCACGCTAAAATCGCGCCTGGTTGAAATTAACCGCGAATTTAAACCCAATTTTAGAAATTAAAGTTCTGTCATGTTATGATTCATTTTAGGAACGTCGACTCATCTTTCGAAGATTGTTCTGCAAACTCGAGATTTCGGCGAAAATTCAAAGTAAGGCTATTTTCAACTGGGAAAATTTGAGAGCCACTTTTGGTTGCCCTTTTGGCATTTAAGTTGGACTATTTGGTGAGGGAATTGCAAGAATTTAATGTGGCCACCTTGGCTAGAATTATTGGACATCAATTGGATTGAATTGAGTTGCAATTGAATTGAATTTGGACGGAATTGTCCAAAATTCGTAGGTCCAAGGGGGCAACCACTTTTGGACCATTTCAATAGCTTGTTGGGGAAGTTTAGGTGTTCAAATCAAATGGCTGAGGATTGAAGGCTGAAGGTGGTGGGGGCAAGCATAAAGTGAAATGGGATATTTTGGTTGATATTTGAGGCAATTGGATGCCCCTCTTCAAAGATTTGGCTCCTTCTTCCTCCTTGTAGCTACTTTATCCATTGTTGAAGCCTTTTAGAGCTCAAAGAAAACTAGAGAAGCCAGCTAGACCATCGACCACCTCCCCTTCCACCATTGTGCCAATTGCTGTCGGCTGCAAGCCGCGTGCTAACCCGTGTGCATCGTTCGCCCGCCCGTGCCTCCTGTCACACCCAACTGTTGTCCCAAGCCTCTGTCCAGCCAGTCGAAGCGTCGTCGTCGCCGTTCCAGCCGCTATCCCAAGCCTCTGTCTAGCTAGTCGAAGCGTTGTCGTCGCCGTTCCAGCCGTCATCCACCTCTGTCGAGCTTGCTAGGAGTTGCTGTAGCTGCCACCGTCCCCTTGTGGCCGTTTCAGCCCAAGCCGAGCCCTGACCAACCCCTTCGGCCTAAGGACAAAGGCCGAAGGCCAGCAAGTGTTCTTGGACTTCTAGGCCTGTTTTTAGTCCTGTCCAGACCCCACTTGGTGTCGCTGCAAGCTTGTTTATCACTCACCTCCGTGTCGCTGTTGCCGTGGACTAACCGGCCCGCTAAATCTGTGAGTTTACTTGCTAAACTCTACTTAGGGAGTTAATGACGCTTAGTAAATAATTAGCTTAGCTTAAGATATGATTAGTTAGTTTAGATTAGTGATTTAATGGCTTAATTATGCATGTTAGGTGGTTAGAATAGACAAATTAAGGACTAGATAGATTGTACTATTTATCTAGATAGGTGCAGAAATTTTCTAGGCCCATTTAGGTGGTTAGATTAGCGTTTCTAGCCTAGGTATACATTTATTGGATTTATTGATATTTATATAATTATTTTTGTAATTTATTTAATTATTTACTATTTTTCAGAAATTATACCGGGATAGCCGGTGAACAAAATTTCGTGCTGATTGTAATGGCAATTAAGTGTAATTTTGTGCACATTGAGTGGTGATTGTGATTTTGAGTTTTTATTTCAAAATTTCAAATTTTTGGTATTTAATTAGAAACTACTGAGTGTTGGGTTTTGACACCGAAAATGATTTTTGATACTATATAAAATAATGGTATTTTAAAAGGGAGGATATCAATTTTTCTAGTTCAAATTGACTGTTTACCCACACATGATTATTTTTACCGTGTGTTTTTAATACGAAGAAAATGGGCCAAGTACATTATTTTAATTAGGACATTTGAGAGCAAAGCACGATGTCTTGGCCGGGATTGGATGAGTGCATGAATGGTTATGAGAACCCGTCCCTAATGTGAGTTGGGTAGACGTTACCCCTATATGGGATGCCCTTGTCAATGGATGCCAGTCGTAGTTGAGGCTGGGCCAATGCTCCTATGTGGAATGCCGTCTAGATGTAGACGTTGCCATGCTCGATGGGATGAGACGATGCCTAGTTACGGTAGAAGACCGCCGAACGTCAAGTAGGCTGTGCCCGTTGGGCCATGATTAAAAATTGGAACGCATGATTGTGTGAAATCAACGCACCGGATATGGGATAAAATTGTGTGGCATGGTATAGGATGTGTCATAACGATCTGGCCTTATAATCGAGATCCCTGTGGTTGTGTGAAATATGAGATGTGGCGTTCCATTTGATTGAATTTGATTGCTGTTTATGTCTGTGATATAACTGTGCTGACCTGCAGGGAGGATCTGAGACGAGGTGAGTCTTTATGGTTGTGTGGCTGTGTGATTAGGACACCTTAGGCGTATTTCCTTTCTAATCAGGGTTTAGGGGGTGAACTTACTGAGACGTTGTCTCACCTCGTCGTGGGCTCAATTCTTTTCAGGTCCGTAGATGGCGGTCCTGCAAGTGCGTTTTAGGCAGCCGAGGGGGTTCAGTGAGTAGAGTATGTTTTTCCCTATCCCTGGGACTTCCTGGCTCCGTGAGCTCATGGTGTCTACGGTCTCAGTCGATGAGGGCCTACCTGAGTTTGTACCTCATCGATTCGGAGCGTGGTATCGTCATGGGCCTAACGGAGAACAGGAAGGTCCGTTGGATGGTTTTGATGCACCCGGTGTAGAGGGTGAGGAGATGGTTGGCCCCCTTGACACCAACATCCCTGATGGTGTCGTGGAAAACCTAGATCCCCCGGAGGTCTCAGAGGTCTCGGCTGAGGACTCTTATGCCTAGTTAGCTAGGAGGCTCTTCTTTTCGGAGAAGACTTTTGTTTATAGTCTAGTGTTGTATATAAACTTAGCTTGTTTATGAAAAGTCTTTTGTGAAAATGGTACCCTACTTTTCTATCCCATATTTGTGTTGTTTGGGGATTTATTTATTCGCTTCCGCATGTGCAATAAAAAGAAAGGGTCGGTGACACGTCCTGGGACGTCGCAAATTTTATCAACCACCGAGGGTTGCGCACGTGCTCGAGGTTCGAGGCATGACATCCCTACTTGGAGTGGTATCAGAGTTGGTTGGTAGTTGGAGTGACAAGGTGCGATGGGTTAAGGGATAGTTAGTAGGAAATGCCGTTTTCTTATGCAGATGCATGTGATTGATAGCTGTTTGATAGTTTGTTTGGTGTGATCGTTCAACTTCTAATTTTGTGTGGAATTGGAAAGTAGGTTTCTATAAAGAACTTACATAATGAGTGATTAGGAGTAGAAGACTCCTAGGAAGATGACCATTGGACTAGTGACTCGGGGTAGGACGTCGACAAGGGTTGGTATCCGAGGTGGTCATGGGAGAGCGTAGGTTCAGGCTAGCGCAGGTTCAAGCCAGCGCTAGTGGAGTAGGACCGCCTCTAGTCGGTGCTGGGGTAGCAGCCCTTGGCAATCCTAGGATAGATGGGATCGTTCAGGCACTAGAGACGTTGGGAAATCTGATGGGGCAGCAGGCCCAGAATCAAGCCACCGCCACTATCGTTGCCGCTATAGCTACTGCTACTGCTGTCGTTGTTGCTACTGTAGCCGCACCTGCCAAAGTTCCACCTGGGAACATGGTTGTTGAGAGAGAGAGGCCGATGCACAAGTTGGTGGAATAGTTCTTGAAGCTGAACCCGCCGAGGTTCATCGGAGCCGGAGATCCCGAGGTTGCAACCCTTTAGATACAAGACCTAAAGAAGACCTTTGCACTGCTGATGTGTAATGAGGAGGAGAAGGTTGTCCTGGTAGGATATCAGTTGCAAGATAATGTGAGTACCTAGTGGAGGGCCACCGGAGGTAGAATAGTTCCTGAAGGTGAAGTCCCGGTGTGGAATGTCTTTCTCAAGGCCTTTAATAGAAAGTATTTTTTTGATAGCGCCTGAGAGCAAAAAATGGAGGAATTCCAGTGCGTCCGTCAAGGGATATTGACAGTAGATTAGTATGAAGCTAAATTTGTGGGGCTGTCACAGTGTGCCCCCAGACTAGTGGAAGATCCTGAAGATAGAGATCAGAGGTTCAGGAACGGCCTCCGACCAAAGTTGAAGAATCCGTTGGTGCCATTTGACATGAAAGATTACAACGAGCTATACGGTCAGGCCCATATGGGCATGTGTCGCTTTTGTGGAAGGCGACATGGATCAGCCCTGTGTCATTCTAGGCTAGGTGCTTGTTATGAGTGTGGCCAATAGGGTCACATAGCCAGGAATTATCCCAGAAGACCGTTGGGACCGCAACAGTTGCCGCCACCGCCACCACCACCGATGGGTCAAAATTGAGGGTACGCACCCCCGAATGCACAGCAGGGTGGACTAAATAGAGCTACAGCACAAGGAAGGGTGTACGCCATCACCAGAGGACAGGCTGAGGACTCGCCTGATGTGATCACAGGTATGGTCTCGTTGAATGACCATGCTGCTTATGTTTTATTTGGACCCTAGTCCAACTCATTTGTTTATAGCTGAGTAATTTGTTAAGCTAGTAGGATTGAGTCCTGAAATGTTGGAGTCAGTGGTTAGTATATCTACACCGTTAAAGGATAAGGTGTTGTCTATGGTGGGCTGTCTTGGTTACAAGTTAGTGATTGGTGAGTGAGAGAGGAGGATAGATTTGATAGTTCTAGCCATATATGATTTTGACGTAATTGGCATGGACTGGCTCACCAAGCAATGAGCTAAGATGGACTGCTATCGTAAAACAATTCAGTTTAACCCGTTAGCAGGTGAAAGTTTCAAGTTTATTTGGAGTCGAGGAGGACCCTCGATTACCGTAATCTCGTCGCTTGAGGCAACCCGTTTGTTAGAGGGGGAACTAAAGATTGAAGATATCGTAGTGGTTCAAGAGTTTCCAGACGTGTTTCCGAAGGAATTGCCAGGTTTGCCGCTAGAGAGGGAGATTAAGTTTGTGATTGAGTTAGCCCCTGGGACAAAGTCAATCTCTAAGGCTCCTTACCGCATGGCGTTGTCTTAATTAAAAGAACTGAAGGTGCAGATGCAGGAATTGTTGGATAAGGGATTCATACGTCCCAAGGCATCACCTTAGGGAGCACCAGTGCTGTTCGTGAAGAAGAAAGATGGTTCGTTGCGCCTGTGCATCGACTATTGTCAACTCAATTAGGTGACAATCAAGAACAAGTATCCACTGGCGAAGATTGACGACTTGTTTGATCAGTTGCAAGGAGCGTTGATATTTTCTAAGATCGACTTGAGGACATACTGAAGTCAGCGTTTCGTACTCGATACGGCCATTATGAGTTCACTGTAATGCCATTTGGTTTGACGAACGCCCCAGCTGCTTTCATGGATTTGATGAACCAAGTGTTCAAGGAATATCTGGATAAGTTTGTGATCATTTTCATTGAAGACATCCTGGTGCACTTAAGAAGTCCAGAGGAGCACAAAAGGCTTTTGAGGATGGTGCTTCAGACACTAAAGAATCATGAACTGTACGCCAAGTTCAGCAAGTGCAAGTTTTGGTTGACTCATGTTACTTTCCTAGATCACGTGATTTCAGGAGAAGGAATCTCCATGGACCCAACCAAGATTGAAACAGTTATCAGCTGGCCAAGACCGACGACAATGATAGAGATTAGAAGCTTTCTGGGTTTAGCAGGGCACTACAGGAGGTTTGTGGAAGGATTTTCAACTTTAGCCTCGCCTTTGACTCGACTACTGAAGAAGGAACAGAAGTTTGTGTGGGCAGACAAGTGCGAGTATAGTTTTCACGAGCTTAAGCAAAAGCTAACTACCGCAATAGTGTTGACCATACCATCCGGTCCTGGAGGATACGAGATCTACAGTGATGTGTCATTTAGAGGACTGGGTTGCGTGTTAATGTAGCATGGTGGGGTCATTGCATACGCATCCCGTTAGTTGAGACCTCATGAGCTGAACTATCCAATGCATGACTTGGAACTCGCAGCAATCATTTTCGTTCTGAAGATTTGGAGATATTATTTGTGCGGAGAAAGGTTCCAGATTTTTACAGATTATCAAAGTCTCAAGTACCTATTTTCTCATAAGGAGTTGAATATGAGACAGCGTCACTGGATGGAACTTCTTAAGGATTATGATTGTGACATCTTGTATCACCCTAGAAAGGCTAATAAGGTTGCAAACGCACTAAGTCAGAAATCTTCAGTTGCACAGATGATGGTTAAGGAGTGGATTTTACTCGAGAGCGCTTGAGATTCTGTTTTCAAATTTGAGGTACCCCACCTTTCAAATATTATGGCCACTCTCAGAATTAAGCCGAAAGTGCAAATTAGGATTAAGACGCTTCAGTTGACAGACCCTGATATTCAGAAAATCCTACAAGAGGATATTGAAAAGAGAAAGGCTGACATTTAGATTTCTGAGGACGGAACACTAAGGTTCCGAGTGTTGGAGAAAACTTCTTTATCTATTTTGAAGTTGACAAAACGTTTCCATCAATCTAGTCTGAAGACTTGTAGACTTTATCGTCAAAGTCTGAAGACCTCCAGACTCAAGATTCAAAGTCTACCCTCACTGATAGTTTCCAGATCGATGAAGAAAATATTTATCCAATGAAGAAGGCTTATCCAGATGCAAGTATATCTTTAAGGATTTGGTTCTTACGGTTGAAGAATATCTCATGGCTGGAGATAGCATCTCGTGATCAATTATTCTTATGAAATCAATTTGAATAATTAGATCTATTGATTGGCGAAGTATACTTGGAAGGTTCTACTTATGGAAACCTAGATCCTGATTGTATGGGCAAGCATGATTGGTGGGCTATCATCACATTACTTAAATAACTCAAGATCTTCCTAATTGATTTTGTCCAATGGGTAGATTGGAAGAACTCCTTTGGAAAGTGCCAACGGTTATGATGGCATGGAGGAGTATATAAGGAGGACGCTCAAGTTATTCGAGTGTGTGTGTGAAAAAAAAATTCCAAAGTCTGAAGTTCTTAGTTCTTTGCTGTGTCAATTTGTCCAGCATAAACTGTACTCAAAAGAGAGATCAATAATTGTGAGACCTTGAGGAAGTGCAGACTCTACACTGTGGAATCAATGACGTGAGACTATAAAATCTCTTTTGATTTTTAGTGGAATCCAGCCAGTGGGGTTGTCAGTGCGGGATAGTGGACGTAGGCTTGGTCTAAGCCGAACCACTATAAACCTTGTGTTTTAATTCTCTTTCCCTAAACTCTTTACTTTAATTCGCAGCCTTATATAACTGTTTACAGACTTTTACATCTTTAGTCTACTGTTTTCATAAAAGTCGAATTAAGTTGTTAAGTCTTACAAAAACTTCTTTAACACCTATTCACCCCCCTTTAGGTGTTCATACTAGCTTTATCAATTGGTATCAAAGCCTATGTACTCATTTATTTGAAGTGTTTTTACTTCCGAGTTAAAGATCTATGGCTAGGATGTTGGCTCCAGGTTTGGTTGAAGGCCAAAGTAACATAAGACCACCATATTTCGATGGAAAGGAATACAACATATGGAAGAATAAGATGAAGGCATTCCTAAGATCGAAAAATCCTCTGGAATGGGATGTGGTAGAAAAAGGAATTATTCCTAAAGTTACATCAGTTTTAGAAAGGGGAAAAGAAGTTGCAGACGCTGGCGAGATGACTTAAGAAGAAATAATCAAGAGACAAGCTCTTAATGCTAAAGCAATTTACTCCTTATATTGTGCATTATCTCCTATTGAATATAACAGAATATCTTCTTGTGAAACAGCCAAAGAAGTCTGGGACAGGCTGCATATTACTTATAAATGAACTGATCGAGTGAAGGAAACAATGATCAATATTTTACTCGAGCAGTATGAAGCATTCAAGATGAAGCCAGGAGAATCTATCACTAACATGTTTAGTCGTTTTACAGAAATTATAAATGGTCTAGAATATTAGGGACAACCAATCTCGGGACCCATGAAGGTTAACAAGTTGTTGCGTGGACTTTCGAAAGAATGGAATCACGTAAAGACCTCAATAAGGGAAACACAAAGGATCATGCCACTTTCTGTAGACGAATTGGTTGGCACACTTCAGTCCTATGAAGTGGAGCAAATCAATGAGGAAGAAGAATCCAAAGATAAGAAATCAATTGCTTTGAGATCTAACGATGATTTTGATGTTATAGATTTTGAAGATGATATGGATGATGAAGAGTTAGCTCTCATAATAAAGAGATTCAGGAAATTGAACAAAAAAAGGAAGAAGATTCAATTGGAAGAAGCAAAGCACTCAAAAGTTTCAAAACAAATCAACTGAGGATGATGAAGCTAATAAAGATGTGATATGTTTTGAATGCAAGAAAAAGGGACACATCAGACCCAACTGTCCCATGTTGAAGAAAAAGAAAGGAAAAACTGAGAAATACAGGAAGGCTCTCAAGGTAGAGACATGGAGTGATACTGAATGCGAAGAAAGTGATGAAGATTATGCCAATACATACAAGTTGCCAAATACCCTTGACAACCCTCGTCTAACAGACGAGTTGCCTCTAGCGACGAGATCAAGGTAATCGAGGGTCCTCCTCGATTCCCGACAAACTTGAAGCTCTTACCCTCTAACGGGTCAAACTGAATCACTTTACGGTAGCAATCCATTTTAGCTCGTTGCTTGGTGAGCCAGTCCATGCCAATTATTAAATCAAAATCATACATGGCTAGGACTAACAGATCAATTTTCCCCACTCGCTCACCAATCTCTAATTTGCAATCGGAACAACCTAAAGTAGCTAATACTTTATCCTTCAACGGTGTAGATATGCAAATTGCCGACTCCAACAATATAGGACTCAATCCTAACATCTTAACATATTGCTTGGCAATGAAGGAATAAGTTGCTCCTGAGTCAAACAAAGGGTAAGCAAGTTGGTTATTCAGCGAAACCATACTTGTGATCATATCAAGCGCAGCTTCTACCTGACCTTGTGTGATAGCATAAATTGTGCCCTAAGCTAAAGGTCTCAGCTGTCCTCCCTGTGGCGCATTCTGAGGGGCATACCCTCTTATCTGTCTAATCGGTGGCGGCGATGGTAGCTACGGTTGTCCTCCTGGCTTCTTAGGACAATCTCTAGTCAGGTGGCCCTGTTGACCACACTCATAACAAGTGCCCATCCTTCAAGTGCACTGATTCGGTCCATGTTGCCTTCCACAAGCATGACACAAGTCATTTCTATTGGGCATGGGCTTGCCAATTCCACCTTTCCTATTCGGTGGTACTTGGAATCTACCTCCCGTCATGGGCTTCTTCCCCTAACGAATTCCTTCTCTATGAAAGTTGAACCTCGCTCCAGATGAGGCATTCTGCTCAATTATACCTCTCTCTGTGATAGACCTCACGATAATCCGTCAAGTCCAGTGGTAGCAAAGGTTGCTTCAGCTCGATACGAAGATTGTTTCTGAATCTTCAAGCTTTCTCCTCGGGATCCTCAATCAATCTTGGGGCATACTGTGAAAGTTCAGCAAACTTGACCCCGTACTGATTGACTGTCATCGATCCTTGACGAAGACAGACGAAGACGTTGAAACTCCTCCATCTTCTGTTCCCGGGCAACACCCAAGAAGTATTGATCATTAAAGGCTCTGAGGAAGGTGTCCCACACCCGGGGCACTCCTTCTAGAAACACAGTATCCTTGGTGGCTTTCCACTAGATGTTGGCATTGTCTTGAAGTTGGTATACAACCAATACCACTTTCTCCTCTTTGGTGCACATTAAGAGTGCAAATGCTTTCTCTAAGTCCTGTATCCACTGCAATGTAGCCTCGGGGTCTCCAGTACCCCTAAACCTTGGTGGACTGAGCTTCAAGAAATGTTCCACCAATTTATGGATTGGTCTCGCAACGGCCACCACTCCTGGCGGGACTTCAGCGGGGGCAACAACAGGTGTAGCTGCAAGTGCAACAACAGGGGCAACCTCAGCAGCGGCAACAATAGTGGCAGTAGCGGCGGCTTAAGCAGCGGCTTCAACAGCAGCGGCTTGGTTCTGTGCCTACTGATCCATTCTTGTACCCATCACTTCCAACACTCGCATGATCCCTTCTATCCTGAGATCATTAAGGGCTTCTACCCCGGCACCCACCATAGGTGGTGCCACACCACCCGCGCTAGCCTGAGCTAGCGCTCGACCACGGCCTCCTCGGGTACCGACCCTAGTCAGCGTTCTACCCCGAGTCATGGCACGCACGATCCTCTTGGTAGGAGTCCTTTGCTCCGAATTGCTCATAGTTCAGCTTTAAAAACTGACACCTGCTTCCAATTCCACACAGAATTAGAAACAGAGCAATCCAAACAACAAACAATTCTAGCACTTAGCTACCATAAACATACACCGGTTGTGAATTTAAAGGCCTTCCCTACTAACTTTTTATCATGGTCATCGCACCTTATCATTCCAATCCCTAACCATTGCTCTGATACCACAAAAAGGCGATGTCACGCCCTGATCCTCGGGCATGCGTCCATCCTTCTTCTGGTCGATTTATAGCGACGTCCCAGAACACATCGCCGTCCCATTCATTTTAATATGCACATGCGGAAGCAATTATAAATCCCCAGACAATCAAACAATGGGATAGAAATGTAGGGCCATAAATTTTCATACTGAAATCCACAGCCACACTTTGATAAACACAGAGGTTTATTTACATCAACAAGTCGCTTACAAAAATATCGGCTTAATCAAAAGGGGACTATCCTATGACTAACGAGTCAGACAGGTTTGTTGATTCTATTTTCTTCACTTCCCCGAACTCCAGGACTTCTGGTCCTCCACCAACATCATCTATGGACCTGAAAATGGTTATACAATAACTAGTGAGACAACGTTTCAGCGAGTTCTACCCTCCTAAGACTTGATTAGGAAACCAATACACCTTAGAGCTGCTTATGCACAACACGAGTCAGAGGACTTATCTTGGCCTCAGTTCCATCCTGCAAGTCAAGATTATTTACAGATGCCTCATATCACATCAATCAATCAATTCAATCAATTCACGACATCAGATCAAAGCATTGATCAATCGACCTAGTCGATTACATGTCACTTAGACCATTCCTTGGTCATTTCATTCAATACTATCTATGAATCCAATCAACATCCAGGATTCCTCAATCAATAATGAAATACAGATAGTACTATCGTATCTCCAGATGACATATAGAGCCATTGAGCTGGTATGCATAACTTTCTATCTCGGAGACGACATGTTGAGTCATCGAGCCGTTATAACATACCTGTGTATAACGTTCTATCTTCCAGACAACATATTAAGTCATCAAGTCGTTATAACACACCGTTGGGTCATACTGTCCTATCTCCAAGATGACATATAAAGTCACCGAGCCGGTCAACATCCAGGATTCCTTAATCAATAATGAAATACAGATAGTACTATCATATCTCCAGATGACATATAGAGCCATCGAGCTAGTATGCATAACGTTCTATCTCTGAGATGACATGTTGAGTCATCGAGCCATTATAACATACCTGTGTATAACGTTCTATCTTCCAGACAACATATTAAGTCATCAAGCCGTTATAACACACCGTTGGGTCATACTGTCCTATCTCCAAGATGACATATAGAGTCACCGAGCCGGTATACAAACAATTCCTTCTCAAGATGACATGAGAGTCATCGAGTTGTTAAATCATACCGTCCTATCTCAAAGGCGACATATAGGGTCACCGAGCCGGTATACAAGCAATTCTTTCTCAAGATGACAAGAGAGTCATCGAGCCATATAGTATAATGTCCATTTTCTAGATGACATACGAATCATCGAGCCATTATAATTTTTTTTGTTTCGAAGGCACAATCAATTTTTACCTTTTTATCATACTTGATAAAAGTACACGTGTGTGGGTACATGATCGGCCTTAGCCAAAATGCAATAATTATTACTTTAGAACTTCCCACCATTTTCAACAACCCATAAACAATATTTTGGCGCTGTGAACCGATGCCTCGTAATTACCAGTTAATTACCACAAATCAATTCATTTAGGATTAAATCCTAAAAATCATACTTAAATCAATTCAACACAACGTAAAGCTTGACTAAATAAACCGACTGCACCACGACAATCAGCATAAAATTTCGGTCGTCAGCTATCCTAACCTAATTTTCAGAAAATAAATAAATAATAAATTAATTTCGAAAATTATTAAATAAATACAATAAATCCAATTTAGGTCCGTAATGCCTAATTGGAGACCGAGACGAGCCGGGAAAAATCCTGAGGTTCGTTCAATAAATACTAGAACCTCTCTACTAGCCAATGACTAAGTCTAACCACCTAACATGCATCATTAAATCACTAATTTAATTAATCTAAACTAATCTAACCACCTAATCACACTTAATTAACACTAATCAACCCTTAAGCATTATTAGTCTACTAAGCAAGGATTAGTGAGCTAAACTCACCCGTTTAACAATCCGCTCGGATTGAAATGTCGGGAATGTCGCGGGGGACATTTTTCTCCAAAGCGAGCCTAGGGTTCGGGGCTCGGAAACACCTCAAAATGGCCTCCCAAGGTGCTGTGATACCCACAAAAATAGTTGCTGTACTTGGTTGGAAATGGAAGGAAATCAACTTGGTTTAGGCGAGAATTGATCGGGAAGGAAGAAATAGGCCAAACCGAGCCTGGATCGAGGTTTACCAACAAAGAAACGGCTAAGAACAGCCCCGGCTAGGCTCCACGGTTGTTGGATGGTGGCTGGATCAGGCGTGAGGAAGCCGGTAGCGCGGCAAAGGCGACGGCCCACAGGCGGTGGCACGCATGAACGGCGACAGCGAGGCATGCGGCGTGGAGGAGTTGCTCGGTTTCTCTTCCTTTGCTAGTAGTCACACGGCTGAGAGAGAGAGAGAAGAGGAGGGTTTTGGCCGGTTGGTGAGGAAAGAGAGAAGAGATGAGAGAGAGAGAGAGAGAGATGGGGGGCCCTATGTCTTAATTTTCCACAAAAATATCTCCCAAACTCATCCTAGGCCATGCACACTTACTTGTTCTCCATTGGGCCACCAAGGCTTGCCCAACAACTCATGAAATGGTCCAATTTTGCTAGGGCATGGGGGAGCTACGAATTTGCATGTAATTGGCTTCCATTGGACATCAATCCTCACTTGATCCACTCTCAATTGGCTCTCATAAATTCAATCGATGCCTCAATTATTAAATTGATAATTTTCCTCACCCATGAATCCATCTTGCATCTCAAATTTGCGACCAAAAATAATTCCCGGCCTTAATTGAACAAAAACAGTCCAATGCCGACTTTTTTCAAAAAGTCTCGATTGTCAGAAAAATCTTCTGAGATTGAGTCAACGTTCCTAGAATTTATTGTGACATGACAAGATCTTCAATTTCTGAAATTGGACTTGAATTCGTAGTTAATTTTCATTCAGCGCGTTTTTAGCGTGACCTAGGCTACTGGGTAGTTTTTAGAAATTTTTAGTGCAAATGACCCATTGTCAATTTTCTTCGAGCCACAATGAACCCACTCGACTTAATGGCGATTCTCGGTTGTCGTGAAAATATCGAGGATTCAATTACGGACACAGGGTATCAAAACAACAGAAGAATTAGTCTAGGGCCGATCGACGAGAATTTTCCAATTTAGTGGTATCACCCATGATTAGCCACACATCTCAGTCGAACAGACCTTTCTCTGATCTCAAATCAATTTTTAACTGTGCCGTAATGGCCTCTAAAGATGAACACTGTCGAGAAGTCGATTCCTAGTCGAATTCTCAAGTGTATTGCCTTAAAATTCCTTAATGGCTTCCCCGAATGATCTAGTTATCTCAAGAGTGATCGGCTCTGAGAACAGCCCTATAGGCGCGTCAATGAAATACTCAATTTATCCAGTAGAAAGCAGAACTAAAAATCTGGGATGTCACAAACCCCGACTCCTAAACAAAAATACTAGTTAAATTGCATATAAGTATTGGGAGCATTTTAATTAAGCTCATATAATTGCATTGAAGTTAATGGACTTAAGCGAAGGAGGTTATGAGCTCAATTGAATTAATTGGGCTAACATCGCTCGTATAATTTCGCCAAGCCCTTTTATCCAACATATTGGCCAAACTTTGTGCATATGGGTTGCTAAATTCGAAAATATTGATTAATTAAAGTCAAATTGGGGAGATATTAAACTTGATATTATCACAATTTAAATAATAATAGATAATAGGAGAGTTTCCGTTGTTAAAGGTAGGGGATATCTCTTAGGCTACGATTGACAGTTGAGATAAAATTCTGGATAAGATAAAATTTATTCTATCTTTTATTTGGTGCTTGCTCAAGATAGAATAAAGTCGGATATAAAAGAGATATAAATCAGATAAAATTATCTCATGGGAGAAGTGGGATAATTGTGGACATGATTTCTAATATCCACAATAAGAAAGTTATTTTCTCGAATAACAAAATTCTTAAATTAACAAATTTAAAATTATATTTCAATATAAATAATATTTGAATTCTACTATAAAAAATTCAAAATAACATAAAATAGTAATTTAGTTTTTTATTTAATCTTTTTTATTTATATATTGAATTTGATTCTATCTTATAATATAAATTCAATGTGTGTGTGTGTATATATATATATATATATATTACACATTTTAGGTGTTTTAATATTTTAAATATATAGTATAGTTTCCTATTTAATAAAATTTTATTAGAATGATGGAAGGGGAAGAAAGAAATAAAAAAGAAATTAATTAAAAAGAGAAGAAAATAAAATAAAAATAAACTAGACAAGATTGTTGCGGGAGATTTTTACCATCTCCGTTTATAACATTGTTTAGTTCGTTTATATTAATATACCTTTTATACCAAACAATTTATAAGATATGATGTGAATATATCTAATTTTATTACAACAATCACCCAATAATGGATAGGACAAAGCAAAATCCATGTATTTCATATCTTATCGCATCATATCCAATTCTATCCTATGTAGAAATCTAGATGACTAACATAACCTTAGAGTCCAAGATAGGAAAGTAAGAAATTGTGCTCTTACAAGAAAACCCTGACTCATAGGATATATAAAGAGAGTTTCGAAAAATTAGGGCTTTTAGAGAGATAATTGAGGTTAGCAATTAAAGAAAAACTATGTCCACACACGAGTTCTCTCTCGCGGTCCCCCAGAAAAATTCCAACATGCGGCTTCATGAAATTGACGAATACACATTCATTAACCATTAGATCACGCTCAAATTTTGTGGAGATTATGACAATATATTGTTCTTGAGTTTCTCTGGTGTGATTGATGAGAAAATATGTGGAAGTATATCTTTGAAGGATAAAACTGAACTGGTCAGACTTGGATCAAGACTGGAGAGCTCAACACGCAGTCCCGAGAAAACGGTAAGTATGTGTTTGTTCTAGGTTGGAATGCAATGAAATTTTGAGGAGACCTCCACGATACCTAGTTCTTCAATTTCACCAAATGAATCAAGCATCAAAGATCTAGAGATCCCCTTGCCCTTGTGATATTAACAGTCCTTGTCGTTGTTTTGCCCACCTCTCACTGTTCCTCGCTGGTTATCCTCACCACCCCTTGCTAGCAGTCGTCATTTGAGTCAGTAATCCAACTCACATAATATGCGAAGTTATTTTTTATTCAAATATTCAATTGGTAAATTGTGGCTATTCAATTCTAACATGATTTGGCGTGAGATTTTAGGCATACCCTGGATAGGAAATTTTCTTACTGAATCATGCATATAATTGATAATTTGATCTTTAAGACTCAAGATCGGATTCTCGATTATTTTTGTTTCCTCTTTTGGGTTGAGGTGAATATGTGAATTATATAACTTTGTTACATTGCATGTTGCTAATTTAGTAAATTTTCCTATTATAAAAAAATTGCATTGCATATTGCATTCAGAATTGCATATTTAGGAGCCATGTAATAATTTGTAAGTTACCTATTTTAGAATAGGATTAATTTAAATTTATTTCCTAGTTTAAATTAGGTAATTACAAATTTTAATTAGTTTCCTATTCTATCTTCAAAGAAAAATCATTAAAAAAATACTTATATCTTGTAGAAGTAGTTTCATCATGGCCTCATCATCAAATGCCATGTCATTTAGTGATTGCATGTTTAGGCTTATATAAATTAGATTGCATGTCATATTAGATTAATTCATAATTTTTGTTCATAATTAGAATTAGGTTGCATATAAATTGCATGTCATATGTCATTAGTTAAATTAGGGTCACATAATCTTAGATTAAAATTACATCTCATGCATTGCATATAGTTTAATTTTTCTAAAAATAATAAAAAAACCCCAAAAATAAAAAGAATTAGATATCAACATGTAGAAATCATATTTAGGACATGCATGTATTTTCTAGTTAATATCTTGCAGAACATTCGATGCATTGCATTTAATGGGCTTTTTCTTGCTTGAGGTATTTATGTTCTTGCTCTATCTCTAGCAATTTATTCACTGCTTTGATTATTGATTGTTAAATTCTTGTTTGTGCACCCACACTATCACTCATTACATGTTCGTGGCTTAAGACTAAAATTGACCAAGATGACTTGCAAGATATTTTTTATAACAAAGAGAAAAGGAATGAAAAGGTGTTGGTTTTATCTAGTGTAACCAAGTTTTCGTATCCATGATATTTTTTGTTTCCAGAAGTAAAGTGGAGAACACTTGGATTTCTAATCGACTTGTAATAAATTAGTGGCAACTCCTGAATAAACAGATTTGCATGTTAAGTTAATTAAATTAAAATACAAAAGTTGTTGTTGACAAGGATTTCAGAGAGTCCACGTTTCTATGCCTAGTCATCCATTAGCTTTTTGTTTTATGGTTCACTTCGTTGCAACAAAGACTTCAAAATTTTTTGGTTCCCAAATTCTATTCACCGAGATGGGAATACCTATTGAAAGCATTATATTAACTACCGTACTCAGAAATAAGTATCCTTATTTAGGAAATTTTTAATTTTAAGAGTACTGATTACGCATATCTTACAGAAAAAAAAATTATGAGCACTTTGAAATTGAAAATTTATTTATTTAGCTATCTAAGTATTGTGTTGGGGATACTCCGCTTATAAATTTTCAAGCAATGGATTGGCATTTTTGAGCTGTTTAAATTCTTGATGATGTCGTGGGTGGATGGCAGACAAGCAATCACGAGCGGAAAGTAATTGTGGCTATCGTAACGGGGTCAAGTACTTGTTCACGCAGCTTGGTGTTGCTTACAAAGGCACTGAACTCAATGAGGGGAGTACGTTTATGTTATCCTCATCGTGTTGGATGCTGGTAGAGATAAATCTATGTGGTCTTTTGCTTAGTCCGCTGAAGAGTGTCCCTACTTGATATGATTGAGGTTTGAGCTTCGATACTTAGGTTCCATTTGTTTCGCATAAAATGTGGCATTTCTAGAAAATATTTTCCATGAAGTCATTTTATAGGCAAATGTAATTATTTTCCGATGTCGGGATGAAACTTGAAAATGAAGTGAAAAATATATTTCGCTGTTCAGTAAGAAAAATATTTTCCTTCATATACTCTTTTCATTTATCTTATTTTTTTAAATGGATGTTTCATATTTTAAAAAATTGATTTTTAATCAATTTTAATTTTTAAAATCTATTATTAATTTTTTTTTTTTTCATTTAACTTTATTTTCCATCTCCTTCTTTCTTGGTTGGTTGCCGGCCATGGCGATGGCTCACGACCGGCCACCAATGAGCCTCGAGTTCATCGAGGAGCACGAGGCTTGCCGCTCCCTAGATTGGCGAGCATGAGCGTCGAGCTCGAGGCTTGCCAGATCGACGAGCATGAGCTTGAGATCGACGAGCTCGAGGTTCGCTTGGCGACAGCCGACAACTAGCCAAGAAAGAAGAAGATGGGAAACAAAGAAAAAAAAGAAAAAAAAGAAATAGAAAAGATAAAGGAAATTAAAAATAATTCGAATAAAAAAAGAGAAGAAGAATAAGAAAGGGGAGGAGGAAGTAAGGATTTATAGTGATGTGAGATAAGAGAGATTAAGTGAGGAAAATGTTTTTTCACTTTTCAAAAGTGGAAAACATTTTCCCATAATTTAAAAGATTTTTTTCCTTTCATGAAAAATATTTTCCCCAAGAAATTCATTTTCCATGAAACGAACGCTGAAAAATCCAAAAACATTTTCTCGGAAATTATTTTCCGTGAAACGAATGGAGCCTTAAGCCGTGGCACGGGACAGGCATGAGATTTAGTCAGCTCTAGCAGGGTGGACCAGCGGCAAAAACATCAGTGGCTCTGATGTTTAAGTTTATTGAATGCATTACGGAGTCATCATATCACTAACATTTCTCACATAGCATTAAGTCTTCCAATTAGTCATCGACTCTATCTTGTTGCAAAGGTTGTTAAGATGCACCGTTCGGGAACATTGACGCCCCTCCTTATGGATGCTGGAGCAATCGCTGACAACTCTACTGGGCTGGATTTAGCCATGCCTCAACCTCCACTTGTTCTTGCCTCCGGCCTCCCTTTTCTTGTTTTACTTGGTCTCTACGAACTCGGAACCATAAAAAGGCCATAGCTTCGACTTGCTTCGTCATTAATTTAATCCCTCAATCAATTTGCCGCAGAAAGGGTTCTTGAAAGCCGTGTTAGGACTCTTCGGGCTTGCCACCCTCAAACAAATTGAGTTGAGTGGATTTCCATTCGCACAAATTATACTTTATGCGAGCTAGAGAGAGAAAATAAAAAGTAGAATCCTAAAGCTGTGTTTCAGTAGTTGTCTTTTCCTTTTCATCAAACACTTCATGTGCACTCTCGCTATCCATGCACGTTGTTAAAAAGTTTTGGATTTGTGCATGTCACACCCCGATTCTCGAACGCGTGCCCATCCCTTATCTGGTCGATTAATAGCAACGTCCCAAGACGCATCGCCGACCTTTTTATTTTAATATATGCATGCGGAAGCATATAATAATCCCTAAACAATAAAACACTTGGGATAGAAAAGTAGGGTTTCAAATTTCCATCTTCAAAGCATCCACACTTATATACATTGCCAATCATAGTGCAAATATATACAAGTCGAATTGTTAATTCAACTTTAAATCACGAGTTTCTAAAACAGAGTCTGCAAAATGGAATCGGCTTTTATCAAAAGAGAATTGCCCTATGACTGGCTAGTCCAATAGGATCGTCAATTTTTCAGGCTTCCCCTTCCACACTTTGGGTCTCCAGTCCTTCACCAATGCCATCTAAGGACCTGAAAATGGTTATTCAATAACTAGTGAGACAATGTCTCAGCAAGTTCTATCCCCTAAGACCTAATTAGTAAATCAATACATTATGAGCTGCCTAAGCACACACGGGTCGGAGGACTTACCTTAGCCTCAGATTCCACCTGCAAATCAGTACAGTCAATAAGCACCCAAACAATCACAACAAATCGAAACATCGATCAATTGATCTAGTCGATTACATGTCAAACAGACCACCCTTGGTCATTTCAATCAATACTGTCCATTCTTCGAAATAACTTATTGGGTTATCGAGCCAGTATTTTAAATGATCCATTCTTTGAAATGACATTATAAGTCATCAAGTATATTCATCATAACGTACATTCTGCAAAATGACATGTTGAGTCACCGAGCCGTTATGGCATGTCGTCCATTCTACAAAATGACCTATAGGGTCACCGAGCCGGTAGTGCATACCGTCCATTTTACAAAATGACATATAGTGTCACCGAGTCGGTATTGCATACCGTCCATTCTACAAAATGACATATAGTGTCACCGAGCCGGTATTGTATAACATGATACTTTGAACGTACAATCAATTTATCCTTTTATTCATTTCTGACAAAAGTATACGTGCGTAGGCACACGATTAGCTTTAGCCAAAATATTATAATTTCATTTCCACAAATCCCACCCTTATCTGTAGTCCACCAAAAAAATTTTGGTGCTGTCAACCGACACTCGGTTATTTTTCAATTAATTATCCAAATTAATTAATTTAGGAAAATAATCTTATAATCACAAATAATTCATTTCAGCACAAAATAAAGCTCAATTAAATAAACGGACTGCACCACGACAATCAGCATAAAATTCCGGTCGTCGACCATCCCGGTCTAATTTTCGGAAAATAAATAATTAATTAATTAATTTCGAAAATCATTAAATAAATATAATAAATCCAATTTAGGCCCAAAATGCCTAATTGGAAGTCGATCTGAGCCTAGAAAATTACCGAGACTCGTTCAATAAATAATAGAGCATGTCTACTTGCTAATTACACTAACCATTTGCCTAACATGCATAGGTAAATCCCTAATTTAATTATTCGAATCTAATATATCCACCTAATTACACTTAATTAAATCTAATCAACCTTTAAGCATCATTAGCATACTAATAAGGGATTAGTGAGCAAAACTCACTTGAGCAAAGTGAAGACCGGAACACCGCGACGGTGACGTGACAGCGGCCAAATTTGGGCTTGCGATGACACCAACGGGGTTGGACTTGGGCCTTAAACTTGGCCCAACAAATTTTAGTCCAAACTGAGATTTGTTATTGCATTGGACTGGGCTTGCTTCGCGGGCTTGGGCTCATAACTAGGCTTGACTGCGCGGGCCTCAAGTGAGCTGGAATTGGGCCGAGGATGGGCTTCAATTCTGGGCTTGGTTGGAGGACTGAAAGTGGACTGTTGGGCTGCATGTTGAGCTGAAGACTGCTGAGGTGAATTCGTGGGCTTCAATAGGCCGAATTTTCCTAAGCTGAGGCGAACTTGAATTGAGTTGGAGATGGCCACGCAAACTGGATTTGCTTTGGCCAAGCTGCTGGCATGAGAAGATGCGGACAAAGAGGCAGTTGCCTCGATCGTTGGTGCTGGACGCAGGAGGAGAGGGCCTCATTTGTTGGCTCATCGACCAAGTGGCAGCGAGGTAGAGCTGCTCGGTTAACCAAGGAGTTTTGGAGGGCTTGTTGTTGACCAAGCGTAGAGAAGACACGAAGCTGCTGCAACTTCGGTGGATGCTGAGCTTCTCGATGGGTTGTGGGCTCCAAGGAGTCAACAACGTTCTGCTTTGTTGACTGGCGTGCTGGCAGCATGAGGAACGCTTGGTGGAGAGAGAGATGCGCGTGAAGATGGAGGGTGATGGTGGAGATGGCCGCGTGGCTTCGGTGAAGGAGCAGAACCGAGGAGGGGCGGTCTTCGTTGCTGGATGCTGACCGAAGGGAGGCAAACTGCGGACGTGTGGCAACTTCTTCAATGGGGGCTTCGCTCGGTGGGAGGTGTGAGGCGAAAAAGGAAAGCGTTGAAGCAGTAGCTGGCCTTCGGTAGCTTCTCTGGTCTACTTGGCTGCTGGTCGCACAAAATGGAGGGAGAGAAAGGGTCTTGGACGGTGGCTAAGCAAGAGGGAAGAGAGAGAGGATAGAGATGAGGGGAATGGAAGGGCCCTTTGGCCTTGCTTTTCCACCAAGTTGTCTCCCACAACTTGTCCAAGAAGCCAGCTTTCCTTGGCTGAAATTGAGCCATCAAAACTCTCTTTTACAACATATGAAATGGTCCAAAGTGCTAGGGAGAGGGGAGCTACGAAATTGCTTGAGTTCTCCTCTAATTGGCCACAAAATCTCACTTGATTAAATCTCAATTGGCTTCAATAAATTCAATTGGTCATCCATCGACCATCTCAGCATTTTTCATTACCCATATATCCATCTTGCATCTCAATTTTGCAACCAAAATAATCCCCGACCTTAATTGAACGAAAAGGGTCCTAAACCGACTTTTTCCCAAAAAGTCTCGGTTGTTAGAAAAATCTTCTGAGAATGAGTCGATACTCCTAGAATTTATTATGACACAACAGAATCTTCAATTTCTAAAATCGGACTTGAATTGGCAGTTAATTTCCATTCGGCGTGTTTTTAGTGTAACCTAGACTATCGGATAGTTTTCAAAACTTTTTAGGGCAAATGACCCGTGGTCGATTTTCTTCGAGCCACAATGAACCCACTCGACACATTGGCCATTCTCGATTGTCGTGAAAATCTCGAGGATCCAAATACGGACACAGGGTACCAAAACGATAGTAAAATCAAATTAGCGTCAGTCGATGAGAATTTCCCAATTTTGTGAAGTCACCCACGATCGATCACACCTCTCAGTCGAACCGTTCTATCTCTGATTTCAATTCAATTTTTAACTATGTTGTAATGGCCTCTAAAGATAAGCACGGTCAAGAAGTGGGTTTTTGATCGAATTCTCAAGTCTATTGCCTTAAAATTTCTTAATAGCTTCCCTGAGTAATCTAGTTATCTCGAGAGTGATTAGCTCTGAGAACAACCTTATAGGCGCGTCAATGAAATGCCCAATTTATTCAGTAGAAGACATGATTGAAAATTTGGGATGTCACAGTGCATGCGGAAGCATAGTTTTGGTATTTATGATAGTTTTTGGTTAGTGATGTGTGTAAGTGTATGGTATAATTTGTAGTGGATGGACAAGGGACAAGATAGGATAGTTCAAGAATAAAGAACATGGATATGGGGGAAAATAGTTTCATTAGTTGAACAAAGTAGTTTGATGGAGGTGTTGGTAGTCACTCTCCATATGGTCATGATGGAGGTCTAAGACCTCTTACGGTGGAGGGTTCACCCCTACACACAATGTCACGCCCTGATCCTCAGGCATGTACACATCCCTTACCTTGGTCTATTTTAGAATGCGATATCTCAGGATTATGTATCGCCGACCTTTTCATTTTTGATAGCACATGCGGAAGTAGTTATAAATCCCCAGACAATAAAATAATGGAATGGAAAAGCAGTGCCATAATTTTCATACTGAAATTCACAACCACACTTTTATACAAGCACCTCATAGTATATAATACAATACTATTCACAGGGGTATAATCTAACACTTATCCACATATAATCAAGGTCTGACAAAACAGGATGGGATCTCAGTCCTCATCTGAGTCGTACTCAGGATCCTCCGCTGGATCATTTTCTTTTTGTTAATCTTCCTTCTCCTCAGATTTCACATCAGGGTTCTCCTCCTCAGGTTCCTCCTCCTTAGGCTCCTCATCAGGGTCCTGCAATG
This sequence comes from Eucalyptus grandis, assembly GCF_016545825.1. Taxonomy (NCBI): domain Eukaryota; kingdom Viridiplantae; phylum Streptophyta; class Magnoliopsida; order Myrtales; family Myrtaceae; genus Eucalyptus; species Eucalyptus grandis. The sequence goes on from NC_052616.1 coordinate 38,395,677, forward strand.
GTTATACAATAGCCATTGAGACCACGTCTCAACAAGTTCTACCCCCCTAAGACTTGATTAGTAAACTAATACACTAACCGGGCTGCTTATACACGCACGGGTCAGAGGACTTACCTTGGCCTTAGATTCCACCTGCATATTAGCATAGCTCAATAGGCACCCAAGCAATCACATCACAGATCGATATCTCGATCAATCAACCTAGTCAATTTCATGTCAATCGGACCATTCATCGGTCATTTCAATTTAATCAATCAATTCACGACATCAGATCAAAGCAATGATCAATCGACCTAGTCGATTACATGTCATCTCGACCCTTTCTTGGTCGGCTCATCTCATACTATCTACAAGTCCGTTCATATCAGGACTACTTACTGTTAAACTGATAAATAGATAGTATAGCTCGCTTCTGAGATGATCAGGTATATTGCTCTCTACTAAGCTGCCATATCGCCCTTAGGTTGATATAGTATATCGACAGTGCTCAATCTAAGCTGACAAGGTATACTGTTCTTTGCTAAGTTGTCATATCAGAGCCCGTAGATTGATATAGTATACCGACATATTCAGTCAAAATTAAGATATATTGCTCTCTACTAAGCTGACATATCACCCGTAGGCTGATATAGTATACCGATATACTGCTCTATGCTAAATTGACATATCGCCCATAGGTTGATACAGTATACCATCCCAATCATACAACCAATTCCATCTTTTTATCATACTCGATAAAATATCGTGCGTGGGCACACAAGCCTTAGCCAAAATATAATATTTTCCTTTCCATAACTCCAACATTTTCTGTACACTCAAATATTTTTGGCATTATCAACTGATGCCCGATTATTTTTCAATTAATAACTAACGATTATCCAATTAAAGAATAATTCCCACTTTCACAAATAATTCAATTCAACATGAAATAAAGCTCAATTAAATAAACAGACTGCACCACGACAATCGGCATAAAATTCCGATCGTCGGCTATCCCTGTCTAATTTCCAGAAAATAAATAATTAATTAAATTAATTTTGAAAACTAATAATTAAATACTAAAAATCCAATTTAGGCCCGTAATGCCTAATTGAACACCAAAACGGATCGGGAAAAATCCCGAGATGCATTCAATAAATAATAGTACATCTCTACTTGCTAAATGCACAATTCAATTGCCTAACATACATCACAATTATCTAATAATCACTAATCCACTCTAATCTAACCACCTAATTGCACTTAATTAAATTTAATCAACCCTTAAGCATAATTAGCAAACTAAGAAAGCATTAGTGAGTAAAACTCACTTGATTAAAAGCAGAGACCGGATCACTGCAACGACAGCGTGACGGCGGCCGAATTCCAACTTTTCGGTGGCGCCGAAGAGCACACGGACCGGGCCCAAAGGCCTTGCAAGCCCATAGAAAAAGCCCGGCTTAGGCCGAATTTGGGCCGACTAGCTTCGCGGCTGAGCTGCTGAAACTTCTTGGGCTTCAAATGGGCCGACGTGTGAAGATGGGCTGCTGCATTTCATGGGTTGACCAAGAAAGCCCGAAAGAGCAGCTAGGCCTAACTGAAACTCATATGGGCTGAGCTGATCCTAACCAACTGTGGGTTGGAAATCACGCGGGCTAAAGCTTGACTCAATGGAGATGGGCTCACGACGCTGGAATGAAGAAATCGAGCAGCAGCTTCGGCCAGTGGAAATGCTTCGTGCGGCTGGCGTTGAAGACCGAAGGGAATGGCAGCTCGGTGGAATTCCGGCGTGAGGCCACGTGAGCTTCGGTCAACAAAAGCCTTGGTGAAAGACGTGGCTTCTGCTGGTGACTTCACTGGTTTGGTGAGACGCGAGACTAAGGAGCTGCTTCGGTCAACAATCTGGCTGGAGAAGACCACGCAGGGAGAAGACGTGGACGTGGCAACTTGGATGGTGTTTCGGTGGGCTAAGGACAGCTGTTTCGGTAGAGAATTCGCCGATGGAAGCGTGCTGGCAGAAGCAGGGATGCTGGCAGCAATTGGTGAGGTTGGCCAGAAGACTCGGTGGGAAAAAAGTGAAAACATGGAGGGGCAGAGAGGCATCGGTCTTTGTTTGTAGAGAAGCGAAATGGTGGAGTTGACCGAACAAAGTGTAGACGCGACCAAGTGGCAGCGTGGAGAAGTAGCAGTTGCTCGGTGGAGAATTAGCAAGGAGGAAGCAGCAAGCATGAGGTAGTCCTGGCGTTGCTGGCTACTTCTATGTCCGCTGGCTTCTTGATTGATGTGGGCTTGCGAAATGGAGGGGAGAGAGAAATCTTGGCCGGTCAACGAGATAGGAAGAGAGAGAGGATAGAGATGAGGGGGTATGGGGTCCATATGGCCTTATTTTCCAAACTTCGTCTTCAAGCTTTCATTCTTGGCCAAGCATATATCCTTGGCTCACATTGAACCACACTTGCACTTCTCACAACCTCTTGAAATGGTCCGAAGACCATAAGGAATGGGGGCACACGAATTTCATAATAATTGGCTTCAATTGGACTTAAATTCTCTCTTGAATTAATCCCAAATGACCTAAATAAATTCAATTGATTACCCATTGATCATCTCTGCATTTTTCCTCACTCAAGAATCCATCATGCATCTCAATTTTGCCATCAACAACCATCTTCGGCATTTTCCACACAAAAACGACCCGGCGACGACTTTTTCCCAAAAGTGTTGGGTGTCAGAAAAATCTTCTGAGACTGAGTCGATACTCCTAGAATTTATTGTGACATGACATAAACTTCAATTTCCGAAATTGGACTTGAATTTGTGGTTAATTTCCACTTGGCGCGTTTTTAACGTGACCTATAATACCGGGTAACTTTTAGAAATTTTTAAGGGCAAATGACCTGTGGTCGATTTTCTTCGAGCCACAATGAACCCACTCGACTCATTGGCGACTCTCAGTTGTCGTGAAAATATCGAGGATTCAAATACAGACACAGGGTACTAAAACAATAAGAAAATCGTCTAGTGCCGGCCGACGAGAATTTTCTAATTTAGTGGTATGACCCATGATTAGCCACACATCTCTCGTCGAACCAGTCTATCTCTGATTTTATATCGATTTTTAACTGTGCTGTAATGGCCTCTAAAGATGGACACGGTCGAGTAACCGATTCCTGGTCAAATCCTCAAATCAATTGCCTTAAAATTTCTTAATAATTTCCCCAGGTAGTCTAATTATCTCGAGAGTGATCAGCTCTGAGAATAACCCTATAGGGATGTCAATGAAATGCCCGATTTATTTAGTAGGAAATAGGACTAAAAAATCTGGATGTCATAACTCTTCCCCTCTTATAAAAATTTCATCCTCGAAATTTAAACATTTACCAATCCTTAAACAAAAGGGTGGGGGTGCTGTCGTCTCATCGAGTCTCATTTTTCCATGCTGTTTCTTCGGTCTCGTGGTGTTGTCAGACCACTTTGACCAAGGAGACCATCTTGGTACACAGAATCTGCTTCTTTTGAACCAACAACTGAACCGGCTTCCCACGTACAACACTCTATCGTCCACACCTAATACTTTAAGATTTAGCACGCGGGTCAAGTCAGGCTCATATGTCCTCGACATCGACACGTGAAAGACGTCATGCACTTATGCCTACTTTGGCGACAATGCAAGACGATACGTTAGGATCTTGATTCTTTCTTTAGAATCCCTAAGGAACTTACATACCTCAGTCTCAGCTTTCCCTCATTGCTGAAGTGCAAGGTATTCCTCATTGGTGACACCTTCAAAAAGATGCAACACCAATTCGGAACTTTAAGGGCCTTCATTACTCAACGATTCGACTTTTATGGCGATTCCGTGTGGTCTTTACTCTAACACTAATCACGGCAATTGCAATCACTGATTACTAAGCTGACCCTGGCCTGTGATTTTCTTCACTTCTCTTTCTTCTCACCACTGAAATTCTGCACACACTGCTATGTAAGCTTCAATAGGAACCATCTAAAAGTTCTGCCAAAACTGAAAACCTCTTATCTAGATCTGACATATAATCCTTCCCTAGCATTCTATGCAGATGAATTATCTGATACATACACGCCCATTCAAATCGTGTTCTTTTCGTACTGTACTGAAGTGAGTTGGCTCCATCCATCTATTGACCACAACTCCAAATGGAATTGGTATTTCCCGACTCCTTAGTAAGCCTGTCACAACATTCTATCATGATATACTTTCATTCCCACTCGGAACTCTCGAGTGATTATAAATGTCCTCTTAGCTTGCATTACTGAACTTTCACTTATTAGCACATCTGACACTTGTAACATGTCCGACGATAACTATCTTCACATCGGTCTACCATTCGAGTTGACGTTGATGCTGACTTACCTTGCACTGTATGTCGAATAATGCAATTGCTACTGTGAATTCCTGACCACATCTCTTCCCTGAGTGCTACCTCGTCAGGTACACTCAATCTCTCTCGGAACTTAAGTATTCAATCCTTAGATTTTTTAAGGCTAGCCCCTCTCTTATCCATATCCTTTCACAGGACCTTCTGAACCTCCCAGTCAGTCAACTGAAGCGTCTAACTCCAACTTGAGTATCCGGTTCAATTTTGAGGGCAGCCATAAAATTCAAAGGTGGCCCACCTGAAATTTAAAAACCAAATTTCGACTTTCTCAAGTAAGGTCCATACTTTAACTAGCATATGCACAAATGAAGACTCTCGACTCAACACATCAGTGACTTCTTTCATCCTTCTAAGGTGACACCAGATACTACCCTCTTATCCTTCAAAAGTTCTTATTCACAGCGTTATCTCATGTTCAATTCATTCTGAGAGAATAAATACTTGAGACTTTGTTGGTCAGTGAAGATCCATAATCTTTCTTCACACAATTAACATCTCCAAGCCTTCAGTACGAAAATTAATGCTGCGAGTTCCAAGTTACACGCCAGGTAGCTCAACTCATGGGGTATCAACTGATGGGACGCATATGTAACACTCTACCATGTTACATCAACACGCAACCCAATCCTCTAAGCGACTCGTCACTATAAATTTTGCACCCTCTCGAACCATAAGAAATGGTCAACGCAAGTGCGGTAGTCAACTTCTACTTAAGCTCTTGGGAATTATCCTCACACTTGTCTGTCCATATGAACTTCTCTCCTTTCTTTAGGAGTCGAGCTAATGGTGACACTGATGGTGAGATTTCTTCCACAAACCTCCTATAGTGACTTGTCCAACTCAAACGGTTTCTGATCTCTGATACTGCTGTCAGTCTTGGTCCACTGATAACTGATTCGATCTTGACCGGTTTCATGGAGATTCCTTCACCATTCTCAAACATCTCTTGAGCTACTTAGCATTCCTCGAATACACCGGAATATCATTACACAACACGATCACAACTAATCTAGACATTCTTTGAACACTCGATTTGTCAAATCCATGACAACAGTTAGAATGCTCATTAGACCCAATGGCATTACATTGCACTAACAAGGGCCATATCGAGTACGAAACACTATCCTTGGTATAACCTCCCTCCTGGTTCTCTACTGATGATAACTTGACTTCAAGTCGATCTTCGGCAATGCACACTTGTCCTTGCTCGTCACCTAATTGAGTTGACAATGGTTGATGCATAATTGCAACGAACCATCTTTCTTTCTCTCACCACAAAACTGATGTTCCATAAAGTGATGCACTGATATACATGAATTTCTCATTCATCAATCCTCACATTTGCATCTTTGGTTCTATCAATTTAGGCAACAACAACTGGTAAGAAGCCTTAGAGAGTGGCTTCGTTCTCGTTGTTAACTTGATCATAAGTTCTATCTCTTTTTCCTAACGACAAGCCTGACCATTCCTTTTTGGCAACATATCTAGAAATTCTTGGACTACTGAGATGTCCTCAACCTTTAGTTCTCGAATCTGTCCTACCTATGATAATCGCCAAGTAACCTTGGCAACCTTCATCTAACAAACGGGTTGTCTTCAACCAACGAGATTAATAAAAGCAAGATTCTTTTCGACTCCCAATAACCTCGACACTTTCACATGCTATTGGACTAAGCTGGATTACTCCATGAACATAATTCATTACCACAAGATGCTCCATGAGCCCCTTCTACTCATGTGGCGTCCCAATTATTTCTCGGCAACTAGTCAAACCCGACTATAGTTAGCGTTTCCCCTTTTTTCCACTTTATTTCAACTAATTGAAATTCTATAAATGCAGTCCAAGGCTCTGCTGCGCTACGCAGTCCAAGAACATTCTTACTTTGATTGGTGTAGAGTCGGTTCCGTTCCTATCCCTTTCGCCATTCTAGTGGCGTCCTAGCTGTAGTAGCAGTGTCTATGCTACCTTAGACTTTCATTAACAGTCCCTCACCTGATGGCCATGCTGGTCATCATCACAGCATGTTCTAGCCATACCTGCATTAATCGGATTTATCTACGCTTCCTTCCATACTTTTGGCACCCATCTGGTGAGTCTCCTATCTCCTGTCAAGTGACAGCACACACTCTTTCTAGTTATCCCATCAATCTGCTAGGACCACTCCTGACCAGATATCCCTATCGGCTACACTCCGAACAATTTCTTGTCCTAGGAAGGACATAAGATCGATCTCCGCCATCATGCCCGGAAACAACATGATCCATTTGACTCGGTGCTGACCTGACTGCCCCACCCTTCCTATTATGCGGAATAGAATACTCTTCTCTCGACATCGGTCCTTTCCCTGACCAATTTCCATTTATGCTTGAACTGAATCTTGACTCAGATGTAACAGTTCACTCACAGATCACATCTCTATGCTAGACCTCAGTAGGTGCGGTAACGACAGTGATGACAGCACTGGCGGCAGTAGTAACAGCAACAACAACGGCGGCTTGATCCTGAGCTTACTAACTCAACAAGTTCCCAAGGAACACTAGCACCCGAACGATCCAGTCAAACCTAGCATCACTTGGTGCTGCTACACTAGTACTGGCCTACGGTGGTACTTCTACACTCGCATTGGTCTGAGCCAATGCTCTACCACAACTGCCTCGGGCACCGATCCTTGTCGGTGTTCCACCCCGAGTCACGGAGGTTACAACCCTCTTACTAGGAGTCCTTAGCTCCTGCTTGCTCATGATTCAACCTTTACACTGAAACCTGTCTTCCAAATCCACACTGGATTAGAAGATGAGCGATCCACACACAACAAACAATTCTAGCACTTAGCTATCATAGACATGCACCAGTTGCAAATTTAAAGGTCTTTCCTACCATCTATCCCATGGTCATCGCACCTTATCACTCCAATTTCTAAACTTCGCTTTGATACCACAAAAAAAGGGGATGTCACGCTCCGATCCTCAGGTACGCACACATCCCTTACCTTGGTCGATTTTAGAATGCGATATCCCAGAACTATGTATCACCGACCCTTTCATTTTCGATAGCACATGCGAAAGCAATTATAAATCCCCAGACAATAAAACAATGGGATAGAAAAGCAAGGCCATAATTTTCATACTGAAATTCACAACCACACTTTTACACAAGCACCTGATAGTATATAATACAATACTATTCACAGGGGTCTAATCTAACACTTATCCACATATAATCAAGGTCTGACAAAACAGGATGGGATCTCAGTCCTCATCCGAGTCGTACTCAGGATCCTCCTCTGGATCATCTTCTTCTTCTCAATCTTCCTTCTCCTCAGATTTCACATCAGGGTTCTCCTCCTTAGGTTCCTCCTCCTCAGGCTCCTCATCAGGGTCCTGAAATGGTTATACAATAACCATTGAGAGCACGTCTCAGCAAGTTCTACCCCTCTAAGACTCGATTAGTAAACTAATACGCTAACCGGGCTGCTTATACATGCACGGGTCAGAGGACTTACCTTAGTCTCAGATTCCACCTGCATATTAGCACAGCTCAATAGGCACCCAAGCAATCACATCACAGATCGATATCTCGATCAATCGGCCTAGTCGATTTCATGTCAATCGGACCATTCATCGGTCATTTCAATTCAATCAATCAATTCACGACATCAGATCAAAGCAATGATCAATCGACCTAGTCGATTACATGTCATCTCGACTCTTTCTTGGTCGGCTCATCTCATACTATCTATAAGTATGTTCATATCAAAACTGGTCACTGCTAAGCTGATAAATAGATAGTATAGCTCGCTTTTGAGACGATTCGGTACACTGCTCTCTGCTAAGCTGCCATATCGCCCTTAGGCGGATTGATCATCTCTGCATTTTTCCTCACTCAAGAATCCATCATGCATCTCAATTTTGCCATCAACAACCATCTTCGGCATTTTCCGCACAAAAATGACCCGGCGACGACTTTTTTTCAAAAGTGTCGCGTGTCAGAAAAATCTTCTGAGACTGAGTCAATACTCCTAGAATTTATTGTGACATGACAGAAACTTCAATTTCCGAAATCGGACTTGAATTCACGGTTAATTTCCACTTGACGCGTTTTTAGTGTGACCTATAATATCGGGTAACTTTTAGAAATTTTTAAGGGCAAATGACCCATGGTTGATTTTCTTCGAGCCACAATGAATCCACTCAACTCATTAGCAACTCTCGGTTGTCGTGAAAATCTTGAGAATTCAAATACGGACACATGGTACTAAAACAATAAAAAAATCAATCTAGTGCCGGCCGACGAGAATTTTTTAATTTAGTGGTGTCACCCATGATTAGCCACACATCTCTGTTGAACCAGTCTATCTCTGATTTCATATCGATTTTTAACTGTGCCGTAATGGCCTCTAAAGATAGACACGGTCGAGTAGCCAATTCCTGGTCAAATCCTTAAGTCTATTGCCTTAAAATTTCTTAATAATTTCCCCAAGTAGTCTAGTTATCTTGAGAGTAATCGGCTCTGAGAATAACCCTATAATGAAATGCCCAATTTATTTAGTAAGAAATAGGACTGAAAAATCTGGATGTCACACACAAGGTGGAGGTTTCACCTCTCCCACCTCAAATGTTGAACTACATGCCTATTGTGACATCCCAGATTTTCATTCATGTTTTCTATTGAATAAATTAGGCATTTCATCAACGTGCCTATAGGGCTGTTCTCAAAGTTGATCACTCTCGAGATAACTAGACTATTCAGGGAAGCCATTAAGGAACTTTAAGGTAATAGACTTGAGAATTCGACCAGGAATTGACTTCTTGACCGTGCTCATCTTTAGAGGCCATTACGGCACAGTATAAAATCGATTTGAAATCAGAGATATGTCTATTCGACTAAGATGTGTGGCTAATCATGGGTGACACCACTAAATTGGAAAATTCTCATCGACGGGCACTAGATTGATTTATCTATCATTTTGGTACCCTGTGTCTATATTTGAATCCTCGAGATTTTCACGACAACCGAGAGTCGCCAATGTGTCGAGTGGATTCATTGTAGCTCGAAGAAAATCGATCACGGGTCATTTGCACTAAAAATTTCTGAAAACTACCCGGTAGCCTAGGTCACGCTAAAAATGTGCAGAGTGAAATTAACGGCGAATTTGGATCGGATTTCAGAAATTGAAGATTCTATCATGTCACAATAAATTCTAAGAATGTCACTCAGTCTCAGAAAATTTCCCCACAACTTGAGACTCTTTGGGAAAAAGTCGGCATAAGGCCGTTTTTGTTAAGAAAAAGGCTGGGAATGTTTTTATCGCGAAATTGAGATACAAGATGGATCTATTCGCAAGGAAAAATATCGATTAGATCAAGGACTCGACAACGGGATTTATTGAGACCGAATTGAGTTGAATTGAGAATCAGTAAGCGACCAATTTGAGGAGAAACCATGCAAATTTGTACGCCCCTCCATCCCCTATGGTTTTGGACCGTTTCAGAGGTTATGAGAAGTGCTTTGGTGGCTCATTGACAACCAAGGAGTAGCTGGTGGCCATGGTGGCCCACCCCCTTATCCCTTCCCTTTCTCTCCCCCTAGTTGCTATCGACCCCACTTCACTCTCTCTCCTTGCTTTGTTCGAACCCACAAACTAGCAGAAAAGCTAGCAAGCCACTGGAAGCAGCCGCCCCTTCACGCTGCGACCATCGCACGCCGTCCTCGCCCCACATTGCCTCGCCGTCGTTCCGCTACTGCTCTGTTTCCCTCACGCCATTCCAGCAGCTTCGCCGAGCAGCTCAGGCCACCACTAGAGCTCCCTGCATTGCCGTTCAGCACCGCCGGACCCGAACCTAACCCTCGCTGCCTCCGCCAACCGTGCCTCACCATTTTAGCCACCGGAGCAACATCAACCAACAGCAAACAGAGGATAAGAAAGTGGGTTTCCAGCACTGTTCCAGGCCCATTTTGAGGTGTTTCCGGGCCTCGAAACCTAGGCCCGTTTTGGAGAAAAGTGAGCCCCTCGACGTTCCCGTTGGTTTGATCCGACCCATTCGTTAATCAAGTGAGGTTTGCTCACTAATCCTCACTTAGTAGGCTAATGATGCTTAGGGATTGATATATTTAATTAAGTACAATTAGGTGGATAGATTAGATTAAAGTAATTAAATTAGAGACATATCAATGCATGTTAGGCAAATGGTTAGTGTAGTTAGCAAGGAAATAGGTCCTAGTATTTATCGAACGAATCTTGAAAATTTTATGGGTCCATTTCAGCGTCCAATTAGGCATTACAGGCCTAAATTGGATTTATTGTATTTATTGAATATTTTCCATAATTATTTAATTAATTAATTATTTTTTGCTAATTAGGCTTGGATAGTCGACGACCAGAATTTTATGCCGATTATCGTGGTGTAGTCTGTTTATTTATTTGAGTACTAAATCGTGCTGAATTGATTTAATTCTGATTTTAGAATTTTATTCCTAAATTAATCAATTTTGATAATTGATTGGAAATTAACCGTGCGTCGGTTTATAGCGCCAAAAATATGTAATGGGCTGTTGAAAATTGTGGGAATTGCGGAAGGTGAAATTATTATATTTTGGCTAAGATCGACTGTGTACCCACACATGACTATTTTTATCGGTTATAATAAAAATGAGAAATTGACCATATGGTTGGAGTGGTATACTATATCAACTTATGGGTGATATGTCAGCTTTGGGCGAGCAGTATATATGTATATTATATCAGCTTACAGGTAATATGTCAGCTTTGAGTGAGCAGTATACCTTATTATATGTTTTGGGCGAGCATATATAGTATACTCTGATGGCCTAAGGGCCCTAATCAATCAACTTTAGGTGAGCATATATACAATATACTATATTATCAGTTTTGGGCGAGCTATACTATCTATTTTCAGTTTTGGGTGAGCAGTCCTAGACTATGGTCGGACTTTATGATAGTATTGAATGTACCGACCAAGAGATAGTCGTGATGACATGTAATCGACTAGGTCGATTGATCGATGAGTCGATTTGAATTGATTGAGTGTTATGTCTGTCAGTATTTATGAATTGAATTGACTTGCAGGAAGGGACTGAGGCTAAGGTAAGTCATCTGACTCGTGTTATGCTTAGGCAGCCCTAAGGTGTATTGGCTTCCTAATCAATTCTTAAGGGGTGGAACTCGCTGAGACATTGTCTCACTAGTTACTGTATAACCATTTTCAGATCCTTAGATGGCATTGGTGAAGGACCAGAGGCCTAAAGAGTAGAAGGTGAAGCCTAAAGAATTGACAATCCTGTTTGACTAGTTAGTCATAGGGCAATTCTCTTTTGATGGAAGTTGATTCCTTTCTGCAGGCTTTGTTTTATGAACCGGTGGTTTATAACCTAACTTAACAGTTCGCCTTGTATATATTTGCACTATGATTTGCAATGTATATAAGTGTGGTTGCTTTTAAAGTGTGAAAATTTGGGGTCCTACTTTTCTATCCCATTGTTTTATTATCTGGGGATATGTTTATATGCTTCCGCATGCGTATTAAAATTAAAAGTTCGGCAATGCGTCATGGGACGTCACTATAAAATCGACCAAGGTGAGGAATGAGTGTGTGCCTGAGGATCAGGACGTGACACCTATTTATAGGAAATTACAACCGACTTAGTGACCACCATAATTTAGCTGTAAGACAACTAATTTTCTTCTTCTCCAAGTACTCTTGCTGCCCACGTACTCTTGATCCTTCTTTCTTCATGGTTAAGAGTCAACGATAGTGGGCTGCAACTTTTCCTTCACGTTCAAGTTAGCAAGTTGAAGGTTGCTTTTCTGCTTCTTGAAGCTCCTATATATAATATTTTATAATGTGTGCCCCCCTTTTCTTGATCAGCTTGTGGCTTCTTCACGTGTTTCCCATGCTCGTAGACTTCTCTAGCTTATTCTAGGATTTCTTCTTCAACTTGGCTTCTGCTTACTTGCATTCCCACGTGAATCTTCTAGGTTCAGCTAGCAATTCTTGCCTTCATGATTAAGTCAGTAGTTTCTAGATAATTTTAGGGAAAATGGATCACAATTTCCAATACACGTGTTACGCCTGCTGCAAGGTCTTCGCTCACACCCTCAACTTTGCCTTCATCTTTGTTTCTCTTCCTGTTAATGAAGAATTGGTGTACATGGCTGCTTGCGCTTTGCTGAGTGGTGGTGAAATTGGCAGCGACAAGGACGATGAATATGGCTGCCACAAGAGCCCAAGCTACATGAGCTCCTCCAACGTCAGCGGTGGGGGCGGTGGTAACATTGATCATTGAGGATCAAAGACGAGGGAGAATGCTCACCAAGTACGAAGATTGACGAGTTGTGATCGGTGTAATCGAAAAGGGAGAAGAGAGGAGTGAAGATGTGAGACCTGTTTTTTAATTTTAGTATCCTGGGTTAAAATTGGGTTTATAAATAAGCCGACAAAACCATTCTTGCGGTTTTTTGTTTGGAACCCATTAAGACCCACATTTCAAATTTAAGGTGATTCATATATAAATCACTTTAATAAATTTGAGTTAAGATATGGGTTTGTTACGTATTTTTACAGTCTTGGTATAATAATCTAAATATTTATAATTATTATTCTAGATAATGATATAATATGTCTACCTTGCCAAACTTCACTGCGAGTAATCTTTGGAAATCTCTCTCTTTTCTTTTTTTTCAGAGATTCGATTTTTAGGTAAGGAGTAGCTTCTTCTGTAGAAGGATAATTGTAACAGAAGTTGTTGTCAGTCTTGTGTTGATTTTGGCTTCCATTCTTTGTGTATAGGAGTGATTGAGTTGGAGATCCAGAAGCTGTAGATGAAGCAAATGGCCATTTGACTTGTGGGTGTAATAACATCTCTTATTGTAAGGGACTTATTATCTCATCCTCTGAAATGATTCACAGTGGAACATGGCTTTATTCAAGTCAGGTGAGCAGGCAAAGGCAACCTTGGCAACACGTGATGTCCTAGATTAATTTTTTTAAATATGTTATTTGAATCATGTTATGCCAAATTACACGTTGCACCCGAACATGCTCTTGTGGCTCAAAATGCGAGGTTTCTCGACACAACTGTTATAAATGAGAAACCAAGTTACGCAAGATACTACAGCCACTGAACTCTCAAATGAGCTTTGTAACTTATAGCCTACTCAAATGGATGCGAATCTCACAAAGCTTGGTAGTTCTCTTCCAGCCCCAAGTGTTCAGGAGATGGCAAAAGAACCCATAACTGAAGTCCCGCCTCGCTATGTCCGTGTCGACCAAGATCACCCGTTCATGCATGCTGAGCTTGGGACATCGTTGCTTCAAGCGCCAGTAATTGATCTGAGCAAGCTCTCATCAAGCAATGACGATTTTATGGAGTCTGAGCTTGAAAAGTTGCACGTTGCATGCAGAGATTGGGGATTCTTCCAGGTAAAATGTTAGAAAAGCAGCTTTTACTTTTTCTTTCTGTGAGGATTATTGAGACAAAAGATCTGGATTTCTTTTTCAAGAATCAGAGTTTTGAAGTTCATTAATCCCTTTTTGTGCATGTAGTTGATAAATCATGGAGTGAGTTGTTCATTGGTGGAGGAGGTGAAGTTGGGAATACAGGAGTTCTTCAAGCTTCCAATGGAGGAGAAGAGGATGTTTTGGCAAGAAGAAGGAGACATGGAGGGTTTTGGGCAGACGTATGTCGTGTCGGAGGAGCAAAAGCTTGATTGGAGCGACGTCTTCTCCATGGTGTCCCTCCCAAGACATTTGAGAAAACCTCGCCTTTTTCCCATGCTTCCTTCTCCGTTCAGGTTCTCACTCACTCATGCATTGAGTACGCTATACACCTATGAGACATTTAGTTAAGATGAGGATTCTTGTAAAAGGAGCGAGAGGTGGCGACAACGGTAGCAGAGCGGGGGTTTCGGGGGTAGATAGATGTCAAACGTGCACGCGAGAGAGAGAAACACGGACGACGGCCCATGGTGAAAAAGGAGGGAGAAAAGAATAGAGTAAATTTACTATAAAAAAGAATAACATTGAATTGAAAAAGAAAAAACATTTTTAACGAAAATAGTTCACAAAGTAGTTGAAGTAATTTAGTATACAAATTAGCTCATCTAGCCTGACACGATGCAATAATTTACGTAGCGTCCCCTTCATGATCACGTGATGATTGAGACTCTGGAGTGTGGGGACAAAGAATTGTCGTTTTCGCTGTTGGCAAATTCAAGCTAAATGATGCCGTTCCTTTCAGCTGTTCATGGGCAGGTAAGATGATTGGCGACGCAGTTAGAATGATTTGCCCATCCCTTGCTCCTAAAGAACGAGACAATCAAAGTGAGATTAGGAAGCAATCGAAGGATTCATCGGATTTCTTGTGCCTATTGAATAACGGTTTCATGGGGGATGGGTACCCGTTTAAGAATAAGTCTTAAATATTTTTTTAAGTCTTTTTTAAGTTTTTTTTTTTATTATTAGGTTTTGGATAGAAATTACAATGAAATCTGCTTATGTATATGGTACTTCTACGAAAAATAATTCTTTTAAGTGTTTTTGTATTCTTGAGAGAAAATTCATGCTCTCTCTCTCTCTCCCTCTCACACACACCTTGCTAACCTATCCTTATATGTATCATCTTATTTTTATGCAGAGACGTCTTGGAAAAATACTCCTCAGAGTTACGAGATCTTGCAATGAAGATACTACTTCTCGTGGCAAAACCTCTGAAGATGGACACCAAGGACGTGATAGAACTGTTTGATGGAGGCAGGCAAGCCTTTAGGATGAATTATTACCCTCCATGTCCGCGACCCGAGCTCGTCATTGGCCTCACTCCTCACTCTGACGCCTCAGCCCTCACCATCCTACTCCAAGTCAATGAAATGGAAGGTCTGCAAATAAAGAAAGAGGGCAAGTGGGTCCCCGTCAAGCCTCTTCCCAATGCATTCGTTGTCAATGTCGGAGATATTTTAGAGGTAAAGCTTTTCGATTGGCCCTATATCTGTTGTTTGATGTGGAATGCCACCAAATTTTGTTTGATATGCGAGCCAGTATTGCTAGATTCATGTGCGATTGACGACAAGAATGTCATTCCATTCAGAATATGCACAACTTTTTATTTATGCTTTATGGGGAAAAAAAGCCTTGGATTAGTCTATCTAAATGAAAATTTATGCAGTTGAGAATGCAATAGTAATCTTGAATAATATGGTGGACTAAACCAACCACGGAGTGCACGAAATCTGTGTAGTTACGTTAATATTTTCCCAATCCTTGTGTGGGCATCATTGTTTATTCAGATGCATTGAGTTACTTAGTTACATAAAATGAGAATGGATGATAGAATTTTCGGAACAAAATCCATCAAAGAAGTGACATGATATTTTGTGTATCTGATGATTGACATAGATCGTGACAAATGGTACTTATCGTAGCATTGAGCACCGAGCTACAATTAACTCGATGAAGGAAAGGCTCTCATTTGCCACATTTTACGGCCCAAAATTGGACGGTGAAATGGGTCCTGCACCGAGCCTGGTCTCATCGGACAAGCCAGCATTATTCAGAAGAATAGGCGTTGCCGATTACTTCAAGGGACGTTTCTCTCGTGAGCTTCAAGGGAAGTCATATCTTGACACTATGAGGAAGATTCAAGGTGAGAAAGAGGGAATTGAATTTGGCCATTGAGAAAGCTAACTCTCTTTTTCCTTTTATCGTAAACTATACTAGCTGAGATCATATCTTTATGTTGACACTCTCCATGTACCTCGAACAAGTTGATTATACATATTCCTTTCGCTTCCTCCCTGCTTTTGTTGATCAATTTTATCACTTGATTTGCTGGATTAATTACATAAAGAACTTTTTAACTGGCATTCCTTTCTTTTTTGTCGGGAACGCAAGGGAACATTCAAAATAAAGAAAGTAGTGTAAATCTGCCACAGAGAAAGTATTAGTTCAACATTCTCGCATTTCTACGAATCTCTGTTCTTCTTTCCATCGCAAAATGTGCATCGTTCATTTCCAACAAAGTAAAGCTAAATTATTCGTAATGAACCCACAAAATAAGTGGAGCACAAAAGGTGGTTATAAACGTTGTTGATGGGATTCTACTTTGCAAGTGTGGAAGTCTAAGTCACTCCCCATGAGCCACGGTTAGATCTGTCAAAAAATGGGTCTTAAATACATATATGATCACTTCAAATTTGAATAGTCTGCTCATAATATGCTCTAAAATTTAAAGCCTAAAATAAAAAGGTCTAAATGGGTTCAGTTTAGAACCCATTTCCAACCCATTAGAGCTCAAATTGTCTTCCCTCTCCTATATTACTCTCTTCTCTCTAGTCGTCGTCTTTTTCCAAACGCCTCAACTCACACCTTTGTTGTGCGGAAGAACACCCTAACTAAATGAGAAAAGTAAACAAGAATAATCAAGAACATGGAGATTTACGTGGTTCGACGGAAAAATCCGCCTACGTCCACGAGAGAGAGAGAGACGATTTCTTTTTGAACATATCACATGAGTACAAGGTACAATGCTGAAATAAATAGATCTTTAGATCCCCACTTTCCTAATCCTAGTAGGAAAGGAATTCCACCATAAAGATATTATCAAATTTGAAACCCAAATCTAGGAAATATATTTGGAAACAAATAGCCTGCAATCTTCAAGGCTTCCTAGATTTCCCGATTGAATTTTGTGGAATTCAAGACAACATCAGCAAATCTCCACCTTTGGCTTGAATAAACCACAAGCCTCCACTTGAACCAAGAAAACGAATATATATCTCCCTCCACCATACCTTCGCAAAGGTACGCCCGCACCTGGATCGGTGCGGCCTCCATCAACTTCAATGATGAGTGAGAGAAATCAAGTCCCTGCAGGACTTGAACTTCTCTATAGTAACCATCTTCGTGAGCATATCCGTGGGATTATATTTAGTATGGATTTTCTTCAGTATGGATTTTCTTCAAAGCAATGCTACCGTTCTCCACAAATTCTAGAATTGTGTGGTACCGAACTTTAATGTGTTTTATTTCGGAATGGAACACTTGATTCTTCGCGAGACATATCGCGCTCTGGCTATTGCAATATAATGTAAGACTTTCTTGCTTTATACCCAACTCTGTGACCAAACCAATCAGCCATGTTCCCTCCTTCGCAGCCTTAGTTACTGCCATATACTTAGCTTCGGTTGTAGATAATGCTACAGTAGGTTGAAGCATTGCCTTCCAAGAAATAGCTCCACCTCCAAGAGTGGACCTTCGCTTGTCCAAATCACCAGTGAAGTCTGAATCAACATAGCCTGCTAAATCGATTGATCCTCCCTTGGAACTAAACATTAAACCCATTCCGGCAGTTCTAGCCAAATAACAAAAGATCAACTTAACAGCTTCCCAATGCTCCTTACCCGGATTGCTCATGTATCGGTTGACGAGACTCACCGCATGAGCCAAATTTGGTCTACTACAAACCATAGCATACATGGGGCTCCCTATTGCGCTGGCATAAGGTACTCGAGACACCTTTACAACTTCCTCATGTGAAACAGGGCATTGTTTCTTAGATAATTTGAAGTGATTTGCTAAGGGTGTACTAATCGGTTTAGCTTTACCCATGTTGAACCATTCCAAGACCTTCTCAACTACTTCTTTTGATTTATCTAAAGCTTACTTGCATGTCTATCTCAAAAAATTTCCATGCCAAGGATCCTCTTTGCAGCACCAAGATCCTTCATATCAAACTCATTACTTAATTGAGACTTTTAGGAAATAATGCCTATCATTTTTCTTGCAGCAATCAACATATCGTCAACATAGAGCATCAACAAAATAAGCAACTTATCATCCAAAACTTTGTAGTAGACACAAGAATCATGCACACTCCTCATGTAGCCAATACGAAGCATAAAAGAATCAAACCTTTTGTTCCATTGCCTCAGAGATTGCTTCAAACCGTAAAGTGATCTCTTGAGCAAACAAACATGATCCTCTTTTCCTTCCACCTTGAAGCCTTCAAGCTACTCCATATAAATTTTCTCCTCCAAGTCACCATGAAGGAATACCATCTTCACATCTAGCTGCTCAAGCTCCAAGTCATACATGGCTACCATAGCTAGTAAAACATGAATTGATGTGTGTTTTACAACTGGGGAAAATATATCGTCATAATCAATCCCCTTCTTCTATGCATAGCCCTTAGCAACAAGTCGGGCCTTGTATCTCTCTTGCTCTTTCTCCATTGCTCCTTCCTTTCTTCAAAGAACCCATTTGCAACCAATGACATTCCGATCCTTGGGCTTCTTCACAAGTTCCCATGTCTCATTCTTTTGTAACGACTCCATCTCCTCCATCATTGCAGCCATCCACTTTTCTTTGTGATCACTTTTCAAAGCTTCATGGTAGGAGCTTGGATCGCCAGAGCCTACGATAAGAGCATAAGCAACCATATCCTCAAAACCATACCTCTTCGGTGCTTTGGGAGTGCGCCTTCCTCGACCTGTCGCAATGGTACGAGGAACTTCTACTGTTTCTTTGACTTCTGGAGCCTCATCGGATGACTCGCCATTCTCTGCAGATTCTCTAGTTTCAAGCTCCACCTTAACGATAGATTTATCACTCTCCTCTTCAGCATCCGCGTGTGGCACGCAACTTGACTTCAACATTGCAAATTCATTGAACATAACATCCCTACTCATCAAAACTTTCTTTTCACTTGGATCCCATAATTTGTAGCCTTTCACTCCTTTCTCGTAACCGAGAAATATGCATTGTTTTGATTTTGGATCCAACTTCGAGCACTTCAAGCTCTGCACGTGTACAAAAGCAGGACAACCGAATATTTTTAAATTAGAATAATCGACAATTTTACCAGTCCATACCTCTTCGGGAATTTTGCATTTAATTGCAGTTGATGGAGACCGATTCACAAGATAATATGCCATGCAGACAACTTCTGCCCAAAACTCCTTGCTCAGTCCCGCATGTAGCCTCATGCTTCGAGCTCTCTCTAATAAGGTTCAATTCATCCTTTCCGCTACGCCATTCTATTGGGGCATATCCGGAATTGTGAAGTGACGTTTAATCCATTCATTCTTGCAAAGCTCCATGAATGGTGTCGATTTGCACTCTCCTCCATTGTCTAATCTCAAGCATTTAACCTTTTTCCCCATTGAAGTCTCAACTTCAGCTTTCCATTCTTTGAACTTTTCAAAGACTTCACGTTTGTGTTGCATGAAGTAGACCCAAACTTTGCGAGAGAAATCGTCAATGAATTTCACGAAGTATTCCTTCCCTCCTTTTGACTTTACCGTTGAAGGACCCCATACATCCGTGTGTACATACTCAAGCACGCCCTTGCTTGTATGAGTTGCAGCATTGAACCGTACTCTACATTGTTTTCCAAACACAAAAAATTTGCATAAATCTAATTTGCATGTTTTTATACCTTGGAGTGCATTCCTCTTATGAAGCTCCATCAATCCTCTTTCTCCCATATGCCCAAGACGCATATGCCATAGATAGGTGTTATCTATCTCCGTGCTAGCATCCGTGGACACAGATGCTCCACCTTACACTGTGGTTCCTATAAGTCGATATAGGTTCCCGTGCCTCTATCCCTTAAGAACAACCAGAGCTCCCTTAATCACCTTCAAGACTCCACCTTGAGCCATGTACTTGCACCCATTGGATTCAAGTGCACCCAATGAGATCAAAGTCTTCCTTAGACCCGGAACATGACGCACGTCTGCCAAGGTTCTAATCATGCCATCAAATATCTTGATTTTCACGGTTCAAACACCTATAGTCTTGCACGAAGTATCAATCCCAATGAGAACTGAACCACCATCATTTGCCTTGTACTCATCGAAGGCTTCTCGATGAGTACACATGTGAAAAGTGCATCCAAAGTCCATGATCCATGAATCTTCAAAGATGTCCTTCCCCGACGATATGGACAAGACGTCCCCATCATTGGTCTCAATGCTATCGGCTATACTTGCCTCATCCGAGCTCTTCTTCTTTTTCTTGTTCTTATTTGGACAGAATCTCTTGGTATGCCCTTCCTGATTGCACCCGTAGCATCTTCCCTTGAACTTTCCCTTGGATTTTGATCGACCCCGACTACTCGATCCTCAATCCGTTGATCTTCCTCTTCCTTGATTGCTTTTTTCCTTTGCAAAGAGTCCCTGTCCCGAAGATTTTGAACTACTTGCCCTTTTTCCAGGTGTCGTTTGAAATTAGGGCAGCAGTCACCTCTCCAATGTCCAGGGTTTCCTTGCCATAAAGGTGCGTAGTCCCCAAGTGGTCAAATGAATCCGGCAACGATGCCAATAGTAGAAGCGCTATGTCTTCATCCTCAAACCTTACCTCCAAGCTTGTAAGTTCACTAATCATCTGATTGAACACGTTGAGGTGTTCTAATAGATCTCCTCCTTCACTCATTTGAAGTGAATACAATCTCTTCTTCAAGAACAACTTGTTTGTAAGAGATTTCTTCATGTAAATGCTTTCGAGTTTGAGCCATACCTCCGGAGCAGATTCAATTTCCGCTACATATTGAAGGGCCTCATCCGATAGGTTCAATCGGATTGTGCTGCACGCTCTCTCCTCCATGTCGACCTAATCATCATCAGTGATGGTGTCCGGCTTGTTCGATCTTCCCAGAAGAACCTTTGATAAACCTTGTTGAATCAACAAATACTTCATCCTTCTCCACCATAGTGTAAAATTATTCTTCCCGGTGAATTGTGCAATATCAAATCGAACGGTTGAACCTTTTCCAACAATCTAGTTAGAAGTCACAATACAGGAACGGAGAACCTAGATTGCTCTGATACCAATTGTTGTGCGGAAGAACACCATAACTAAATGAGAAAAGTAAACAAGAATAATTAAGAACATGGAGATTTATGTGGTTTGGCGGAAAAATTCACCTACGTCCATGGAAGAGAGAGACAATTTCTTTTTGAACGTATCACATGAGTACAAGGTACAATGCTGAAATAAGTAGATCTTTAGATCCCCACTTTCCTAATCCTAGTAGGAAAGGAATTCCACCATAAATATATTATCAAATTTGAAACCCAAATCTAGGAAATATATTTGGAAATAAATAGCCTACAATCTTCAAGCCTTCTTAGATTTTCCAATTGAATTTTGTGTAATTCAAGACAACATCAGCAACCTTAGTATCTCGTTGGATGATTCCACCTCCATCACCATCACCATTAGGGATGTGTCACGCCCCGATCCTCGGGCACGCACACATCCTTCTCACTTGGTCGATTTTATAATGCGATATCCCAGGACTATGTATCACCGACCCTTTCATTTATTAAGCACATGCGGAAGTAGTTAAAATCCCCAGACAATAAAATGATGGGATAGAAAAGCAGGGCCATATTTTTCATATTGAAACTTATAACCAAACTTTTATACAAAATACAAACCAGAGTACTTCACAACTTTTTACTCTATCTCTATTCACACCAAAATGGAGATCTCAAAAGAAGATAGAATTTCAGTCCATTTGGGCCGTACTCAAGGCCCCTCTCGGTATTATCTTCTTCTTTCAAAATCCTTCTCCTCAGGTTTCACCTCCGAGTATTCCTTCTCAGATTCCTCCTCAGCTCCTTAACGGGGTCCTGAAATGTTTTTCCCCAAACCGGGATGAGACTACATCTCAGTGAGTTCTATCCCACTAAGGCTCGATTAGTAAACTATTATACTATAGGCTGCCTAAACACGCACAAGGCAGAGGACTTACCTTGGCCTCCGATTCCACCTACATATTAGCACAGTTCAATAGGCACCCAAGCAATCACATCACAGATCGATATCTCGATCAATCGACCCAGTCGATCACACGCCAACAAGACCACTCACGGTCATTTCCCTTCAATCAATCATATCACAACATCAAATCAAAGCAATGATAAATCGACCTAGATTACATGTCAAATGGACCATTCTAGGTCATTGATTCCACGCCATACATCCTTCCATCGAGTACTTGGTCACAGAGCCACATCAATGCTCTCGGGCGTCAAGTTCGCCAAGGTGACGTATCCACTAGACAATTGTGTGCGTTCTTTAAGGCGCTGTTTTCGCCAGTGATATTCCAAATCACCGAACCACACATGCCTACAATGATTTGTTCAATAGACAATTGCGTGCGTTCTTTAAGGAGCCGTTTTTGCCAGTGATGCCCTTAATCACCGAACCACGCATGCCTATAACCATGTACTCAATAGACAATTGTGTGCGTTCTTTAAGGCACCGTTTTCGCCAGTGATGTCATTAATCACCGAACCACACATGCCTATAACAGTGTGTTTAATAGACAAGTGCATGCGTTCTTTAAGGCGCCGTTTTCGCCAGTAATATCCTTAATCACCGAACCATACATGCCTATAACAATATGAGTACTAGACCGATACGTGCGTTCTTTAAGGCGCCGTTTTCGCCAGTAATATCCCAATCACCGAACCACGAAGGTCCACAATAATGTATGTACTAGACCGATACGTGTGTTCTTTAAGGCGCCGTTTTCGCTAGTGATATCCCAATCACCGAACCACGTAGGCCCATACACCGTGTCGGATTGGTTATAGCCTAGAGTATTTCCAGTTCACTCTCATGATTCCATCCACTTTACAACTCATCAAAGCATTATAAATGCTAAATAAACATACTCGGCCATCTACCAATCAATCATTCAATCTCAATCAATTCCAAATCAATTAGGGTAAATCCCTAAAACATCACAATTTATTTAATTCCATGCAACGTAGAACTCAAATAAATAAACGGACTGCGCCACGACAATCAGCACGAGATTTCGGTCGTCGGCCATCTCAATCTTAATTTCCAAAAAATAAATAATTAATAAATATTAAAAATTCAATTTAGCACAAAATAAAGCCCAATTATATAAACGGACTTCACCACGATCATCAGCATAATATTCTGGTCATTAGCCATCTCAATTGAATTTTCGGAAATTAATTAATTAATTAATTAATTTCGAAAATTAAATAAATAATTAATTTCGAAAATTAAATAATTACTATTAAAAATTTGATT
The DNA here is from genome assembly GCF_016545825.1 of Eucalyptus grandis. Lineage (NCBI taxonomy): Eukaryota > Viridiplantae > Streptophyta > Magnoliopsida > Myrtales > Myrtaceae > Eucalyptus > Eucalyptus grandis. Next base: position 38,419,163 of record NC_052616.1, read on the forward strand.
TAGCTCAAAATAAAGCCCGATTAAATAAACGGACTTCACCACGGTCATCAGCATAATATTCCGGTCTCGGGCCATCCCAATTGAATTTTCGGAAAATAAATAATTAATTAATTTAATTCCGAAAATTAATATTTAAATACCAAAATTTCCCCTTAGGCCCGAAAAGCCTAATTGGAGCCCAGTAAGGGTCGGGAAAAATCCCGAGATACTTTCAATAAATAGTAGACCACGTCTACTTGCCAATTGCACATTCAATTTGGCTAATTCGCATCACAATTGACTAATAAACACTAATCCATACTAATCTAACCACCTAAACCTAATTAATTAAAACTAAACCAACCTTAAGCATAATTAGCCAACTAATCAGGGATTAGTGAAATTACTCACCGGAATCGCGCGCAAAATGTATTAATCCGACGGGGACGACACGAGGAGCGATTCTTCCCAAAGCACGGCTTGGGTTCGGGGCTCGGAAACGGCCCAAAATGGCCCACGAACCGGCTGGAAACCCACTCGCGGGTTTGCTGGTTCGGCTGCAAAACAGAGAGAAAGAGAGAGGGTTGGGGGCGGTAAGGGGTCGGGAAGGTAGGCGGCGGTCCGGCAAGGCTGCACGGCGGCTCCGGCGGCTTGCTCAGCTACTCACGGTGGCTGAAGAGAGGCCGAACAGAAACTGGGTTGCATGGCAGGGACGGCAGCAGGCGATGGATGCGGGGATGCGTGCGGACGGCGGGACGACGGCGAGCGGTGGGCACGCGAGCGGTCCGGCTCTGGTGCGGCAGCAATGGCGGCTAGTCTTCAGGCAACGTCCGCGGCTGCTTCCGCTTCTGTCTCTGTTGGTCTTCGCACGAAACAGAGAAGAGGAGAAGGGGGTGGTGACGACAGCTGAGGGGGCGAGGGAGAAGCGAAGGCGGGCAGTGAGCGGCGGAGTTGCTCCTGTCTTCAAACGACGGTGGCTACTACTTCTGTCTTCTTTGGCTTCTGGTTCGCATGAACAAGAGAGAAAAGAGGGAGAAGAAGTCAGTCACGTGGGGTGGGAAGAAGAGAGAGAGAGAAGAGAGAGATAAGTATTGACCGGTCAAAGAGGAAAAAGAAAGAGAGAGAGAGAGCAGCCGGTGGGGGCTCGCACGAAGGGGGAGGGAAAGGGGAGGGGAGAGAGGAGAGAGAGAGAAAAAGAAAAGAGAAGGGAGAGAAAGAGAAAAAGAAAAAGTAAATCATATTACTTCTCTTATATTATTTTCTTTTCTCTTTCCCTTTTTATTTTCTTTCGGTCTTCAAATTTTCTTCCGATAATTTCTTTATTGAAATTTCGGACTCGTCAATAAATTGACGAATGATGAGACAAGGTCCTAAAAAAAAGAATTATGACGCGCTTAAAATTCGATTCCCGAAATCGAGTTCAATTTCGTGGTTAAAAATCGATCAGACGTGATTTTAGCCCAATCCAACTAATTAGATAGCTTTTAGGGATTTTACTGCAAATACCTCCCTTAACGGCTTCACCCAATAGGTTAGTTAACTCGTGAGTGATCAGCTCAGAGAAAAAGGGCCATAGGCACGTTGACGAAATGCCCATTTCACTTTATCGAAACGGGGTCGAATTTCAGGATGTCACAGGATGTGCAAAACGAATTGCCTAAATTGGGAACCACTTGGAACAAACCGGACCGACTAGTTTGGTTCGACTCCCAATAGTGTTGGTCCAGTTCCTGGTTTCTAAAAGTGGAACCAATGTTTAGACAGTTCGGTTCCTAATTCTAAGGGGAAGCCAAACCGGACCGACTAAATACACTTTTTTTATTTTTTTATTTCTTAAAAAAATAGTAAAATGTGAACTAAACACTACCTTGGTCCAGTTCCAAGTAATGGGAAAAAATAAGTGATCGGTTCCATTGGACTGGTTTGGTTCTCAGACCTAGAACCAATTGGTTTTGTCCTCAATTCCGATTATTGGGAACTGGATCGGGAACCGGTCACCCCTAATGACCACCATAATTGTTAAAATATGTCTTCAAATTGAGCTCACAAACGAATCTCGACCCGAGAGAAATATATTTGTGGACGTTCAAATAAATGCATGTGGAAATATGACTGAAATCATTGAACATTCTCGGATGTGGTGTAAATTAGCAAAGTCCATATTAGAGTTGGATCATTATTGACTTGGATCACTTCTTGGAGTCTGACTTTTGGTTAGAAAACAAGAGAAGGAAATCACCTTCTTACTGAAGTTAGCGCAAGGGAAATTTATTTTACAAGGAAATATTCAGAAACCTATTGCACGTTCGAGATAAGGATTAAATTTGAAGAGTCAATCTAGACTTTGAGCTTTCTTTCTTTGACTCGGTCAACATTGGTAGGAAGTAATAACAGATAAGATGCACTTTCTTTATTTTGTTGAAGTCACAGCAAAGAAAAGACAAAATAGGAAAGTCCAATTTTTGGACTTGGTTGACCGAAGCTCACTAAGATTTGATTTTTTTTTCCTCCAATACTTGGTGACTTGTTTTGCATATATATCAAGAAGCCACGATGTTGTTAGAAATTGCATGAAGCATCACCTTTACATGAGTGCTTGGAAGAGATTGTTGTTGATGCACATGGATAGGGGTTTTTTTTTTTTCTCTGTTGGTTCATTCATGCAATTACACCAAGAAGTTTTTAGAGTTAAAGTTGATTAATTTCTTACGTTAATAATTTGTGTATAATTCTTTGTGAGATTGAGAGAATACTTTGAGAGGAATTGTGAGGCTAAATATTGTGTGCATTATTGGATGTAATTGGGGTTGGGAAACACTTAAGAGTGTTTGAATTATTCGAGCGTATAATCTCCATTATATCATTTGATTTATAGTAAAATTCATTGTTGCTCTCCACGTGAATGTAGGTTGTTACGACCGAACCATATAAATATGATATCTAATATATATTCTTGTTTTGTCTATTTTATTATTCAATCGCCCACTTTCCACAACAATTGGCATCTGAGCTAGACTTGGCTGAGTTGAAGCGAATATATGGTGATTGAAGAAAGAAAGTAAGAATGAACAGATTTGATGGGAAGGATTTTGATTTATGGAAGATGCAGATTGAAGATTATCTCTATCAAATGAAACTACATTTGCCTTGTCTAGGGAGAAGCTAGAGACAATGGAACAGGCTAATTGAGAATTGCTGGATAATTGAGTTATAGGTGTTATTCAACTAACATTGGCTGGTAACATTATGTTTAACATTGTGAAGGAGAAAACCATTGCGGGTTTGATGAAAGCCCTATTTGACTACAAGAAAAGCCCTCTGCGATCAACAAGATTTATTTGACACAATGTCTGTGTAACTTGAAAATGCGCAAATGTGCGTCAGTTGTGGATCATATCAATGAATTCAATGTGATTGTTAGTCAATTGAGTTTGGTTGAGATTGATTTTGAAATTGAGGTATGTGCTTTCATTTTTTTATCCGCATTGTTTGATAGTTGGAATACTACTGTTACTGCAGTTAATAATTCCTCTAGGTCAACAAAGTTGATATTTGATGGGTTTGAGATTTAATAATGAGTGAGGACATCCATAGAAGAGAATCAAGCAAACAGGTATCTACTACTTTAGTAGGTGAAAATAGATAAGAACCAGTACATGAGTAGTCATTTTTATGTCGCGAGTCAATTTTATATGGTTTGCTCATGTGTGGGTTAAGATGGAAGATAATAAACAAACTTGTACAACACATGATATGTGATCATTAAATGAAAGAAGAAAATCGTCATCATGTAGCGTTGGTGGCAATACCTCATTCGTGAGAACGGGATGCCCTGGTTGAGTTAGGATGCTTGGGTTGAGCTCGGATGCCTCAAGTGAGCTAGCCCCCGAGATGCCTCGGTTGAGCAGAGATGCCCTAGTTGAGCTAGGATGCCTAACTTGAAGCCGAATCCCTCAATTGAACCAAGATGCCCTAGTTGAGGCAAGATGTATGTTAATAAACCTTTTATCCATGCCAGTATGTTTATTACTACATGACTTGGTGTGTTCATGGATAAACTGAAGGTAAGGATGCATTGAAGTTACAACGAAGGGATACATATGTGTAGTCGAGGTGAAGCAGTAGTATTTCTATCAATCTGCCATCAATATTTTAATACGAGTACTATTCACTATTCATGCTAGATTTGATGATGAGTTGTCATTCTAGTAAAGGATTAGGAATTTTTACTTACTGAGTTTGAGATAAGAAAGTTCGGGATTTTGAATCAATTAAACTTGATATTATCACAATTAGTTATAAATATGTGCTTCGAGGGTTCACAAAGAGGGTTTGGCAATACATAATAGAAAAGAACAAGAACACAAGAGAGCACAAAAAAAACACACCCACATGAGCTCTCTCTCTAGCGACCCCCCAGAAAAATTTCCACAGGCAGTTTTATGAAATCAACAAGCACGCATTCCTTAATCGTTGGATCATCTCAAATTTTTGGAGAGTTTGGTAAGATATTGTTCTTTAGCTTGTCCGGTGGGATTGATCATAGAATATTTGGAAGTATATATTTGATGGAGAAAACCAAACCAGTCAAACTTGGGATCAACACTAGAGAGCTCAATGCTTGGTCTCGCGAAAACGGTGAGTATGTGTTCGTCCAAAGTTGGAATCCAACCAAATTTTGAGGAGACCTTCAAGACAACTAGTTTTTCAACTTCACCAAGGAAATCAAGCATCAAAGATTCAGAGATCTCCTTGTGATGTTCACACTCCTTGCTATTCCCACCTCTTGCTCTTCCTCACCATTCCACCGCCGTGAAACTTCCTTGCGACCCACTCGCTATCGGTCATCATTTGAGTCAGTAATCCAGTTCAGGTAAGTTCCAAGTTTACTTGTTCACTTTGAATACCTAGTTACCTAATTTAGATTATTTCGATTCTAACTCAATTTGGTGCAATATTTTAGGTGTCCCCACAATAGAAAGTTTAGTAGTTTGATATATTGCATTATATGCTTAATAAACGAAAATTCAATCTTAAAGACTTAAGGTGGAATTTCCGATTATCTTTTTCTTTCCTATTTTGGGTTGAGGTGAATGTGTGGATTATAGGGGCTTGTTAAATGACATGTCATTGAATTAGTAAATTTTGTAATCATGAAAAATGTAAAAAGTGCATTGCATGATTGGAGATTGCATTTATATCTGTTTCTTAGTTTAGAGCTGCATGTCTATAAGCCATGTAATTTATGAAATTTTCTAATTTAGAATAGGATTTAATATAAATTAAGTTTAAATTAGGTCATCACATGTTTAAGGCAATTTCCTAATCTAGTTTAAAGGAGAATCATAAAAGTAACATGCATATTTCATATAGAAATAATTGCATTATTGTTATCTCATAGTTGCTACGTCATCATATCACCAATTCATAATTTCCATGTCATCATATCAATATCATTTAGTTATTGCATGTTTAGGCTGATATAAATTAGATTGCATGTGATATTAGAATTAGGTTACGTATAGATTGCATGATAATCCTCGTCAAATGTCATTAGTTAGATTAGCTCACATAGACTCCTTTTTTTAGTTGAAAAATCACATAGACTTAACCCAGAATTATATTGCATCTCATGCACTGCATAGTGTAATTTCTTTTAAACAAGAAATATCCAAAAAGAAATTATCACTAGTGTATTTAAAAATCCTTATTTAGGACATGCATATTTTAGTCAACACTTGCAGAACACTCGGGGCATTAATATGGTGAAGTTATGCTTTGCTTAATGCATTGAGATTGTCGCTGCCTCCACAAAGCGGGTGGAACCACTTAGGGGTTCACTAACGGATTATTAAGACTAGAGTTAACTCGGGTTCTCCCAAACTCATACAAATTCACAACTTAGGGTTCATATTTTTAATATGCAAATCGTTTTCAATATGAAGTCACTACTAATTAGTTTACGATAGGTTGATTAAGTGCCTAGGTAAAATAATGGGAGAATTATTTTGTTTCTCCTATGAAGTAGAGATTTTGAGTACAACGACTTAATTACACTATATTTCTCTAATGTGATACCATTCTTTTCATGAAATATATATATATATATATATATATGACGTAACTTTGATCAATTTTATTACTTCCTAACGTGTGAGGTGATCATGCGGGTGCACAAACCACAAATTTAAGAATCAATAAAGTAGTAAATAAATTACATGATTCACCTTATAGTAATGAAAGCATCTACAATGTTGGCTCATATTTCACATCAACAATTCTATATATGATTTTAAATTAACATGCAATTGCTCAAATTTTTTTTTTCGGGTTTTCACTTATTTAAATGAAACTTAGACACTATATACAATGCAATGCAATGATGTGCAAAAATGGTCAACCGAAATAACATGTGACACGCGACATACAACCTAACATGCAAACTATATGTCACGCAATATTATTTAATTCACCTAATCTAATGACAAGAAAAGATTAATGCAATTATTCTAATATGTCATGCATTTTAATTTAAATGACCCTAAACATGTAATTTACTAGATGAAGTGCAATGAATGAACTACTCTTACGTGACATGCACATGATTTTTGTGTTTTCCTTTTAATTAAAATTCGAAATTAAAAATGCCTAACATTTAAACATGCAAAACATCCTAGAATAAGAAAATCCAGTTTATTCTAAAAAAGACATTTTTTGTATTCTATTTAATTTGGAATTATAATATAACCAAAATAAACATGCGATCTATCTTTAAAAAAACTAATTTAATCATATCTAATTTTTTAAGAAATAAAATCAATTAAAATCAAACAAAAAATGGAAAGAAATTAAATCCACATTAAACATGGCATCAAATCACACAAGATAGTATCAATATCCACCTAATTTTGGAAATAAATTGACGAGACATATCTCGAACATAAGATTAGACTAGCCAATTTTTCATGCAATCGCGAATCGCATCATGAGATCGAATTGATGATTTTCCATGCAATTACGAATCGTATCTCGGATATGAGATCAGATTAATGATTATAGCACGTTAAGCAATTAGGAAATGACTCCTAATTTAGAGGCTACTCAGGTTTCATCAATATGACATCTTCAAATATTTGAGTTCAATCACAATATCAACGAATTAAGTAATGAAACAACTAAATCACATTTAGATAATGTCTTTACCTATTTTGCGGATATCATTCCTGAATTTGGACTTGTCGGAGGGTAGACCGACGATGGCTCACACCACGGCAGGAGATCACACGGTGGCGATGCTCATGGACATAATGGTAAACCGCGAATCGGAGTGGGGGCATCCCCTGACATCGGGCAAAAACTCAATGGAATTACGTGGACCTCGGGCTGATCCAGAATTTGTCCAGAAAGATCACTAGTCCAAATTCACAAATCTTGGTTGAATCTCTTTGTAGAAATAAGCGGACTCCGGAAATTGTGAAGGAGACACCAGCATGAACGAGAGGCGTCACGACAAGGGTGTGTCACGACCTAATTCTTCCCGACTAGGGGATGAGAATTAGATTTAGGGTCATTTATTCATAAAAAGGCCCGAGCAAGCGTCCTCAAAAGAGACCGCTTCAAGAGCGACATCTAGTCAGTGGGCCATGCTTGGTCCATTAATTACAAACTTGGATTCTCCCAAACTAATGCCTTGCGAGACAATGGGCATCGACTTTAATCAATTAAGTTTATACAAATTTTGAATAAAAAATCGTCACTAGTCTTTTTGATCGACCAAAAACCCAGTAAAATACAGGAGGATATGTAATTATTTATGCAACCAGAAATTCTAGACTCGATGACTTAATTATATTAGCCCTAAAACAAATATCCTTTCGATATCTCGAAGAAATTTAAAGTTTGCCCTAACCATTATGAAGCAAGAAAGTAACATCAAAATATTAAAATACGTAATAAATTACAATGGTAAAAGAAAGCGTACAAGCATCTTAATATTGTCTTTGAAAGGAGCAAAATACAATAAAAAAGAAGAGGCCTATTATAAAGCCCTAAAGGCTTGCCCAAATTTTGAGATTCACATTTTGAGGGTTTTAAATCTTTTTCTGAATTTTTTTAAATTGATTATTTTCTGGATTTTTCTATTTTTTTTAAATTTTCTGGGTTTTCTAAATTTTTTATAATTTTCCAAATTTTCTAAATTTTTTTAATATTTTTCTATTTTTTTCAATTTTTTTATTTTTTTTCCTAAGATTATTTATATTGTTATCATTTTCTGAAATATTTTTTTATTTTTTTCGAAAATTTCTTTAAACATTTTTTTAGCTTTTTTAAATTTGTTCATTATTATTAATATTCTCTAATATTAATATAAAAGAAGTTCGGTCGGATCAAGAAACCCAACCCCACTAACCGACCCGAACCCCATCGGATCGAGTTCGACTAAAAAAACTAACCCTAAAGCCCATTCAAAATTAATTAAACCAGCCCAAGAACACTTCCTTTTATGTTGGCCCAAACTTTAAAAGAACCTAGCCCACAACCAAAACCCATCTCTCCTTTCTTTATATTCTCTAATTTTATTACTTTTCTGCACTTATTCTCTTTTTTCCCCCCTTTTTTTTTTTTTTTTTATTTCTTGGTCTTCTTTTGCCCAGAATTGTCTTCAGCTTCTAGCTCCTCCTTCAATGAGGCCGAACTCCTGCAACTCATCTCCGCCGACAAAAAACACTCGACACCACCGCCCTCCGGCCGCCAGTGTCATCCCCGAGCCAACACCACCAACCAGTGCCTACCATTTCCGGTTTGCTATTCCGACGACCACTGAACACCAAAATGAACATCACCCAGAAACTCAAAACTTCTAATATTAACAAACTCAGCAAACAAACTAGCACAAGCACTTTAAAACAAAGAGAAAAGCTGACTCGAGAAGCCTTGAACCATGGACAGGGGCTCGCCGATGAGAGGCTCCGGTAGTGTATTCCTTCTCCGGCAACACAAAAACGATGGGCACGTAATCGCAAGAAAAAACACAGGAAAAGCACAATATTAGATGTCATGCAAAAACGCAAGAGCAATCAATGCAATAAGCCAGGTTAATTAAAGTCAATCTGCCTATGAAGATTTCGGCAACTCATTTAGGCCTTTCCTCAAACAGTTAATGAGCGGTTTAACAACGGGGTCCAGGGGAAGATTCCATGCAATTTTTTAAACCCCGATACACGCAGGTCTGGATTAACATTTTTCATGCTGGATTAATCTTATTTTGCTATGATTCACTTACACCTTTCGTCATTAGATTCAATATTCTTGAAGGTTCCTATGCTTCATTCAAGCAATATATCAAACGGTCGGCATGCACTGATGCACACGAGCTTGAAGTCTAAATCTAAAGTATTCATCAGTCCATGCGCGACGCATTAACCTCGAAACATCATGAATTGTCTTAAACTTGCTTCGGTTTGTCAAGATTTTGATCACTAAGTTCCAACGGCTTGAGCATGTTCTAACGGAAGGGGCGTTCGTACCAGGCTTCTTAGTCGAGTCGGGATCTCGCTCGGTAATGACGAGGGACGCCTGGCCAGAATGGCTCTCCGGTTGCAGAAGGATCGTCAAAACCGTCGAGCCTTCCTCCATTTTTTCTTTCCAATGCCTCGTCTCTAGTATCACCTCTCTCTCTCTCTCTCTCTCTGTAATCTGGTTTTTGCCAAAACCAAACCATCGAGCCTTCCTCCGTTTTTTCTTTCCAATGCTCGAAGCCTCCTGCTTATGTATATCCTCGAGCGATCCTCAACGGGGAATGTTTTTCTGTTAGCCTGGCCAGCTCACTGTTCTAGAAGGTTCGGAATTGCTCCCGTCTACTATTCGTGGCTCCTCTCTCGCTCACTGGCGCATGCTCACAGCTTTTATTCGGTCACAGTCTAAGAGCGTCCCCCTTCTTGCATCACAGACGTGAGCTGTGCCGAAGAAGGAAGAAATGATATGGGCTAGGTGTTGTTAACCTCTCGTGGGCTCTGAAAATAGGGAAAATGATACTAACAGTTTCTGAATTTTTAATTTATTCAATATGATCCCTAAATTTTTTGTATATATTCTACATTGACTATTTTCATACTGTTCAAGAACCGTATTGAACATACACCAAAAGCTCAGAGAATAAATCATATATTAAGTCAAAGTTCATAGATGGTTTATGTCATTATCTCTTGAAAATATAAAAGAAATGGGCTGGAAAAAGAAAAGAAAGGATGGCTAAAGGACAAGTATTTTAGGGGGGAGGGCTGAAGATTATGCCAAGTGCATCAAGCATGATCGCTAGGGGTGTGCAACCGGATCGGGTATACCCAAGAACCGGACCAGCCCACCCAGAAAACAGGGTCGGGAATCAGTTCCCGTTGAAACCTGTCCGAGAACCGGTTTCCAAAATTTGGAACCGGTTTAAACCGGTTCGGGAACCGGGCCCAATTGATTACCCACCCAAAAACCGGTTCCCAGACCGGTTCTAGAACCGGTTTGGGAACCGATTTTGTAAGTATAGGTCCAAAACCTTTTTTTTTTCCTTTATGTCTATTCTTACTCCCGCAATCACATGGCGTTTTTCCTCTTGGCTCTCTCAAACGCGCACAACACTCCTTTTTTGTCGTTCCTCTTCCATACTTGCTTCCTTCCCTCTTCAGCTCTCTCTCGCACTGTTCGACGGACGGATGGTGTTCATCACGGCCAAATTCTTGTGTACCACATGGATTCGCTTGCTTAATTTCTCTTTTGTATGAGGATTTATGCTTGCATAAATAAGTAGCTTCATATAGTAATTGTGAAAATAAGACTAATTTCTCTTTTATTTATTATAATTAGTCAAAAAGTTCATGTATTTATTTATTACAAGTGCTTAATGTTTCGATACAAATTAGGAGGATTACACTATTTTCTCGCGTATTAATATAATATTCAAAGTCATATAGAATATCGGGAGATTGCAAAATAGGTTCCAATGGAAATAGGATTGATTTCGGAATCGGACCGAAAAAACATGGTTGGTATAAGGTCCAATGCAAATAGGGTCGGGTATAGGGTCCAAAAAGGAACCGGTTATAACATGATCGATTCGGGGTCCAAGTCTAAACCCTACCCACCCTGGACCCGATCACCCTTAATGATGGCACATTCGATTTTTATTCACTTTGATTTCATTTTTTTCATTTTTTTTTTGTATCTTTTTATAAATTTATATATTTTTGTAAAATAAATGAATATTTTAAAATGTCGATAAAAATTTGGGTGTCAATTGGGTGCTGGCAGCAAAGGCAAGTTGATGAGCAATGTCGTCGCTTGTGAAAATTGGAGCACGGCTAGGGGAGGACCTCGTTGGTTGTTAAGAAACAAGTGCAGTGGCTCGGTGGTTCATGAGGCGACGAGGATGAGCAACCATGTAGGGGACTCGAGTTGCGAGCGGGGGCTCAGCATGATGAGGCAAGAGTTGTTTGTGGCATCGGGTAGCTAAGACAACGTCGCAAGGCTCCGTTACAGAGGGCGGCACAAGCTGTCGCCATGGCGCGGTGGAAGGTGGCACAACAAGAGAAGCGTCTCAGCCAAGGATTTACCAATAAGACCTTTTCCCACTCTTTTTGTGGCCGTGTATTCTCAATTGTGTGGCCTCCTACATAAATGGCATCGCTTTCTCTGAATGCGTGCATTGCCCATCCATTTATAAGCGAAAACTTTTGGTTCATAAGGCAAGCAATCTCTCCTTCCATTTAAACACACGACCAGCTCTCCTTCCCTTTCCATGCTGGCCGAGATCCCCGCAATCCTCTTTTTTCTTCTCTTGTATAGAAAAGTAGATATGCCAACTATCAATATATGAGAGATCTTAAGAATAACAAAATAATCTGCCCATCTCTTACACATGAATATCTTAGAATATCCTGCCAAGTGCTTTCTTTGCCATGTGACCCAAAATATAAAGCTTTATTATGAATAATTTCGGCCATGAAGAGAGTGACGGGCTCTACCAAAGTTTAATACCATCATGGGCGCAGTCTAATCCATTAAGTTCAAAACCATTCATCTAAGTTCATTTGTCGCAGATCCAATGCAAATGCAATTAATGAAAATAGAAACTAAATAATAAATGCTCCTAAAGCTATATGCTATGCAATTTACTTCTAATATTTTTGTTTAAGGGTTAAGAATTAATTTCTAATTTTCTATGCAATAAATGAATGACTAGATCGCCAAAATTTAGGCATCAACAAAGGTTTGTCATTTCTCTAGTAATTTATATATTGCTTTGATTATTCATTACAAAATTCTTGTATGCGCACCTGCACAATCAACTATTGCATGTTAGTAGATTAGGCTTAAGTTTGACCAAGATTGCCCACTAAATATTTTTTGAAAACAAAGAGAAAATGTACTAAAATGGTGCTAGATTGGAGAAAGGATGTCGCAAGTGCTATGACTTTCAAAAGACACTCACTTAAGTACCATAACTTCTTTTCTTTTTTTTCTTTTTTTCGATCATTTGAGTGCAAACTCCATTTGCAATATCAACTTTGTGGCCTTTTTCAGATAGTTGCTCAACATTTAGCAAATTCTGAAAAAGTCCTAACAAAAAGTAAACATTCGTAATAGTAATATTAGTATCATATTTTGACTTGATATTAATGTTTCCTTTGCCTGTCACAGGAATTATTTATTTATTCTCAAAGTTGACTTCACCATGACTCATTTTGTCCATCTACAAGAATAGTTTCTTTCGACCAAACATGTAATTGTTGTAACCAGTATCCAAGTACCATATGTTAATATTTGAGTCATCCTTTTTACATTTAGCACCATATACTCTTTAGCATCATATGTCGCCTTTACCTGGCATTTGGATTTATAATGTATGAATTTATTGCACTTAAAACACTTGACTTTTGATTTGTCACGTGTTTGATAGTTTTCAGTTAAATTTGAATTTCCACCTCTACCTCGGCCTCTTCCATGGCCTCAACCGTTTTGATAGTCCCCTTGACTTGATGGAGCAACCCCACTTTGCAATGCTTGCTTGAGATTTGAACCAATGGACTTTTGATTCATTCTTTGCTCATACAAGCACAATGAACCCATCAACCTCCTAATGTTAGGGTTGACACATCTTGCCCTTCTTCGATCTCTATGATGACGTAGCCAAATCTTTCCGTCAAAGATCTCGAGATTTTTTCTACAATTCATACATCTTGGAGTTCTTCACCATTAACCATCAATTGGTTAACGCTGGTTTGCACACGATCAAAATATACCAAGATTGATTTAGAGTCATTCATGCATAAAGACTCAAAATCACCTCGAAGTATTTGAAGCTGCACTCATTGGACATGGTCATCGCCTTTGTAGGATTTTTGCAAAATATCCCACGCTTCTTTCACAGTCTCTACACTCGATATTTTTTCAAATATCATTTCCTCCACAACTTCAAAGATCACATACAAGCTTTTTGATCTTTCTTTTGACACTCCACCAAAGTATCTTTCTCCTCCTTTCTTAAAGCCTCAAATGCTTCAGCATCGGCCACTTCAGTGTAGATGTTTTCCACCAAACTCCATGAATCATGCAATTTGAAAAGAACCTTCATTTGGATAGACCAACTGTTGAAATTCTTTCTGTTCAACTTTGGAAGTTGCAATTGAATGGAACTAGTAGATACCATTTCTAGCTCTGATATCAAATGTAAGAACTAAAAAAATTATAATAATGGCAACTTTGGAAAGTTTGGAACGAGGTACAAATGAAGATCGGAGAGAGAAATAATGGAAATGCAAATGCTCTTTGCTTTATGTAACTACAAATCAGAAATCCACAACCTTTTAAAGTGGTTGCACATACATGTAGCTTAACTAACATTGAATGAGCAAAATAAGAAAGTCCAAAATGCTGAAGAAAAGCAGAGACAAAGACATGAAATCTTTGCGCCTTTTGACAATGAAAAATCTCACGTTCTTTGAATAAAGAAAAACAAAAAAGACCTCCCATTTTCAATATGAAAGCATTTACTCCTTGTTGAATGGTGGAGGGGCTACCCAAACATAACCCATCATAAATGGTGCTAATATCCTTTCATCTTCAATCTTCTTTTGACACCCACCAAAGATCAAGCATTTTGAAGAATACAAACAACAAATCCAACATGCTCAAACCTTCAACAATCAATTTTATATTATTTTAACATACACAACGTAAAATGGTGTTTCCGAGTGACTTTTGGGATAGCAAATCCAAATTCAATCCCCTTTGTTTTTCTCACCTTGAATCGTTCTCATAATATCAAGATATGACTTTCCTCGCAGCTCACGAGAGTAAAATCCCCTGAAGTAATCGGCAACACCTAATGTTCTGAACAATGCTGGCTTGTCCGAAGTGATTAAGCTCGGTGTAGGACCCATTTTGCCTTCCAATTTCGGGTAGTAGAATGTGGCAACCGAGAGCCTCTCCTTCATTGAGTTAACTGTTACTCGGTGCTCAATGATACGATAATTACCATTCGTGACAATCTGCGTCAATCATCAAATACACAAAACTATTCAATCATGCCTCTGATGGATTCTTGTTCATGCAATTCTATTCTCTATACTCATCCTAACAAATTGCATGAAGTTCAGTTTAGGTAGACTATTCATCGAAAGGTATATTTAAAAATACTAGATTTTTTGAGATAACAGTCTTGTCATCAATAGCTCATCGAACCTAGACAACATTGGCTAGTATATAAGACAAAATTAGGTGGAACTCTGCAGCAAAACTATAGAGATTTGGCCGATCGAAAATATTTACCTCTAAAATGTCTCCGACATTGACAACGAAAGCATTAGGAAGGGGCTTGATGGGTGTCGCGGCCTCTTTTTTCCAGCACGATCGGGCGAGGTGCCTTGCGGAGGCTAATGGTTCGGCTAGGTCTTTTAGCCTGGACTCTCCCAAGTCCACCAATTTACGACTTAATAGTCCAAGTTTTTTAACATATAAGTTAATTTTAAAAGGAGTCGCCACTCATCGGTTTGGGGTGGCTCGATTAGAAACCCAAGCGAAATATCATGAGAAATACTCACTCCTGTGCAACCAGAGAAATTAGGATCGATGACTTGATTACCTTTGGTTAATCACTAATGCCCTTTCGGTACCTAATCTTGTTTAAACCCTAAGACTTTTTGGATTTTTAAGGGATTTTCTATGCATTTGTGGAGGAAAAACATTTTTGGGTCTTTTTCTCATTTTTTTTTTACATAAAAAGAATTTTTGGATTTTTGATCTTTTTCTGAAAAATATAAATCATTTTTTGGCTTTTTTCTGAATTTTTGGCTTTTTTGGGAAAATATGATATTTTTTCTTTTTTTATTTTTTGGAAAATAATTTATTTTTTTATTAAAATATTATTTTATATTATTATAATATTATATTATATTAAAAGGCGACTCGGGTCGGACTTTCGGGTTTAGCCCAACCCAGGTAGTACACAATCGGCTTGGATGGGCTTGGGAAGGCTCGAATGGACCTGAAATGCGGGCCAAGCTCGCAGCCTCCCAGGCCCACGCTCGTTCGGCCCAGACACTCGACTCGACGACCCGACTCGGCCAAACCCTACCCGATTTGAGGGTTTCGTCGACTGGCTCGCAGCGCGACTTAGCTCACGGCCTCCGCGTTTGACGGGAAAGCGGTGACGAGCGACGGCGGTTGGCCCGAGACTTGGCTGTAGCGGTCCTCCAAGCGGCATGGCGGCGACGTAGCGGCGATGCAGTATTTTGATGACGACAGCGATGTGGCAGGTCTCCTTGTCCAGTTAGGACTGGGGTTAGGGTTTCGCGGAGGGGACGATGGCGGCGGCGATGCGACGGACGGTGGTGGCGGAGGTGAGTGTCGTTACCTGTCCACGGCGAGATGCATGAGTCGGCTTCATGACTTTGGTCTGCACAGCGCGGCGATGATGTGGCCAGCAGGTGTTGGGACGTCTCTGTCGAGGGGATTTTCAAGCGGCGAGCGTCGGGGTTACACTGAAGCAGATGCTGGCGGGCGATGGCAACACAGCGGAGATCCGGTGCAACGACGGCGTCGGGGGGTGACCGGGATGGCACGGCTCGGCGCAGGACGTCGGGTAGCGTCGACAGCGCCTCCTTTCTCCTGGGATCCGGCCTTCCCTTCTTCGACTTCTCTCTCTTTGGGTTCGCTGTTCGGCCCTGGCTTCACCGACGAGCTCCTCCAGTCTTCCTCCAATCTTGGCCATCCTTGGATCTCAGCCTGTTCGTCCTCGACCCCCCTTCTGAAGTCTCTCAAGTGGGAGGTTTGAAGATTTGCAACCCTCGATCCTTTGTTGTTTGTGTGTGTCTTGTCGTCATCGGGAGAGGCCTATTTATAGGCGAGGGGGCGATCAGTCGACGAAGCTTCAACCGTCGGTCTTCACACGTCGAACGGCCTCCGCCGGCTGAACCGGCGTCCCATCTGCTGAGGTGGCTCTAGCTAGGCCACCTTTCATTGAAGACGCATCCACTCCCTCATACACTGCCATCTCCCTCTCCATTCCGACGTCACACGCGTCCTCGGAATGGGCTGGGCCGTGGGGGCCCATGCGAGGGAAGGAAAAGGGGGCTGGGCACAAAAGGCCCAGCCCTAATGGCTATTGTTTTTGCTTTTTTGTTTGTTTTTATTTATTATTTATTATCTGAAAAAAAAAACAAAGATTAAAAGAGACTAAGTACTAATTTTTAAAAAAAAAAACTAATCAAAATTTAGGTGTCAACAGCTGTCCCCCTTTAAAGGTGAGCTCACAGAGGTTGTATTCAAAGACAAACTGATGCCTAAATTTTATCCATACACGTGCAGCAGATTATATTTTATTTGGGACCTATTGTCCTATGTAGAAAAAGAGCAATATAACATTACACATACTAAGACAAATAATAAGATACCTGTAGTTACTTACCGGGCATGAGTGAGATAGGGTGCGAATCTCGAGCTTGGCAAGTATCAAGGCATCATCTTACCTGGTGACGTGAGGAGGTTGCTCCTCCAAGACCCGAACCTTTCTTCGGTCACCTTAATGAGAAATTGCTTTTCCAGGACCCAAACGATTCTTTGGTCACTTGTTAGAGCAATAAGTTGTTTACCCGACCTTTCTTGAGGGATGTGCTGACCTTTCTCGGGGCATCGATTTGTGGGGCTGCCTGATCTCTGTCAAGGACACTAGTTTGTACCTGACCTTTCTTGGGAGATGCGCCGACCTTTCTCAGGGCATCGGTTTTAGGGGTGCCTGATCTCTGTCAAGGACACCAGTTGGTACCCGACCTTTCTTGGGAGGTGCGCCAACCTTTCTCAGAGCATCTGTTTGGTTGATGCCTGATCTTCATCAAGGACACCAGTTGGTTCCTGGCCTTTCTCGGGAGATGCGCCGACCTTTCTTAGGGCATTGGTTTGTGGGGTGTCTGACCTCTGTCAAGGACACCAGTTGGTACCCAACCTTTCTCGGGAGATGCGCCGACCTCTCTCAAGGCATCTTGTTGTTGGTGCTTGATCTTCATCGAGGACACCGATTGGTTCCCAACCTTTCTCGAGAGATGCGCCGACCTTTCTCAGAGCATCTGTTTTAGAAGATACCTGGACATTCACATGCATTGAAAAAGTACCTGGATATTCACAAGTACTAACCTGGAGGATATTTGGGCCTTTGCAGGCGTCGAAGGGGTACTTGGATGATCACAAGTGCGAATTCTGGAGGGTGCCTAGACATTCGCAAGCGTTGAAGCGTACCTAGATGATCACAAGTACTAGATCTTTGGGAAATACCCGATTGCTTGCAAGTATCGAAGGGGTACTTGGATGATCACGAGTACTAAACTCTGAAGGATACTTGGATGTTCACAAGTATCGGAGGGGTACTTGGATGATCACAAGTACAAATTCTTGGAGAATACCCATTCATTTTCGAAGGTCTCTTGGTAGATGGAATATCAAGGATGTACCTGAGATATTTATGAAGGTCTCTCACCTCATGGTACGTGGAGTACTAAGGATGGGCCTCGCATATTCATGAAGGTCTCTCACCTCCTGGTAATTGGGAATATCGAGGACGTGCCCCTCATATTCGTGAAGGTCTCTCACCTCCTGGTAATTGGGAATATCGAGGACGTGCCTCGCATATTCATGAAGGTCTCTCACCTCCTGGTAATTGGGAATATCGAGGACACGCCTCGCATATTCATGAAGGTCTCTCACCTCCTGATAATGGGAATATCGAGGACGTACTTTGGATATTCATGAAGGTCTCTCACCTTCTGGCAATGGGAATATCGAGGACGTACCTTGGATATTCATGAAGGTCTCTTACCTCCTGGTAATTGGGAATATTGAGAACGTGCCTCACATATTCATGAAGGTCTCTCACCTCTTGGTAATTGGGAATATCAAGGACGTGCCTCGCATATTTATGAAGGTCTCTCACTTCCTAGTAATGGGAATATTGAGGACGTACCTTAGATATTCATAAAGGTCTTTCACCTCCTGGCAATGGGAATATCGAGGATGTACCTTGGATATTCATGAAGGTCTCTCACCTCCTGGTAATTGGGAATATCAAAGACGTGCCTCGCATATTCGTGAAGGTCTCTCACCTCCTAGTAAAGGGGAATATTGAGGACGTACTTGGGATATTCATGAAGGTCTCTCACCTCCTGGTAATTGGGAATATCGAAGACGTACCTTGGAAATTCATGAAGGTCTCTCACCTCCTGGTAATTGGAAATATCGAGAACGTGCCTTGCATATTCATAAAGGTCTCTCACCTCTTGGTAATTGGAAATATCGAGGACGTGCCTCGCATATTTATGAAGGCCTGTCACCTCCTAGGTAAGGGGAATATCGAGGACGTACTTGGGATATTCATGAAGGTCTCTCACCTCCTGGTAATGGGAATATCGAGGACGTACCTGGGATATTCATGAAGGTCTCTCACCTCTTGGTAATTGGGAATATCAAGGATGTACATTGGATATTGATGAAGGTCTCTCACCTCCTGGTATGGGGAATATCAAGGACGCGCCTCGGCTATTCATGAAAGTCTCTCACCTCCTGGATGGCCGTAAGCACTCAAAAGGGCTGGAACACCTGGGTCGCCACAGGCGTATAAAGTACTGGAATACTTGGATGAACACAAGTATTTAATTATACGATTTGGGACCACTCAAGCAAGTCCAAGTGTCATGATGATAAGAGAGCATACCTGGGTAACTGCAGGTGCACAACGCAGTGGAATGCTTGAACAGCTACTAATATTACTTGGGGACAACTCGGGTAGGTTGAGTGTCATGAAAAGGGAGTATCCAAACGATGGCTAGTACTTGAAGACAAGAGGACACTTGGACAGTCGTAAGCATCCAAACTTTAAAGACAACTTGAACAAATCGAGTGTCAACAGAGGGAGCACTTGAGTAACAGCAGGCACTCAAAAACAGGGGGATACCCGGCAAGAGGTGGGTACTCAAAGACAAGGAGATACTTAGACAGTTGCAAACACCCAAACTCAAGGGACAACTCGAATAAGTCGAGTGTCGAGAAGAGAGTTCTTGGACAGTGATAGGTACTTTAAGACAAATGGGGATAGGGATATTCTTACCTGGCAATATCTCTGATCTCTGAGAGTATGTTTGCTATTTGCACAATAAGCACACATGATTGTATATGTTGTAAATTCATGAGTTCAAATGGGATTCATGCATGACAACTTTGTTAGTTTTGCATCATCCGAATTCCACCAGGGAAGATTTTGAAAGACAACCTTCATTTAGAATGTAGATGTCTTGAGCATGCCACATGAGGGACTTTCAGTCTGAAAGGACTTTCCGCTCACTCTCATGGAAAAGGCTATCCTGACCATCGATGCAGGATTTATAAAGACCACACTATCTCACTGTCATCATGTCAATAGGGGTCCGAGTATTCTTGCAAGTGATACAACTTTACCAATGTGAGAGGTCTTTGTTGAAATTGTGATGAAGACTTGGTTAACGGCTCATCAAATGAGACCGTCGAGGTCAAGGCTCATGAACGAAGTGCTGCACGATCATCCCCGGGTTTGCAAGTCAAGAATCCTGCGAAAAGAAATAGAATAATCTCGCTCGTACTTCTTCGAGCGATGCTTATAAACATATGAAATCCTACGTTAATTGAGTGCCCCTAGTCTGAAGAGACTTTTACAATGGGACGCAATGTAGGCTTGACTCATGTGTAAAATGGTGAGAGCTGGTGATTGCCTTGGCATTTGTCACTGGTCTTTTTTCTCACTGTCAAATGGAGGCTCTATCAATCGAACCACAACAGCAACTTTTGTTTGGAAGCACCAATGGCTAAAATTCACTTTTTCGTCTGGGGGCATTGGCCTTGCTTTTACCAGGCACACTGCTTTTTCATGCCCCTGTTTTTCATTCTTATTTTTCATTTATGGGCATTGACCTTGCTTTTACTAGGTACACTGCTTTTTTCATGCCCTTGTTTTTCATTCTTGTCGTTAGAGGAACTGGCCTAGGCAGGTTCAGACAAGACACTGTTGTTATACTCTTGAGTCTTCATCTTCAACTAGCAATATGGGTTATGCTGCTTAAATGGCAGTAACTTCTGTTTTGCCTCCATGTGAGGGTGAAATTACAGACTCAATTGGGTTGTACAATGAATACAAGTGCGTAAAGAAAGAATTGCTCTTCGTCATTCTATGGCACTTAAATTATTGTGAGTGTTCATATGCAACAAAGACACTCGAAGATTGATGCAAGTGCGAGCAAAAAAAATTCTATCCCTCTTCTCACCTTACGATGCTGCCTCGCCTCCGATCTACCCCAGTGTGGGGTGGTTCTTGATGGGGGGTAGGATAGAAACTTTACCAGTGTAAGGAGCTCAAAAGGGTGAGCAATGAAATGCCTCTCACTATTTTGGTTATCGTACCATTCGCGAGAGAACTCTTTACCCTGCAGTCATGAAATCTTCTGCACTCATCTCACAAGTGTATAGATGGGGGGAGACTATGTGTAGGATATGGCTTGCCTTTCATCATTCTAACGCGCCTCATCCAGCATGCTCAATTAATCTTGTATTCTTCACTTATCTGTCTATTCTAATAATCCTTGTAGAATCAGTGATTTAGACAGACAAAATCATCATGCAAAATCCATTTGGAAAATGTGTGCAGCATTTTAAATATGAGGGAGCTTGTACTCTCAAAACAAATGAATGATTTTTGCTCAAAAAAGACCCTATTGACAGCTTTAGGGGTTACAGAATGGTGTTTCCAAATATGTTAAATTTTGAACATCAAAAGGGTTATTCACAAATGAGTATCGATGGGTTGTCCCTATTTAGTAGGCAAATGACACAAGAAGGATTAGCCAGGATTGGGAATCTAATCATCGATCTGATGAGTGCTTCCGCTTTTGCCCCTGCAGGAGAGAAGATGAAAATGGAACAATCAACAGGGCCAAAATTAAAGGTAAATTGAGGCCTGAAGGATCTCTGTCATTTGCTTTGGCGATACTTGAGACGCCATTTTGCTTGGGAGAGTTTTTCATGCCTCTCATTGATTTGTTATCTTTGTTTTTGACAGTCAGGCGATCCTACAAAAGATAAGAAAGAACGTGTTAGTCACGAACTCTCTCAGGAGTTAAACAACTGGGAGCGATACAACATTACCCTTCACTAGTTTGCAGATGATTAGATGGACCTTAAGTGCGAGTGGGACACAAAGTCCTACGTCTCTCGCTTCATTAGGTCAAATATTGTCCCGCTTTTGCAATTGCAGGAGAAGCAAAAAATTTTTATTAATTTTTACATATGGCAACTAGTTGCCGCTCCCGAAGCTCGAACTTCGATCACGTCTGGACCACTTCATCCTCCATACCACTAGGCTAAGGCGCCGGTGGTGTTCGTAGGGGATTTCTTTTTTCATTTAATCAAATCGGCTCCTAGATGACATGTCCTTTTACACCCTGGTTAGGTGGATTCGATACGGGTCATTTGATTCGCCTATATTAACCATTAAACTTGGTTCTTGAATCTGGATGCTTCCTATCAATAGGGAAAATACGTCAAAAGCGGGTTCAAATAGTGGGAGTATTAAAAACGATACCAAATTACCCTTCCCCAGAGTTTGTATTTGCCGATTCCTAAGGATCTCTGTATGTTGATGACAGCCTCTTCGTCTTGACACGGTTCGACATTTCTTTCGATTGGCCTTCCTCATTCGTGGCCATGTATGCATGATTGATGGTCGTTGATTCATCTTCAACGCATTCCTTCTGTGGAATTTTCTTCTGTCTTTGACTATATGACCATTAGCAGCATTGGGCAAAGTCATGTACTTTAGGCTTCTATGGAATCTGAGATGGACAATCAAAACTTCCAATTCTCTGATGGCAATCACTTCTAGGGAGAGCATGTGTCTGGAGCACAAAGTGAGGTTTCTAGGCCCTAAGTCATCGTCTGAAATAAGGGTCTAGAGGCTACCTCAACTGTCTAGATTTCCTCCCTGTTGACAGTAGCCAATTCAAAGAAAGAGAAAAGATCCCTTCCTTGTGCTTATGGGCTTGTCGAAGCTAGAAGTCCTGTTGATGAAACCACAGCATCTAGTTGCTCAGGCACGTTGTGTGTGGCATCCCAAAATTCAAAGTCAAGCCATAAGGTGTGTTAAAGTCTCTAATTAGGTAATAAAATTTCCTATGGCTTATGCTTTAGCCATTAGTCTTTTTAAGATTAGATGATTTGTGCATGTGCTTGTGAGAATTTAAATTTGATAGATTAATGATAATAATCTATGCTTGGCCATGCACTTTATAAATTAAATTTCAATAAACAAAATGTCACAAGACTTTGGCTATGTTGAATATTAAAATTTAAAATATTTATAGAAGAAATTCAAAAAAAAAAGAAGGGAAAATTCAATTTTTTTGGATTGGGCCTTAGGCCCATTGGCCTAAGCTTAGAGGGCCGAATGGCTAGCCCAATTAGGCCCACGGAGGGGCTGTCGACCAGCCCAAGAGGGAGGCCCAATAGTGGCCAGCCCAAGCCCAAATTCAAAAGCCCATAAGACAAGTGGCAATAGACCTTCATGTATTGGCTTAGAAAAGAAGGCCATGCATTGGCCATAGATAAGGCAAGCAATGATTATCAATGATGAGAATTAGGGGGTATAAAAAGGGAAGAGAGAGAGAAGGGTGGCCGGTTACCCCATTCGGCCAAGAGAGAGAGTGAGAGAGAGAGAGAGGTTTCGAGAGAGAGGAGGAGTGGCTGAGAGAGAGAGAACCGCCGTCCGTCCGCCGTGTGCTGCCGTGCTCGCTGCCGTACGCCGTTGACCGACCAGTCTAGAGGCAAGTGGGAGTCCTCTAGCTGCTCTTGCATGTTTGTATGTTGCTTGCATGTTGAATTTTTGGGTGTTTAGGTGAGAAAAATCGAAGTATAGATGATTTATGTTTGAATGGCATGGCTGTTCTTGCTCGAACAGTGTGAGTCAGAATGTTGTTTGAGCTTGCATGTCTATTTAGAGTCCGATTTTGGCTTTGATTTATTCTTGAAAGTTGTAGCTAACATCTTTTACTACAACATACTAAAATTTCGTGGAAAATTATGGATATTTGAGGGATTAAAGTCTCATCCTACGGAGACCCCAGATCTGAAAACATTTTACTGACCTCTTGTTGGATCTGTGGTTGCATGTTGGTTTGTGTTGAGAATATCTCTTCGATTTCTTCATGAAAGTTGTAGAGGACATCTTAAACTATAAAATACTCAAATTTGAAGAGAAATGAACAAGTATAACCTAGTAAAGCGACTAGATCTTGAAGACGGTAATTCTGGAGATGTTTTACAGGACACCCGAGACTTCATGGACCTCAATGACGACCATACTCTGGTTATTTGACTTAGATATCTTCATGAAACTTGTATAGGACATATTTATGTATAACATATCCAAATTTCATAGGAAACGAAAGAGAATAGGTAGGTTAATACTCAATATTTCGGAGAAGCATGTACTGGATGATGCGGTAATGGATCCAGAAGCTTCGTGAGACTGTATAAAATAATCTAAAAATAATCTGGCTTGGAAGTCTTCATGAAAGTTGTACAAAAATGTCTTGGCTATCACTCGGTAAAATTTCGTAATTTTTGGAGGCCTTATGGATATTTTAATCGAATTTCTTCGGAAACCGTGCATTCTGGTTTCATCCGAAAATCATATGATGTTTTGTGAAAATTGTGAGATTGTGTAAAATTCTATTTGGCCATGTATTTTGCATGTAATTATCATCCTATTGGCTTGTTTGATAATTGCTTTAATTTTTATAATTTTGGGAATTTATAGATATTAAATTTAATATAAAAAAATATAAATAAATAAAATAAATAAATAATAAAAATATATAAAATAAAATAGATTATTTTATTGGCCATAAATTCCATTAAATCTATTAATAAATAATTTTACCATGTTGCATGTGTGATGAGGTTTTGGTGTATGTATGACATTGAATTGGGATGCATGTGTGAGTTCCATGCCAAGTATGACTTGTTTGATGTCATGTCATATGCCATGTTAAATTAAGACCAAAAATGGTAAACGTGGATAATGATAAGTGAGGAGGTGGTTGTGGTGGAGGATAATGCCCGGAATGTATAGAGATGCATTGCCGAATGGCCCTGGGAGATTCAGGATGCCCAGAACGGGGGGGTGCTGGAAGTCCTGTCGGAGGTTTCTACCCGAAGGGAATGCCTCGCGATGCCAGGATTGGGGTGCGGGATGCCCGGCCAGGGAGTGTAAATGCCGGAAGCCCTGTCGGAGGTTTCTGCCCGAGGGGAATGCCTCGTGATGCCAATTGGGATGCGAGATGCCTGGAATGTGGGGGGCCGGATGCCCGGTGGCCTAGGATGGCTGAATGCCGGAAGCCTCGGAGGTCTTTGCCTGAGGGGATGATGAAATTGATGAATTCGAGGAATGGGTGATGTGGTGATCAAATTAAAAGTTAAAAGTGGAAATTAAACCATGGCATGATGATATGCATGATGATGATGACAATATGTGATGTGATATGATGATCACCCATGGCATGATGATATGCGTGAGGATATGCATGATGATATGCATGATGATGATGATGATGATGATGATAATGATGATGATGATATATGACATGACATGACGATATGCATGATGATAATGATGATGATGATGATGATATATGATATGGCATGATGACATGTGTAATGTGATGATGTCATGATGATGATGACATGAATATGATTATAACGATGCCATGATGATGATGACATGTGTGATGTGATGATGTCCTGATGATGAGGACATGTATATGATATGATGATGCATGAGAGTATGCGCATGGCTTCAAGGTAAGTAACGCCTGCAATGCATGTATGATTTGCATGATGCATTGAGTTGTTATTGGATTCTTTACCTGCTGAGTGGTTGTACTCACCCCTTTTAGGGACCAACATTTCAGATTAGCAGCATGCCGCTCCCTACCGTCACGCGGGGTGTATTTTACGGTCTACCATCCGATGTAGAGGTCGAGTGCGCTGAGATAGACTGTCCCTCTGTTCCTGGACTGACTTTTATTCCAATGCGCTGTCTAGTGATGTACGACGTGCGCCTGGCTGGGGGCCCTGTCATTCAGGAGTTCATATCCGTCCATGTTCGTCGAGATGGAGCGATGCGAGGGATGTTGCCGCCGCCACCACCTGATGCACCGGGTTGGGTGTGAGACCCATGCGTGACGAGTAGGAGCTGGATCTTTTTGGGGATAGTTAGCCGACACTGATGATGGAGAATTGTTGCACGTGAAATGTAGAGGGTCGAGGGTTCTTTTTGGGATTTTAGGCTGGACATAGCTGAGTCCTAGCTTTTACTTTTTGATGTACCGACCCAAAAGAAGTCCCATCTTGAAAATATATGTAAATAAAGTGTCATGGCTTGTCTATAAAATTATGGTAATTAGTGGTGTGTATTTGTATCATGGTTGGTAGGGGGAGAGATGGTGATATTTTATTTTGCTTCCGCTAATGAGTCGCGCTGGGACCGTTTTGTTTTTAAAAAAAAATGTCTATGAATTACGACGCTTCGGCATAGAAGATGTAATTAGGTGTAACGCCAGGTGCCTGTGGCGACCCTAGAAGGGTTCGGGGTGTCACATTATGGGGAAAAGATATTGCTCCAGCTTGAGAAGGAGTTGGGCAGGAGCGAGGTGGAGTGCACAGAGCTCCTAAGGATGGCTTGATTTCAACCATATGCCTGTACCTATTACGTTATATCTTTCGTTTCCTATAGATAGAAGAGAGAGGACGTCATTTCCAAAATTATATTCAAATAATAAAACTTCTCTTCTTTGAAGTGGGATGATCTTTTTTGTTTGCCCCACTGCCTTCTTGAAACCTTCTTAAAAGAGTGTCTTTGAATTTGGTGAGTTCACATGATGCGCCAGCTTCAAATGCCCCCTGTCACACTAAGCCAAGGGGGATGGGGATGATATTATGAGGCAGGAAGTGAATGAGTCAGAAAAATAAACAGAATTAAATTTAACATTTTGTTTTGACAAAAGCTTTTGGTAATGAAATATTTTTTGTTTTCAAAAGTATATATCTTTGGGGGGAAGAAAGCATGAGGAAGCCCAGCCCTCAGTATTCTCCTTGGATGACGTTTTTTATGGTTGGATAGCATCACCGGGCCAGTTTGGGATACCGCCTCATGCTCTCAAAATATTTTCAACTTTATTTAATAGGTGGATTTACATTTTGGAAAAGTGTTTTCAAAAGTTAGTTTCTCAAGCGGAACTGATGTTGAATATAAAAACAAGCCAGATTTAAGAAAGATGTACAAGTTCCCACGTAGGGGAGTACGCAAGGAAATTAAAAAGGGTTCCACTTGAGCGGGCCTGTACCCATCTCCCCTGACGGTCCCTCGTTGATGGCACCCATGAAAAGGTCTCCAAACATGTTGGTCATATCACCCGGCCCTTCTTTCTTTGTTGCTAAGGGTGGTACTTCATTGCCTGAATAATACTCGACCTCTTCCAGCCCTTGATAAATGTCAGCAGTATGTGCTTTTACATTTCTGATATGACTGTCTTCAGAACTGAATACCGCGTTTACTTTGTCAGTGTGGTCAAGGAGCGGATTGCTCTGGAATGAGAAAGCTTTAGTGTCTAATAGGTTCTAGATTCGACTCTCGAGGGCGAAGCACTCATCAGTCGAGTGCCCCACTTCTCCCATGTGATAGTCACATTTTTTGGACGGGTCATAGCTGGAGAAGTTTTGTGACATCCTGAAATTCGACCCCGTTTCGATAAAGTGAAATGGGCATTTCATCGACGTGCCTATGGTCCTTTTTCTCTGAGCTGATCATTCACAAGTTAACTAACCTATTGGGTGAAGCCGTTAAGGGATGTATCCGCGGTAAAATCCCTAAAAGCTACTCAATTGGTTGGATTGGACTAAAATCGTGTCTGATTGATTCTAACCACGAAATTGAACTCGATTTCGGGAATCAAATATTCAAGCATGTCATAATTCATTTTTAGGACATCGTCTCATCGTCCATCAAATTATTGACGAGTCCGAAATTTCGGGAAAGAAATTATTGGAGGAAGAATTGAAGACCAGAAGAAAATAAAAAGAGAAAGGGAAAATAATAGAAGTAATTTGAATAGTAGGATTTTTTTTACTATTTTATTACTTTCTATTTTCTTTCTCTCCCTTTTCTCTCTCTTCTATCTCTTCTCTTCCCCCTTCGTGCAACTCCCCCTCCTTTTTCCCTTTTTCTTTTTCTCTCTTTCGCTCCTCTCTCTTTTCTTTTCCCCCTCGTGCGGATCTCCCTCCACCGACTGCCCCTTATCAATTCCAACTTTGCTTCCCTCTTCCCTTTTTACATTTTGACTAATCAATCACCCTTATCACTTCTCTCTCTTATCTCTACTTCTTCTCTCTCACTCGACACTCTCTCTCTCCTCTCGTTCGTGCGACACTCCAGCGAAACAGAAGCAGAGACAGCAGCGCCGAGAGAAGAAAACCGGATTAGCTCGCCGCACGCCAGGCCGTTGCCACCGTTCCCCGCCTGTGCGCTGCCTTGCCGCTCACCGTTCGCCCTCCACCTCTTCCTCACCCCCCTCAGCCATCGCTGCCCTCCTTCTCTTCATCTTTGTTTCATGCGAAGCCCCAGCGGAAGCAAAAACAGAAGCAGCGGCTCTTGTCGCCTGAAGCCGGAGTAGCAGCCGCCTGCCTTTCCGCCGTTCACGCGTGCGCCGCCCCACCGAGCTGCCGTCCGTCCCTCCCCTCACGCCAATCCAGCGCCGTCCAGCTCTAGTCGCCTCTACCAAGCCCCTGTTCGACCACCATAGGCGGTCGCCCGACCACCTCCAGCCACCGTTCGGAACCGCCGGAGCTTCCCTCGCCCTCCTCCGGCCTTACTTCGCCGCCTCAGCCACTGGACTAGCCCCGGCCAGCCAAGAACAGCCGCTGGTCAGTGGGTTTCCAACCCCCTTCGGCCCGCTTTTGGAGCATTTCCGGGCCCCGAACCCGGGACTTGCTTTGGGGTTTATCGTTCCTCGTGTCGTCCCCGTCGGATTGATATGCTTTGTGCTAAATTCCAGTGAGTAATCTCACTAATCCCTGCTTAGTTTGCTAATTATACTTAGGGGTTGGTTAGATTTAATTAAATGCAATTAGGTGGTTAGATTAGAATAGATTAGTGATTATTAGACAATTGTGATGCATATTAGATATTTTGATTGTGTAATTAGCAAGTAGACGTAGTCTACTATTTATTGAATGTATCTCGGGATTTTTCCCGACCCTTAGTGGGCTTCAATTAGGCTTTTTAGGCCTAAATTGGATTTTTAGTAATTAATTATTAATTTTCGAAATTAATTATTTAATTATTTATTTTTCGGAAATTCAACTGGGATGGCCAGTGACCGGAATTTCGTGCTGATTGTCGTGGTGAAGTCCGTTTATTTAATTGAGCTTCAATTTGTATGGAATTGATTTAATAATGAAGTTTTAGGAGTTATTCATATTGAATTGATTGTTAATTATTTGATTGGGAAATCGTTGGGTATTGGTTGACGGTATCGAAAGTAAGTTGGTTATCACCTGAAAGAAAATACGTGGGCTCAGTGAATTGGAATATCACCTGGAGAATGCATGTGAGTTCAGTGGTTGAATATGTCATCTTGGCGAAGAGGTCGCCTTAAAGAATGCACGTGGCTTGGAGACTCGGTATGTCCTCCTAGAGAATGCACGTGGCTCGGTGACATTGTATGGCATCGTAAAAAGGGCACGTGAGCTCGGTGAATTGATGCATCACTTTGGTGAGTTAGCACCTAAAAGAAGGCACGTGGGCCCAGGCATCGTAAAAAGGACACGTGGCTCGGTGATCTGATGCGTTACTTTGGTGAACTAGTGCTTTAGAGAATGCACGTGGGTCCAGTATTCGAGAATGGCATCTAAAAGGGCACATGGCTCGGTAACTTGATGTACCACCTTGGCGAAGATGTCGCCTTAAAGAATGTACGTGGGCCCAAGGTTTGAGGCACGTGGCTCGGAGACTTGGTATGTCGTCCTGGAGAATGCACGTGACCTGACTTCTAGATATTCCACCGTGGGGAATGATTTGGATGACATGTAATCGACTGGTTCAATTTGTTTAAGTAAGTGGGTGCCTATTATGAATTGTACTAACTTACAAGTGGAATCTGAGGCCAAGGTAAGTCCTCTGACTTGTGTGTGTTTAGGCAGCCTATAGTATAATGGTTTACTAATCGGGCCTTAGTGGGGTAGAACTTGCTAAGACGTAGTCTCATCCCGGTTGTAGGACAACATTTCAGGCCCGTAGATGAACCTGAGGAGGAGGAATCGGAGAAGGAGAACACTGAAGTGAAACTTGAGGAAGGGAAAGATTTTTGAAGAAGAAGATGATCCAGAAAGGGATCCTGAGTACGATCGGATGAGGACTGAGGTCCCATCCTCTTTTGGGAATCCTGTTTTGATGTGAATAGAGTGAAATTAGAAAGTCGTGAATAGTTTGTGAAATACTTTGAGTTATGCTCTGTATAAAAATATGGTTGTGAATTTCAATATGAAAATAATGGCCTTGCTTTTCTATCCCATCGATTTATTGTTTGGGGATATATAACTGCTTCCGCATGTGCTAAATAAAAGAAAGGGTCGGCGATATATAGTCCTGAGATATCGCATTCTAAAATCAACCAAGTAGAAGCATGTGTGCGTGCCCGAGGATCGGGGCGTGACAAGTTTTTGGCGTTTGGTTGCTTTGGCTCAATAGAGAGGAGGTTCTTATTCCGGAAGATTGCCAAAACCTGTGATGGAGATCCGGGAAGTGAAGTGAACTGTCTCCTGTTGTTGTAGCGATGGGACGGCTGACGGCTAGTGTGGCATCCCAAAATTCATGACAACCACTGGAGTGCCATGAACCATGATTAGGTAATGGAAGTGCCGTTTGATTTTGTATTAGCCATTGAGTTAATGAATTTCAATTAATTTAAGGCCAAGCATTGTAAAGGATGATTTTGGATGGGGGTGTGTCTTCAAGTGACC
Organism: Eucalyptus grandis; assembly: GCF_016545825.1. Classification (NCBI taxonomy): domain Eukaryota; kingdom Viridiplantae; phylum Streptophyta; class Magnoliopsida; order Myrtales; family Myrtaceae; genus Eucalyptus; species Eucalyptus grandis. The sequence goes on from NC_052616.1 coordinate 38,449,772, forward strand.
CAAGGAATTATTAAAGTGCAAATTGATATAGAAAATCTTATTCTTGGTAGTGCACTTTATAAGTAGAATTTTATTGATTTAAATTATAGAGTTTTGTGGGCTTATAAGTTGAAATTAGGTGTTTATTTAATTGGGGATTAAATGGAATAGGAATAGGAGGGGGTGGGCTGATTTTTAGGCCCAAAGCCCATCCAACCAGCCCACACCAGCCCCCTATTCGACCAGCCCATAAAGGCCCAAGCCCGGCCCAAAAACTGAAGCCCATTAACCTTGCATGTCCTCCAACACTTGTCTTCAACCTTGCCACTTGTTCTCTCCTTTTTGCCACTTGTTCTCCTCATGAGAACACTTGTGCCCCATGCAAAATGAGGATGCATGCAAGTATATAAGCCACCAAAAAGAAAGAGAGAGAGGGAGTGGCTGGTTTTGAGAGAGTGAGAGAGAGGGAGAGAGTTGCCGAGAGAGAGAGTGAGGAACCGAGAGAGAAAGGGAGAAGCCGCGCGGGGGAGGAGGTCCGCCCGTCCGTCGCCCATCGCCGTCCGTTCGTCCGTCGCCGGTGTGCCGTCCGTGTGCCGCTGTCTGCTTGATCTTAGAGGCAAGTTAGGATCAATTTCTACTCTTGCATGTGTGTCTTGCATGTGTTGTTGAATTCTTGGGTGTTTGGAGGTAAGGAACCGAAGCTAGTGTGGCTTGTTCTTGAAAGATGCTTGCTGTTTGCGTGTATACCGCCTGACCCAGAAACTTGTGGAGGCTTGCATGCATGTTTTGAGTTGGATTTTGACTTTGATCCCTTCATGAAAGTTGTATAAAACATCTTCAACTACAACATACTAAAATTTGGGATAAAATGGTGGATATTTAATGGGTCAAACCATCTTCCTACGAAGACACTAGATCTGGAACTGTTTTGCTGACCTTGTGGTAGTTTTGTGGGTTGCATGTCGATTTTTACCAAGAATCTCTCTTCGACTTCTTCATGAAACTTGTAGAGAACATACTAAATACTAACATACTCAAATTTGAGGTAAAATGAGCAATTTTAGCCTAGTGAATCGACTTTCTCTTGAAGATGGTAAATCTGGAAATACGGTACTGGACACCCGAGATTTCATGGACCCATATGGTGACTATTATTTGGAAATTTCACTTATATCCCTTGATGAAAGTTGTAGGGGACCTCCTGAGGCAAAACATATCCAAATTTCAGAGGAAACAAAGAAGGATAAGTAGGTGAAAACTCGATATTTCGGAGATAGCTAAACTGGACGTTTCGGTGCTAGAAACAGGAGATACGGACGTCTGTAGAAAATTATCGTCTGTAGAAAATTATCTAGAACGAATCTGGCCTAGATGTCTTCATGAAAAATCTACTTTAGTGTCTTGACTACAACCTGGTAAAATTTCATAATTTTTGGAGGCCATTCGGGTATTTTAATCGAAATATTTTAAGAACTGTGCAATCTGATTTTATTCGAATTTTGCGTGCTGTATTGTGTGAACTATATCTTCTTCTGTAAAGCTCTTTTGGGCATGTGTTCTTCATGAAATTGTTACCTTATTGTCTTGACTATCACATGTTCTGATTCCATGATTTTCGAAGATCATATGGATATTTAATTTACATGTTTTCCGAAATTGTGCAAGCTGGAATTTGGTAAATCTCAAAAAGGTCGTGATGTATGGATTATTCTATGTTGCATGGACCCCATGGATTGTATTGACATAAGTAATTGGATCTTGCTGCATGTATGTTGATGATTGGAAATGCATATATGAACCAAATGATGAAAATGATCTTGTTTGCCATCACATCATATGCCATGTTGAAATTGAGCCATAATTGTGAATGAGATACATGTATAAATGAGAATGGAGATGGTAACAAGACCATGGGAGGTGTGAGCCGACGATGCCCCGGGAGTGTCGGGATGCCCGGTGGTATACGATACGTAATTCCAGGGGAGGCCTGGAGGTATGTCGGTACGTAATTCCGGAGGGTAGGGGAAACCATTTTCATGGCAAGCCTTGAAGATTTCCTCGGGAGTTTCGAGATGCCCGGTGATATACGGTACGTAATTCCAAGGGGGATGTCTGGTAGTATGTCGGTACATAATTCCGGAAGCTCGGCAGGTATTGTGCCGAGGGATGCCTTGCGATGTTAGTTGGGGTGCGAGATGCCTGGCTAGAAGGGTACGGCCGGTTGCCCGGCAGGTATTGTGCCGGAGGGTCCTCGTGATGCTAGTTGGGATACGAGATGCCCGGAGCATGGGGGTGCCGGATGCTCGGCAGGTATTGTGCCGGAGGGTTCTCGCGACGCCAGGATTGGGCGCAAGTGATGAATGTGGGATGCAAACATTGGTCTCGGGAAAGAGAAATGTGGCGGTCCAATATGAAAGGATGAAATTGAGAAATTGAAATTGAAATATGCATGATGATGATACATGTGATATGATGATGATATGTGCATGGATGCATGGTAATGATGATGGTACATGTGATATGATGATGATGAGTGCATGGATGCATGGTAATGATGATGATACATGTGATATGATGATGATATGTGCATGGATGCATGGTAATGATGATGATACATGTGATATGATGATGATGAGTGCATGGATGCATGGTAATGATGATGGTACATGTAATATGATGATGATATGTGCATGGATGCATGGTAATGATGATGGTAAGTGTATGACATGATGGTGATGACTATATGATGATGTATGTACATGAGGTATGATGATATGTGCATGATATCAAGGTAAATTGTGCATGGATGCTTAAATGTCATGTGATGTTGTGATTGTGATGATTGTGTGGCATGATGCATTGAGTGGTTTATTGTTCCTTTATCTGCTGAGTGGTTGTACTCACCCCTTCGATGACCAACATTTCAGATTAGTAGATGGATTGAGCGGTTAGATATGAGCGCGAGGAGGAGGATAGCAAAAGAGGAAACTTTTGGACGCCGACACTGGTTGATGGACCTTAAGCATACGATTGTTGGAGGAGAAATCAGTCATCTTTTGAAGTATAGCCAAGTATAGAAGACTGCGGCATTTTGATGTACCGATGAATGATGTCCATCTGGTTTAAGTAAATAAAAGTGTGCGGCTTTTACCTATAAATGTTTTAGTTGGTGTGCAACGTTTTCTGAATATAGGGAAGGGAGTTTTTGGATGTGCTTCCGAATATAAATTGCGCAAGGGACCGATCTAAAAGATGTAAACCCCCAGGTTGTATGGACCCGCTGAAATTGAAATGTTATCAGAGTGACATGTTATTAGGAAAAGTGAATGGTAAGTGAACTGTGGCGACCCTAATCGGATCGAGGGCCGTCGAGGGGTGCCATAGCTAGTGGTCTATTGCTATCCTACACTTGTCTAAATTGTTGGAGGATGATTGTAGGTTGCATTGACATCTACTAGGGGTTCTTTATATTTCTTCATGCTGAACTTACCTATGGGTGTAGGTTCAGTGAACCAATGCTGGCGGGCGACGGCAATGCAGCGGAGATCCGATGCAGCGACGGCATCAAAGGGTGACCGGGATGGCACGGCTCGACGCAAGGCGTCGGGAACGTCGACGGCGCCTCCTTCCTCCTCAGATCTGGCCTTCCCTCCTTCGGCTTCTCTCTCTGGGTTTCTTTGTTCGATCGGCTTCACCAACGAGCTCCTCCGATCTTGGCCGTCCTTGGATCTCGGCCTGCTCATCCTCGACCCCCCTTCTGAAGTCTCTCAAGTGGGAGGTTCGAAGATTTGCAACCCTCGATCCTTTGCCGTTTATGTGTGTCTAGCCGTCATCGGGAGAGGCCTATTTATAGGCGAGGGGGCAACTGATCGACGAAGCTTCGACCGCCGGTCTTCGCACGCCGAACAACCTCCGCAGGCCGAACCGGCGTCCCATCCGCCGAGGTGGCTCTAGCTAGGCCGCCTTGCATTGAAGACGTGTCCACTCCCTCCTACACTGCCATCTCCCTCTCCATTCCGGCGTCGCGCGCGTCCTCATCTCCGGCGCGTGCTGCTTATCTGGTTGGGGAAGGGGGGCCGGGTTGAGTCGCATGGGCTGGGCCGTAGGGGCCCGTGCGAGGGAAGCAAGAGGGGGCTGGGTGCAAAAGGCCCAGCCCTAATAGCTGCTGTTTTTGCTTTTTTGTTTGTTTTTATTTATTTTTTTGTTTTTGTGTTATTTATTATTTATTATCCAAAAAAAAAAGAAAAACAAAGATTAAAAGAGACTAAGTACTAATTTAAAAAAAAAAAACTAATTAAAATTTAGGTGTCAACAATGGGAACCCACTTGCCCTCTTTTCTTACTTGGAGACCTTCCACTTCATTGACTTGGAGAAGAATGGTAAGGCCTATAGCGTCGGAATGTGGAGTGAGGCCAATGGCCAGCTCAGGTCATGGACACGGAGGGTAATAGTTCATCCTTATGCCTTGCAGGCCCTCATCAAACAGTTCTATCATCTCCTTGGTGTCCATCTTTAAAGCTTTTGCCATGAGAAGGAGTATCTTCATTGCAAGATCTTGGAGCTCTGTGGAGTATTTATCCAGCACATCTCTGCATAATAATTACACATATAAGAATAGGTTACAAAGGTGTGTGTGTGAGAGAGAGAGAGAGCATGGATTTTCACTCAAAATGTGAGGCAGTGATATGAGTATGTTTGTTTTCAGTATGTAATTAATTATTCATCTTGACGTCAAGAGATTTGGGATTTGTAGAAAATAGTTACACACGTTGTGAATACAATATTCATCATGCTGCTAAAGTTAAGGTATTATTGATGATGCGGGCTAATCATCAAGCCAATCTTTCATGCATCCCGCTCATATAAGCCCAACTCACATGAATCATTGGCCACACAAGCACCGGGTGTAGCCAAGAATTTTTCTAACTTAATATCTTTTATTCGATTGTTGACAACCAATTAGAGTAAATTAAATATTTAGCTAGTAAAGGAACCAAAAGTCCAATTGGAGGAGGAGGGGAAGGCCAAAGTTTTTGCCTCTCTTAGAAATGATGGGGGGACACACTTTAGATATTGCGAGATGTATATTTGAACTTTTAGTTAATAAATAAATATAAAAAAATTAATGCCATTAATGTTATTGTTTCGTGTGACGCTTGGGATTACAGAACTTGGTATATAAAATTAGTTACCCTGTTTCTCGAACTAATTTTGCTAGAAAATGGGTTCTTTGTATCTCTAATGTTTAAGTTTCAGTGACGACCAGGGGCGGGATTTGCGCATGTGGCCTCTCAGCCTCTGTCGACCTTCAATCTGGGTTGACTAAGGGTCATCCAATGCAACATGGGAGGGAGGATAGGGAAGGACATGATGGACGAGGGAGAGAGAGCGGGGCCATGTGTCGATAGCGATGGTGGCTGCGATGGCGACATGACCAATGGTGAGGTCCGGTGGCTTATCAGCGCTCGTGGGGCGACGACGGTGGAGGCGAACTCTAGGCAATATGGACAGTGGAAAGCAACGTGTGTGGAGGTGGGAATGGGAGGGGCAGATAGACAAAGAAGAAAATCAAATCCGGGCAATTCAAACCTCCTTCATCTTAATGCGTCAGCCCCGGAAGGGTAAATTTACGATATGCATTCAGACAATCTCGATGGATAGTGTACTCAATGCACGAGAGAGAGAAAAACCTGAAGGGAGAAGGAAGCATGGGAAAAAGGTGAGGTTTTCTCAAATGTCTGGGGAGGGACACCACGTAAAACAAGTCGCCCCAATCGAGCTTCTGCTCCTCGGACACTACAAATGCCTGCCTGAAGCCCTGTAAGTCTCCTTCTTGTTGCCAAAACTTCCTCTTCTCCTCCATTGGAAGCTTGAAGAACTCTTGTATTCCCAACTTCACCTCCCCCAACAACGAAAAGCTCACTCCATGGTTTATCAACTGCATCGACCAAAAGGGGATCGATTAAATTCGAAAGCCGAATTCTTGAAAAACAAATCTGGACGTCACGGAAGACCTGGAAGAATCCCCAATCTTTGCATGCAGAGTGCAGCTTTTCAAGCTCGGACTCCGTTAAGGCACTGTTTGGTAACCATCCAAACAGTGTCTAATTCTGATTTTGTGTTCCCAGAATCGGTTTGGGAACGAGAATCGCGTTTGGTAAATTTTTTTGTTTCGAGAACAAATTTGTTCCCAGAATCAGTTTTGGACAAGAATTGAGAATAAAAAAAAATATGATTCTCTGTCCAAGAATCAAAAAGAGAATCAAAACCTAGAAAGTTTTCCTCTTCCCTTCCACTGTCCTGCGACCGCCGTCCACCACCGCCCACCGCCGTTCGCCGCTGCCCGCCGCTGGTCCGACGAGCTCGCTGGAGGCTCGCCAAGCCAGGGCGAGGTCCAGCGAGCTCGCCGGAGGCAAGCCTAGCCACCGGCGAGGCTCAGCCTTGCCAGAGGCCAAGCCTCGCCGGTGGCCAAGCAAGCCTCGCCGGGCCGGGCGAGGCTCGCCTAGCCTCGGCGAGGCTCGCCCAGCCCTGTCGGTGGCTAGGTGGGCCTCGCCAAGGTTGGGCAAGCCTCTCGATGTCCAGCCCCGCCGGTGGCCAAGCGAGCCTCGCCTAGCACTGGCGAGGGTCGCCTGGCCCGCCGGTGGCCGGGCGGGCCTCGCCCAACCCCTGGCGAGGCTCGGCCTCTCCGAGATCTAGCAAGGCCGAGCCTCGGCGGGCGGGCGAGCCTCGCCCGGCTACCGGCGAGGCTCGGCCGACGAGGGTCGGCCTTGTCGAGGGCCGACAACGCTCCGGTGAGGTTGCCGGCCCTCGTCGGCTAGTCGTCATTTGGAAGAAGAATAGGAGAAAAAGGAAAAAAAGAAAATAAAATAAAGGAAAAAAAAAAAAAAGTAAAAAAGTAAAAAAAATTATTTAAAAATTAAAAGAAATTGATTTGGAACAGAATCAATGGGCATGGTACCAAACACAATTCTATTCCAGAATCAGAAATTTTGGACAATTACCAAACGCGTTCTTTTACTCAAAATCAGTTCCCGAGAACAAAATCAAAAATAATCATTTCTTGTCAAAATATGTTCCCGGGAACAGAATCGTTATCAAACACACCTAAATTGCCATCGCTCGACGAGCTTGCTCAGATCAATTACTGGTACTTGAAGCAACGAAGTCCCATGGTCTAGGTCGGTACGGATATAGCGAGGCGGGAGTTCGGTTATGGCCTCTTTTGCCAACTCCTGGACGCTGGGGACTAGAAGAGAACCACCAAGCTTACTTTTTTCTCTGTCTCTCTCGATCACATTTGAAACAACTCCTTTCACCGAATAATGCTCACTTTGTTAAATCAAATCTGATTTGTTTAAACCTCCACGCCTCTCACCAAATCACCGAATTGCCCTCAATTTCCAATCTCCTACGGAACTCCTTTTAATTCCTTCTTATTCGGATTATTCATTGAGTCAAATTCAAGTTCTGACCATCTCAACAGGATCATGGCAGAGCGTTATCTTATTCTGGTTGGTTTGTTTGGTAACATTATCTCCTAGCTCACGGTTTTCATTTTTCAAATAGAATCTGCTGTGCTTGCTGGATAGTGACCAAACTCCCAAATCCCACTGGTCGCGCCTTATATTTTTAAACTAACCGAATCCGTCGATCATGTTCTCTCTTCAAATCCTGCTATTGTCTCCTATCACGGCATCCATTACGTGGGCTTGGAAATTTGGCCATGGGATAAGATGAAAGAGAGATGGTCAGCCATTATGAAGAAGAAGCTGGCGCACGCTCACCATCATGATGAAAATAGAAATCCATGTGATTGGCATGTGATGACGGCATGACTTCTATGCAGATCATATTTTTATTTTGGGGTCGGGGTCGATCAATTAATTATATAGAATAGCTTAAATTTGCGCGTCAAGAGGGATTTGAATAAACAGATGAAATTTTTGGGTAAGGTGTATTCATGGTGCTGCCTTGAAAACAGTGATTTCCTCCATATGATTTGTGATCCAAAGCAGTCGGTTCTGATGGAAGTCCTGTCCCCATGATGCAACGCGCAGACACTAGCCTTCCTCACTTGGTCTGCGTTCTAAGCGAAGGACGATCCCAATTCAAGCCTTGAAATGATAGTCTTGAGTTGATCTCGGTTTTTATGCAATTTTAAGAGACACGGACCAACGAACATGCAGACCAATCTTCGTTCCAGTGGTCGCATGAAGACCACAATGGGAAGGGAAATTCATGCCTATCCACTTTGTGGGGTTCCCAATGAAGGAAACCGATTCCCTACTAGCTATTTCCTTGAACCATGTGGCAAAACCAATACGAACCTTATTCTCAAAATATTAATTTAGATTTTGATCGTATCGAAAAAGACTTGTCGGTTCTTCTAAGGTTGTGCGTTATAGGTCATGCTCTCATCCGGGTTAGCAGGAGCTTTAAAGCTTTATCATGACGCTGGGAAGAATTCCTATATTCCACACTCACAAAGTCGAATCTCATCCTCCTTTTCACTCCACTTGTCTAATGGGTTTGTTACGAATGATTAAGTTCAGCCTTCGTTATGATGTAACAATGCACATTTTGCATTGGTAATAAGAATATAGATTTGTAGAAATTCGAGAACGTTGCACTGATACATTCTCTGTAACAGATTTACGCTGGTTTGTTTTATTATGAGTAAAGTTCACTTGTTTTCCCAGCAAAAAAGAAATGCATGAGTTAAAGGGCTCTATTTATGTCATCATAATGTCATCCAGAAAAAAAAAAAGGGGGATGAAATTGATCAACAAAAGCAAGGAGGGAGCGAAATGAATATGGATTATACAGATATTCCATCAATACATGATCCACTTATTTGAAGTACATGGAAAGTGTAAACATAAAGATATTATTCAATCCTCATAACGTCAAGATATGACTTCCCTTGGAGCTCACGACAGAAGAGACCCCTCAAATAATCGGCCATACCTATTCTTCTGAACAATGCTGGCTTTTCTGGTGTGATCAGGCTCGGTGCAGGACCAAATTCCCCTTCCAATTTTGGGCTGTGAAATGCAGCAATCGAGAGCCTCTCCTTCATCGAGTTAACCATTGCTCGATGCTCGATGCTACGATAAGTGCCATTCGTCACAATCTGTGTCGATCATCAAATACACAAACTAATTTGTCATCCCTCTTATGGATTTTATTCGTGAAATTGTTTAATCTATAGATCAAACTAACTAGCTCATTGCATATCAATAAACAATGATGTCCACATGGGGATTTGGAAAATATACATGTAACTATACAAATTTCCCACATTTCGTAATTGAAATGTCTACCATTTTATTCAAGATTATTGTTGCGGTCACAGCGCATAAATTTTCGTTTAGATTGATAACTCGTCCCTCTTTAACATTTATAAGTGAAATGTTAGATGGATAGTGTATGATATTATAGTTTCGTCATCAACAGCAGATGGATATAGACAATACTAGCTCATATAGCAAACAAAATTAGGTGGAACTCCGTGTCAAAGCAGTAGAAATAGGGCCAATCGTAATACTTACCTCTAAAATGTCCCCAACGTTGACAACGAATGCATTAGGGAGGGGCTTGACAGAGATCCACTTGCCCTCTTTCCTTACTTGGAGACCTTCCATTTCATTGACTTCGAGAAGAATGGTGAGGCCATTGGAGTCGGAGTGAGGAGTGAGGCCCGTGACAAGCTCAGGTCGCGGACACGGAGGGTAATAGTTCATTCTAAGGGCCTGCCTGCCCTCATCAAACAGTTCTATCATGTCCTTGGATTCCATCTGCAGAGCTTTTGCCATGAGAAGGAGTATCTTCATTGCAAGGTCTCGCAGCTCCAAGGTGTATTCATCTAAGACTTCTCTGCATAATGATAAGGTGATACATATAAGAATAGGTTACAAAGGCGAGGGAGAGGACGGGATGTGTAGAAGATGGTAAACAGGCTGTGCATACGATATTCACTGTAAAGTTAAGATATTCTTGATGATGTGGGCTAATCTTGAAGCAAGTCTTCCATGCAACCGACTCATAATGTAGTTTTATTATATTTTTGGCGCTTGCTAATCTTATTATGCAAACTTAGCATTAAGCCTAATAAGCGATTTGATCGCATACTATAGACATAATTTGTCGACATAGTTTCATTAATTTTACGATGTATGCAAAATAAGTCATGTATGGTTTCCAAATCTTGTATATGTCATAAACAAGAGTTCTGTATAAATGACAGACCATTGATGTTCTTAATTAACTCAAACTCATTAGAATTCCAATAACGCACTTCTTATTCTTGAATTTAAGGTAACCAACTCTCGTACATTCACACTAATACTAATCCCTACTGGCCTTTCAACGAAGTATTTCTCCGTCGAAGTGTGTTGTAGCTACGTAGATTTCATCGTTATTTCTACACAAAGTCTAGTAATACACAAACTCTAAAAAACATCTTCAATAAAAGTTAAAATCTACTTATCTATGATTAAATAGGTAGCAAACCCTTAAGAAACTGTTACTCAATAGATGCCAGAAATCCAGGCATAGGATCACCTCGAAATCTCCCCCACTTTGATTAAAATTGCTCTTTATGGACAAGGGATGTGCAAATCATTTGAGTTGTCAGTAGACATTATAAAATAATTTGAGCGTGATCTTCGTTTGATTTGGCCAGCTATAATTTGCTTGAATCTAAATGTAGAATGTTTTTTTTGGTAAAAGGTAAGAAGTATATAGATTTTTGCACAAAAAGCTATACAGCTGTACAGCAAGGGGACCCCGGCACCAGCTTACACTCAGAAAGATAGGAAGTCCAAACGAGTGGAAGGGAGCTAGGGAGGGAGAATCCAAATGTAGAATGTTTACGTATGTGTACCCAACAAATCCTGTGAACGATCATCTCGCCTGTCCATAAAAAGCTGAAAGTGACAATTTTGTCCTCGCTCCCAAGCTCAACTCATCGACCAATTATGCCTACAAAAGTGACTATACTAGGACAAGTAGAGTGGTGGTCCTGTGAGCACGAAGACAACCCCACATGAATTATTGTTTCGTGACACACTAGAGATACCGACATTATTATATAAAATTAATTCAGCTAGTTTGTGAAATAGAGAGAGAGAGAGAGAGAGAGAGAGAGTGAGTGATGCTAATATGATATGTTGAAATATCTCACATCGCTTGACTATGAAGTTTATATATTTATTATATATATGTAATCTCCATATACCTATCAGCTTAAATATTTAGGTTGAACCTTCAATATTAATATCAAAGTCGTCCACCTTATTCTTTAATATCTTGCTTCACCCATTGGTTTAGTTTTTGACATAATGAATGGCGAGGGTCAAGTGGCTTATTAGTAGAGCTGTTAAATGGGTGGGTCGGGTTGGGTTTGGGTCGGGTCATTAATGGTCCGACCAAAATGGACCAATTAACCCATTTATAACCCATTTATGTCTAATGTAAATTTTTCGACCCATACCCAACCCGACCCATATCCAACTCATACCTGACCCAACCCATATTAATAAAATATTTTCATATTTAACCAAGTTTAGAAAAACTTATTCCTATGTTTTTTTTAATTATATTACTAAAATACTTCTAAGCTTATTTCTTAAATATATATATATATTATTTTTTTAAAAATGGTATTGCTAAAATAGTTTTGTATAACACGAATTTAATGGACAATTTTTATAATTTTTAAAATAATATTTTTAAAATTGAATTTTAATTATTTTTTATTTTTTTAAAATTAAATTTTTAATTATTTTTTATTTTTTTAAATATAATTTTTCTTTTTCCTTTTTCTTTTCTCTTCTTGACTGGCCGCCGGCCATGACAACAACCGACGGCCAACCACGGGCGAGCCTCGAGCTCACCGGCTCGCCGACGCAAGTGAGCTCGAGGCTCGCCGAGATCCAGCAAGCTCGAGCTCGCCCGACGCCAGCGAGCTCGAGGCTCGCTAGATCGACGAGGTTCGAGCCTCGCTTGACACGGGCGAGCTCGAGTTTCGCCAGATCGGTGAGGCTCAAGCCTCGCCTGGGACATCGGCTAGGCCTCCGCCTCACAAGATCCGAGCAAACTTGAGGCTTGCCACCACCGGCCGAGCTCGAGCTCGCCCCTCGCCGGATCGGCGAGGCTCGATTCTCATCCGCGCCTCGCCAAATCCGGCGAGCTCGAGGCTCACCGGCGTCGGGTGACCTCCCCCCGCCGGATCTGGCGAGCCTCGAGCCTCGCCCGACGCCGAAGAGTACGAGTCTCGCCTGGCCGGTCGCCGGCCATCACTGTGCCGGCCACTGGAGGAAGAAGAAAGAAAAGAAAAAAAAGAAAAAAAAAAAAAAAAAAAAATAAAAAAATAATTCTAATATTACCACCTCTAGTAGGGTAGACTGGATAGTGGGTATTTTTAATGGGTTGGTAAATGGGTCTTAAATGGGTAAAGAGTAGACCCATTTAAGACCCATATAATTTAGTTCTTTTATTTTTAAAACCCATCATGGGTGTTTTAGGAAATAAGGCATGACTCATTAACGAACCATTTAAGCAAACATGGGTCAATAAATGGGTTGTGCAACCCATTTAACACCTCTACTTATCAATGAGGGTGGGGCAACAGCGGTGGAGACGTCCGGTGTGAGATATGGTCAGGTAGGAAGCTATGTTGGTGCACGTTGGGAATGAGAAGGGCAGACGTAGAAAGGGAGAAAATAGAAGAAAAGAGGGGGAAATTTGGGGAAATCAAATCTGCCAATTTAAACCTACTTCATCTTAATGTCTTAGGCTCGGAGGGGTAATAAGTCTATTCCACCAAATTTAGACAACCCCAAATTTTTTTTTAAACGAAATATCCATTTGATGTAAAGTGTCTCAATGCATGAGAGAGAGAGCGAGAGAACCTGAACGGAGAAGGAAGCATAGGAAAAAGATGAGGTTTTCTCAAATGTCGTGGGAGGGACGCCATGAAGAAGAGGTCAGCCCAATCAAGCTTCTGCTCCGCCGACCCAACAAACATCTGCCCAAAACCCTCCAGGTCTCCTTCTTCTTGCCAAAACTTCCTCTTCTCCTCCATCGGAAGCTTGAAGAACTCTTGGATTCCCAACTTCACCTCCTCCATCAATGTACAACTCACCCCATGATTTATCAACTGCGTGCAGAAAAAAAAAAGGATCGATTAACTTCAAAAGTCGATTCTTGAAAAAGAAATTCAGACCATTTGTCTTGAGTAATACTCATAGAAAGAAAAAGTAAAAGTACGCCTTCATGAAAATTGTACCTGGAAGAATCCCCAATCCCTACATGCAACGTGCAACTTTTCCAGCTCGGACTCCACCAAATCGTCATGGCTTGACGAGAGCTTGGTCATGTCAATTACTGGTACTTGAAGCAACAAAGATCCATGATCATCACCCATGAACGGATGATCTTGGTCGGTACGGACATAGCGAGGCGGGACTTCGGTTATGGCATCTTTTGCCAACTCCTGAACGCATGGGACTGGAAGAGAACTGCCAAGCTTCATGAGATTCACCTCCATCGTCGCAACGAGAGGCTCGGACGACAAGAACCTCAAAAGATGTGGTAATATGTAATGGATAAAGAGCTAATGAACTTACAACTCTTTTTAGTGGGCTTCACTATAATGGCTTACTTAAAGGCAGACTATCTTTATATATGTATTTGCTTTCATCCCCCACGAGATTCTCGATGCCAACTAAAGAAATTACATAATTCTCTTCATCCAAAATGATTGTTTAGTTATATGTCGTTGTCATTGTTATTTGGCCATGTGCATGTTGATGGGCATCCCTTATGTTCAATGACAACCGGCAGTTGGGTACAGCTAGAAGTCAATAAACAACCCAATATCAGAGGAAACGTGCAAAATTTTGACTTGGCCTCTGTCATTTTCAGGTAAATATACACTCAAGATAAGATTAGGAAAATCTGTTGTCCAACCCAACTAAAAAAATTAGTGCGTAGGACCTACATCAATGCTAAAAAATGTTGTTTGGAAGCAATTACTATGAATGAGTAATCAGGTTAGGCAACATCCTACAATCATTAAACCCTAACAAATATTATAGTAACCCTTTAACAACAATCATATGTATTATAGTGAAATTTCTAACTATTAGACGAAAACAGATATTTATTTTGAAAATGATGGACAAATGATGACAAATGGGTCTTACTAGATCATTGAATATCAAGTCTATTAACACATAAATATTGACTGGCTATTTAAGTTTAAATTAGAGATTGGCTTGGCCCTAACAAAAAGAATTTTCATTGAATTACACACATATAGGTATTAGGATCATTTGCATTAATAGTACTAGTTTTTTCTTTTGAAAAAAAAAATAATAAATGAAATGTGGCCGGATCAAACGGTCCATTTCCTTTCCGGGCCGGGACCTGACCCGGTCCCCTACTTTTTTTCTTCCCCCACCACCCCTGTGCGGGCCGGCCCACTTCCTTTCCTCCCCGGCCCGGCCCGAGAGACCGCCGGTTGAGGGCGAGGACCGGCTGGCGCTCCAAGGACCAGAAGGAAATGAGCTTGACCTGACTTGACAACTCAAGCTGTCGGTCAGGTCGAGAAGCTCAAGGCAGCAGGTCTGTCTAAGGCAGGGGACAGACCGGCGGCAGAGCAGGGAGGAGAGAAGGGCCGCCGGTGCAGGCCAAGGACCGGCCGACGCGCAAGAGACCGGAAGGCGAAGGGCCTCCACTGATTGGACTTTTGGGCAGGTCGATTCGTGGGAGAAGAGGCTATAAAGGGGTTCGAACAGAGAGAAGGCGAGAGAGCGAGATCGAGAGTTGAGGGAGACCAAGAGTGAGACAGAGCCGAGAGAGGAACCGAGAACGAGTGAGTGTTCTCTGTCGACCGACACACTTGAAAACCGGCTGACAACCCACCGACGTTGCCCCTTTTCCCTGACGGAATAGTCTGGGTTCTCGGTTTTCTTCTTCTTCTTCTTCTTCTTCTTCTTCTTTTTTTTTAATTTCTCGGGTCGGGTCCATTTCCGGAGTATTCCGGCTCGGATACTCACGAGGCGAACGGACGTAGCCCGATCTATCGAGCTCGCCCACCGTCCGACGCCGCCGAGCCGGGTAGGGAGCATTTCCGACCGCCCCTGTTTTGCTTTCCTTTCTGTGCCCTGTTTTGGGCTGGCCGGACCGGGCTGCCGTCGTCCGGTTCGAGCTAGACCCGACCCCATCTATGTTGTGCTTTGCTGCTGTTGGGTATTTTTTTTTTTTCTTTTTTCCGGTCCTTTGCGATCTGTCTCGGTCCTCGTCTGAAGAGTCCCGGTGAAGCTTTTGTTCGTTCCTCAGATGGTGCACGCCACCTTGCTCGATGAAATGCCTAGGTTAGATGCTCGTTTGTGTCATTCGTTTGCGGCTAAGACTTGCTGTTTTCTTCATTCATACTTGTAATGAGTGCAAACGAGTCGTCCCTGTACTGAAGCTGAATCTCACTTATTCATTGCTTGCTGATTTTGGTCTGAGTTCGCGTCTCGGACAAGTCTATAACCTCCTCTCTGCTGCCGCCTTCCGTGTGTTCAATGAAATGCCTGATAGAGATTTGTGCAGTTGTTCTTAGTCTTCTGTCCATTTTGGGTGCTTGTTTTTCGTTAGATGCGTTATGGTACATTGCCACCGCTATCCTTTGCTTTGTATGTCCTTGTTTTGTCACTTTTTCGGTGCGCGTCGTGTTTCTGTGAGTGACAGGTTCTTGGCCGGCGAAGATAAAGGGTGGTGGTGGTGGCTGTAGCCACAGATGGCAGCGGCGTGATGGCTGGACACGGCTTACAGTGTTGCCTGAGTTATTTTAATTAAACTTGAGCGTTTTCTGTAGTGCTTGAACCAGCGGATATTCTCGGTCCATGGAGAAGAGGGAAGCCTGCGTTTGTGGGTAAACGGAGAGATTAGCAAAGAAAGATGGGGATAGCAAGAGCTTAGGGTTAATTTAGATCCCGGGCTGGGCTTTTTTTTTTTTTCTTTTCTTGTTGTTTTGGGTTGTGGGTGTTGCCGACCTTGGTTCGCCTGATTATATAATATAATCTATTATTATTTTTTTAATATTAAAATATATTTCTAAAAATATTTCTAGAAAAAAATTATCTTTTCTAGAAGTTAGGAAGAAGCTTGAAAATTAGTTTTTGAACACTTTTCTCTTAAAATGTGTGAAAATCCTTTTAAAAAAGAAATTATGCTCAAAATTGAATAAGCTCTCAAAACTTAAAAATAATCTCATTTGATCCAGAATTTTAAATGGCTTTGGGATTCTAAAGTCTTTTGGCCAAATGCAAATAACATTTGATTCATTTTTTGCTCAACTTTAGGGAATTATAATTGCATCTCTCAAGAGCACTAAAGATCTTTAACCCAAAATAGGTTCGGAGGTCTTTTAAGAAATTGCATTTTCAAAATGCAAGTCTTGACCTTTTTTTGTTTACTATTCATCTTTTCCATGATTTGCACGGAAAAGCTAGTCAAAGGCCGATGGCTACTGGTCAAGGGGTTGTGCACGCTAGCAATCACCGCGTGGGGTCACCACATCACTCGCTTGGGTCATGACAAGGCAACCCATGCGAGGTAGTCTAGCGGCTAGATATGGCGATCAACTCCAAAAAAAAAAAAAACCTTTTTTTTTTTAAATTTAGTAAAAGTCCTTTATAAATATAAATTTTATCAGACGGTATTTAAGCAAAAGTTGTTCCCCAATGCATTTTAAAATTATAACTCATTAAATGCTATTTGTATTTTAAAAACCTCTTTATGTCAAAAGTACTTGCATTCTTCTAAGGATATTTTCCCAAAGCCAAACCAAATCAGGCCAGTACAAATTGAATGTTAATGGAAATAAATGTTGGCCGTATTTTGCACATTTCCATTATTTCGATCGTGCCCTTTTGGTGCATGGATTGCATTTTCCTTAGCTTGGTTACAAATTGAATCTAAGGAGTCGTGATTAATATAAAATGTTAGATGAACACTTTATTTGGTAGTTGAATAAGGATACATACTGAAAGAGTATTAATTGATTAATTAGTGTAATCAAATCTCCAACCTTAAACTCTATGGTTCCTAAGAGTAAAGTAATTCTCCCATTACTTGGGTATGGCAACTCTTGAATAAAAATAATTTTGCTTATTAAGAACTTGGACCATAAATTGTGAAATGATATGAGTTTGGGAGAGCTCGACTAAGTTTAGATTTAGTAATCCATTAGCCAAATTCTATGTGGCTCACATGAGGGTAGGTCACAATAGGGCCATAATCAACTTGTCTTATAAAGGTTTCAACTCAAGGTTTGATGAAAACATCACAAAGCCTAATTACATCTGAAAGCCAGTTTTGTTTAAGAGAATAAGCATGACAAACGTGAATGTCGGTAAAACATGATTAAAAATTGCGCTGAATACTTAAGACTTTCGCAAGCTTCAAGGCAAATCCTATTTCAATGTCATGCGAATGTCAACAAAACAAGATTAAATCCATCTAATCTGCGAGTGAATCATTGTTGTGAGATGATGCTCGCGTTGTTTAGCATGAATAATGTGCCCGAGAAGGACCTCGCACATTTCTAAGCGTTATAAAAATTTTCTATTAGACCAAATGTATAGGGTAATTTAATCGATGGAAAATCTTCTATTAGAATAAGCATATGTTTTTTCTTTTAAAAAAATAGGACTTACTTTTAATAATCTAGATATGTGATTGGGCTGATCTAGTAAAGAGCGTGTGGATTTATCCTCGCTAGAAGCTCCGAACGTGAGAGGTCTTATAGCGAAACTCCTGTCTAAAGAGTTAGCATCCTCAATACTTGGAAAACACATGGACAACTGTTAGCCTCGGCGACGAAGTTAGGCCCGGCTCTAATTGACCCGCATCCGCTCGATAATTACCTCGGATTGATAGGCAAGACGAAGCCCAAACCAAATGATTTGAAATTTACATGCGCGTTTGGGCTTCCATTTTCACGTAACCAGCACTCGTGCAAACCCGAAATGACAGGGAAATAGATAGAGACACTTGGAAATCTGTCTTAGATGGAGTTACACTTGTTTTTGCGAATATGTCAGCTCTTAAAAGTTTCTCCTCAATCTCTGCTGCGTCGCATCACGTAGGAAAAATATATTCTTGATCAACAAAATTCTATGTTTCAATTATATAAAAACTTAGCATCCAATTTGACCTCCACTCCCTTTTGAACCATACCCAGACCTTAAACTCAGAGGTTGGATTTAGTGCAAATCGAAATAAGAATGACACGTAAAGTTTGATGAATGAGATATATGCACAAACAAAATAAACCGAGTAGCACCTTATCGGTTCTAATACCATAATGAAAAGTTCGATACAAAAATTTAAATTAATAGATGAAGAGAGACCACATGTATATAAGGAGTATATAAACCTTATAATCTATCAATATGAGATAGTTTACTAATGTATCATTCGATGGCTATCCTAAATGGTACACGTAGAATTATAGCCACCAACGCCTTGCTTTCTGTACTCATACATCCTATATATATTCACTCATGCTAACATTCATGAGCGGCTTGTGCGTTATTTTATACTCGTTTAAATGAGTATCTCAATAAGTTCAATTTATTTTAAGGACGAAAAGACCCCCTTTTTTTTGTCTCTTTTTTATTATCTACCATCAGGACACTTCATGTTGATGTCGTGCTAAATAGGTGCCCAATATAGGCCTAAAAATTTTTAAAAACTAATAAAAAGAAGAAGCCAAAAAGGCCCTCAACGCCATTGCTTGCCACTGCGACGAGGCGCTGCCACGCCCAATCGCAATGGTATCCACCGCAAGAAGGGAAAGACTACGGAAAAAGATTGTCTTAGGTGAGGGTTGTGGATGCTGATGTTGTCTTGAATTCCACAAAATTCAATCGGGAAATCTAGGAAGACTTGAAGATTGCAGGCTATTTGTTTCCTAATATATTTCCTAGATTTGGGTTTCAAATTTGATAATATCTTTATGGTGGAATTCCTTTCCTACTAGGTTTAGGAAAGTGGGGATTTAAAGATCTATTTATTTCAGCATTATACCTTGTACTCTTGACATACGCTCAAATAAGAAATCGTCTCTCTCTCTCCCATGGACGTAGGCGGATCTTTCGCCGAACCACGTAAATCTCCATGTTCTTAATTATTCTTGTTTACTTTTCTCATCTAGTTAGGGTGTTCTTCCGCACAACAATTGGTATCAGAGCAATCCAGGTTTTCCGTTCCTGTATTGCGACTTCTAACTAGATGGCTGGAAAAGGTTCAACCGTTCGATTTGATATTGAACGATTCACCGGGAAGAATAGTTTTACACTATGGCGGAGAAGGATGAAGGATCTGTTGATTCAACAAGGTTTATCAAAGGTTCTTTTGGGAAGATCAAACAAGCCGAACACCATCACTGATGATGATTGGGCCGACATGGAGGAGAGGGCGTGCAGTGCAATCCGATTAAACCTATCGGATGAGGCCCTTCGATATGTAGCGGAAATCGAATCTGCTCCAGAGGTATGGCTCAAACTCCAAAGCATTTACATGACGAAATCTCTTACGAACAAGTTGTTCTTGAAGAAGAGATTGTATTCACTTCAGATGAGTGAAGGAGGAGATCTGTTGGAACACCTCAACGTGTTCAATAAGATGATTAGTGAACTTACAAGCTTGGAGGTAAAGTTTGAGGATGAAGACATAGCGCTTCTACTACCGGCATCGTTGCCGGATTCGTTTGACCACTTGGTGACTACGCTCCTTTATGGCAAAGAAACCTTAGAGATCAGAGAGGGGACTGCTGCCTTAATTTCAAACGACACCCGGAAAAGGGCAAATAGTTCAAAATCTTCGGGAGAGGGACTCTTTGCAAAGGAGAAAAGCAATCAAGGAAGAGGAAGATCAACGGATTGAGGATCGAGCAGTAGGAGTCGATCAAAATCCAAGGGAAGGTTCAAAGGAAGATGCTACGGGTGCAATCAGGAAGGGCATACCAAGAGATTCTGTCCAAATAAGAACGAGAAAAAGAAGAAGAGCTCGGATGAGGCAAGTATAGCCGACAGCATTGAGACCAATGATGGGGGCGTCTTGTCCATATCGTCGGGGAAGGACACCTTTGAAGATTCGTGGATCATGGACTCCGAATGCACTTTTCACATGTGTCCTCATCGAGAAGTCTTCGATGAGTACAAGGCATATGATGGTGGTTCAGTTCTCATGGGGAATGATACTTCGTGCAAGACTGTGGGTGTTGGAACCGTGAAAATCAAGATGTTTGATGGCATGATTAGAACCTTGGCAGACGTGCGTCATGTTCCGGGTCTAAGGAAGAATTTGATCTCATTGGGAGCACTTGAATCCAATGGATGCAAGTACACGGCTCAAGGTGGAGTCTTGAAGGTGATTAAGGGAGCTCTGGTTGTTCTTAAGGGACAGAGGCACGGGAACCTATATTGACTTATATGAACCACAGTGCAAGGTGGAGCATCCGTGTCCATGGATGCTAGCATGGAGATAGATAACACCTATCTATGGCATATGTGTCTCGGGCATATGGGAGAAAGAGGATTGATGGAGCTTCACAAGAGGAATGCACTCAAAGGTATAAAAACATGCAAATTAGATTTTTGCAAATTTTGTGTGTTTGGAAAACAATGCAGAGTTCGGTTCAATGCTACAACTCATACAAGCAAGGGCGTGCTCGAGTATGTACACACGGATGTATGGGGTCCTTCACCGGTAAAGTCAAAAGGAGGGAAGGAATACTTCGTGACATTCATTGAGGATTTCTCTCGCAAAGTTTGAGTCTACTTCATGCGACACAAAAGTGAAGTCTTTGAAAAGTTCAAAGAATGGAAAGCTGAAGTTGAGATTTCAACGGGGAATAAGGTTAAGTGCTTGAGATCGGACAATGGAGGAGAGTACAAATCGACACCATTCATGGAGCTTTGCAAGAATGAAGGGATTAAACGTCACTTCACAGTTCCGGATATGCCCCAACAGAATGGCATAGTGGAAAGGATGAACCGGACCTTATTAGAGAGAGCTCAAAGCATGAGGCTACATGCGGGACTAAGCAAGGAGTTTTGGGCAGAAGCTGTCTGCATGGCATGTTATCTTGTGAATCAGTCTCCATCAATTGCAATTAAATGCAAAATTCCCGAAGAGTTATGGACTGGTAAAATTGTCAATTATTCTAATTTAAGAATATTCGGTTGTCTTGCTTTTGTACATGTGCAGAGCTCGAAGCGCTCGAAGTTGGATCCAAAATCAAAACAATGCATATTTCTTGGTTACGAGAAAGGAGTGAAAGGCTACAAATTATGGGATCCAAGTGAGAAGAAAGTTCTGATCAATAGGGATGTTATATTCGATGAATCTGCAATGTTGAAGTCAAGTTGCGTGCCACGCACGGCTGCTGAAGAGGAGAGTAATAAATCTATCGTTAAGGTGGAGCTTGAAACTAGAGAATCTGCAGAGAATGGCGAGTCATCTGATGAAGCTCCGGAAGTCAAAGAAACGGTAGAAGTTCCTCGTACCATTGCGATGGGTCGAGGAAGGCGCACTCCCAAAGCACCGGAGAGGTATGATTTTGAGGATATGGTTGCTTATGCTCTTACCGTAGGCTCTAGCGATCCAAGCTCCTACCATGAAGCTTTGAAAAGTGATCACAAAGAAAAGTGGATGACCGCAATGATGGAGGAGATGGAGTCGTTACAAAGAATGAGACATGGGAACTTGTGAAGAAGCCCAATGATCGGAATGTCATTGGTTGCAAATGGGTTCTTCAAAGAAAGGAAGTAGCAACGGAGAAAGAGCAAGAGAGATACAAGGCCCAACTTGTTGCTAAGGGCTATGCACAGAAGGAGGGGATTGATTACGACGAGATATTTTCCCCTGTTGTAAAACACACATCAATTCGTGTTTTACTAGCTATGGTAGCCATGTATGACTTGGAGCTTGAGCAGCTAGATATGAAGACGGCATTCCTTCATGGTGACTTGGAGGAGAAAATTTATTTGGAGCAGCCTGAAGGCTTCAAGGTGGAAGGGAAAGAGGATCATGTTTGTTCGCTCAAGAGATCACTTTATGGTTTGAAGCAATCTCCGAGGCAATGGAATAAAAGGTTTGATTCTTTTATGCTTCGTATTGGCTACATGAGGAGTGTGCATGATTCTTGTGTCTACTACAAAGTTTTGGATGATAAGTCGCTTATTCTGTTAATGCTCTATGTTGATGACATGTTGATTGCTACAAGAAAAATTTGAGACATTATTTCCCTAAAGTCTCAGTTAAGTAGTGAGTTTGATATGAAGGATCTTGGTGCTGCAAAGAGGATCCTTGGCAAGGAAATCTTTCGAGATAGACATGCAAGTAAGCTTTGGGTGAATCAAAAGAAGTATGTTGAGAAGGTCTTGGAGCGGTTCAACATGGGTAAAGCTAAACCGGTTAGTACACCCTTAGCAAATCACTTCAAATTATTTGAGAAACAATGCCCTGTTTCACATGAGGAAGTTGTAAAGATGTCTCGAGTACCCTATGCCAACGCAGTAGGGAGCCTCATGTATGCTATGGTTTGTAGCATACCGGATTTGGCTCATGCGGTGAGTCTCGTCAGTCGATACATGAGCAATTCGGGTAAGGAGCATTGGGAAGCTGTTAAGTGGATCTTTCGTTATTTGGCTAGAACTGCTGGAATGGGTTTAATGTTTAGTTCCAAGGGAGGATCGATCGATTTAGCAGGTTATGTTGATTCAGACTTTGTTGGTGATTTGGACAAGCAAAGGTCCATCACGGGATATGTCTTTACTCTTGGCGGTGGAGCTGTTTCGTGGAAGGCAATGCTTCAACCTACTGTAGCATTGTCTACAACCGAAGTTGAGTATACGGTAGTAACTGAGGCTGCAAAGGAGGGAATATGGTTGACTGGTTTGGTCACAGAGTTGGGTATAAAGCAAGAAAGTGCTACATTATATTGCAATAGCCAGAGCGCAATATGTCTCGCGAATAATCAAGTGTCCCATTCTAGAACGAAACACATTGAAGTTCGGTACCACAAAATTCGAGAATTTGTGGAGAATGGTAGCATTGCTTTGAAGAAAATCCATACTAAAGATAATCCTGCAGATATGCTCACGAAGACGGTTACTACAGAGAAGTTCAAGTCATGCAGGGACTTGATTTCTCTCACTCATCATTGAAGTTGATGGAGGCTGCACCGATCCAGGTGCGGGCGTACCTTTGCGAAGGTACGGTGGAGGGAGAGATATATTCGTTTTCTTGGTTCAAGTGGAAGCTTGTGGTTTATTCAAGCCAAAGGTGGAGATTTGCTGATGTTGTCTTGAATTCCACAAAATTCAATCAGGAAATCTAGGAAGACTTGAAGATTGCAGGCTATTTGTTTCCTAATATATTTCCTAGATTTTGGTTTCAAATTTGATAATATCTTTATGCTGGAATTCCTTTCCTACTAGGTTTAGGAAAGTGGGGATTTAAAGATCTATTTATTTCAGCATTGTACCTTGTACTCTTGACATACACTCAAATAAGAAATCGTCTCTCTCTCTCCCGTGGATGTAGGCGGATCTTTCGCCGAAGCACGTAAATCTCCGTGTTCTTAATTATTCTTGTTTACTTTTCTCATCTAGTTAGGGTGTTCTTCCGCACAACAGTGGAGCCCTTCCAAGGGAAAGAGAGAAAAATCACCCCCTTAGGGATAAGGCAAATTTAGATGGTGGGGTGGTGTTAGACTCATCAAACAGGTGGGTTAGACCGACAATAGTCCAACTCAAATAAATCTATTTAACTCATTCTGACTTATTTTCATACAATACAAATTTAATGACCCATACATAACCTAATCATATCTAGCTCAACCTGTATCATTAAAACACTTTCATTAACTCAATTTACAAAAATTCATACTCAAATTGATGGGCGAATGCGAAGTGAGCAAATGTGAAATTAAATAAAAGAGAGAAAGAATGAAAAGAGAGTTATAGAGGTGGATTGAGTTTAAATAATTATAAATTTATTTATGATCTATTTAATATTTATGTTATATTTAAAATTATTTATAATTAATTTATTTAATATAACTAACCAATTAATGATTTATTCAACTCGAACATGGGTTAACAAATTGACCAATCATCCATTTTGATGAGCCTAGATGGTGTCCATGTGCACTTGCGTGCTTGCTGTCCCATTTTCCTAGATGAGGGTTTGGTGATCCTGACAACAATGACGGTAGCCGCACGTTCATCCTTGCCCCTCGTGTATCTCTCCCTCTCTCTCTATTTCTATAATGATCGTTATCATCTTCATCCCTTGTCGTTGTCTTTTCTTCATCCCTTGTTGTTGTCTTTTCAATACTTTGTTGATGTGGACCTCATGAAATGACAAATGACAATAAAAGAAAACTAATAAAAAGTCACATAAATTTTTCCATCATCAAAACGAATGGTCCTAATGAATATATTTAATTGCATCATTTTTGACACGTGGTGACACCTAAGTAATACTGACTTACAACACGAAATCACACGACACATTGACTCGTCATTTTTCAAAAATAGAGAATTCGACACATTGAGACACGTTATATATTAAATAATATTTTTATTTTGAATTAATTTGATTCAAATTCATAAATAAATAAATAAATAATAAAGAACTTATAATAAATTTCCGCTAATAATATTAATAAATCTATTCATAGAAAATTTGAAAGGCATATTCATAATTAATGCGTACCCATATCTAGGAATATGTTTTTAATTTTAATAAAAATTATGAATGAAATTAATGACTAACAAAAGAATAGAACCAACTTTATTTAAATAAATCTATGATCTTCTATAATAATTAAAATTTATCATTACTTAACATTCAATATTTTTATTTTTTGAAATCACTTTTTAACTCGTTTATTTATTTATTTAACAAAAATAACTTTACCCCCTCTCATTTCTCTTTCCTCATTTCTCTCTCCCCCTGTTCCCCACGCCACCCCCAAAATCCCCCGGTTTCTTCCCCTCCTCTCCTCTCTCTCTCTTCCCCTCCCCTTCCCCATGCCACCACCTGCTCCCTACCCGCCCATCAATCACCCGATCCCTGCTCCCCCGCCCCTCGGTTTCTTCCCCTTCTCTCCTCTCTCTCTCCCCCTCTCCTTCCCCCACGCCACCACCTGCTCCCTTGCCCCCATCAATCACCTCCATCCCCTGTTCTTCCCCGCTCTCTTTCTCCCCCTCCCCCTCCCCCACACCACCACCTGCTCCTTGCCCCCATCAATCACCCCCGCCCCCTTAGTTTCTTCCTCTCTCTCTCCCCCTCCCCTTCTCCCCATACCACCACCAGCTCCCCGCCCCCTCGGTTTCTTCCCCACCCCCAAGAGGACCTGCCATTTACCTAATTTCTCTCTCCCCCACCCCACGCCACCCCATCCACCCCCTGCCGTCGATTTCTTTCCGTTGTCCCCCACTACCCCCTCTCTTCTTGCTAAAACCCTAACGACAACCTCCTCTTCCTTCTCGTCGCACGATCCTCTCAGCTCTCTCGGTTGCCTCATTGCAGTCGCTTGCCTCCGACCCTTCCTCCTTCGCAGCTGTCGCCTCTCCACCGGACCTCGATCGCAGCGTTGCCTCAGTTTATGCTCTTCCTCTGGTCCTCCCTCGCCGTCATGGCCTCACCTCTGGTCCCTTGGCCTCACCTCCACCCTCCATCGTCTTCTTCAACAATCTCTCTCTCGAACACGCGTGTTGAAACGTGTCGAGAAAAAGTTGACCACGTATCGAAAAATCCAACACGTGTTGACTGCGTGTCCAACCATGTTCGACCGTGTCAAAGTGTCCGACATGCTCCGACACATGTTGGACATGACACGGAAGCATGGGCAACGTGTCTGTGCTTCATAGGGTGACACATCCTTAAAGTGTACCACCTAGGATTTTGATTAATAGATTATTAACCATAAACTTAACTCAGTCCATATCAATTCACAACTTGTTATTCAAATTCTTAATATGCAAATGATTTTCAATAAGGAATCAATACTAATTAAATTGCTATGATTTGATTAGAAACCTAAATAAAGTAACACAAAATTTACTTTATTCCTACATATCAAAGATGTTGGGTTCGGAGATTTGATTACATAGATTTCTCGAATATGCTCTCGATATCATTCTTTTTTATAAAAAAAATATTTATTAGGCAGCTTGAATTAATTTTGTTACTTCCTATTATGTAAATGATTATAGGGATGTGCAAACCAACAGAGTAACATCCAATAAAGTAATGAATAAACTGTAGAACTTACCTTAGAGCAATAAAAACATCTACAATATTAGCTCAAAAATCACACCAACAACCTAGATTTGATTTTTAATTAACATGAAAAAACTTTTTTTTAATGGATTTTCACTTATCTAAATGAAATTTAAACAACATGCAATACATAATTATTCCAAATGTAACGACGTCCAAAATATGTCTATACTAAAACGACTTACGACATGTAATTAAATAAATCTAACATGCAAACTATACATCACATAGTTTTAATTAAATGACCTAACTCTAATGGTAGGCAATAATTATCATGTAACTATGCTAACATGTCACATGTTTTAATTTAATGATCCTGAACGTGCAATTACTAAATGACGTGCAGTGGATAAACCTAGTTCTACATGATACACACATGAAATTTTTTTGTTTTTGTTTTAACTAAAATTCGTAATTAAAAATACCCTATATTTAAACATGCAATTTAAGCTAAAAAGAAAAGATCTAATTTATTCTAAGGCAATTTTTTTTGCATTTTTTTATTTTGAATTTCGGAATAAATAAATTACTTAATTTAAACATGCAGTCAAACCTAAAACAAGCAATATTATTAACAAAAATCAAATTAAATCATATCTAATCTTTTTGGAATTTTTTTATGGAAATAATCAAATAATGGACAACCATTCAAACAAATATAATCCACACAATTTATCTTAAATATTTAAACTTAGAAATGGAATAAACCAACGATTAAATCCAAGTGATTAAATATATTAATGGAACGTTTTTGTTTAAATTTGAAAACAAGTAAATCAAGGATCGTATCCAAGTAATTATGGATAAGATAAAAGATTTTTTGCACTACCGGATATCATATCTCATAGCTAAAGATCGAATTACCATCCAAGCACGTTGTTGAGTTAGAAAAGTTTCCTAACTTGGGGTGGTTTCTAAGATTTTGTGGATATGCATTATTGCTTGAATATTTGATAAAAGGTGACAATCAATCAAAATAGGCAAGTAAATATTCAAATCAGTTAAAAATAAGAAAACTACCTAATTTGCATATTGACTTTCCAAATTTGAACTTGATGTAATTGGACTGAAATTGCAAGACGGGACTCGACGGTGGTGGGCGGTTCACTGGCTAAGACAGAGATGGTTCTTGTTGCAATGGCTCAAGATGATGGTAGGGCAATAGGCTTGTCGGGGAAGTTCTGCAGCTCGAGATGGTGAGTACGCCGCGATGATGGACTATAGATCCGGCCACGGAGAAGTAGTGAGTTCATGTCGGGGCTCATGGCTCAAGTTGGTAGGGATGTCACGAGGTAGCAGCTCAATCACAAAGAAGTAGCGAGCGATGTCGAGGCTCCACGGGATAGCTTGATAGTAGGGAGCAACAATCGTCAATAGGCAATGTGGCTTGCTTAGGTAGTATGGAGCGGCTAGCGCCGTCATGGGTCATAGCAGCACAGCGATGGCGAGACGGCTCATAGGTGACGAAGGTCATCGGGGCATTGCGGCTGGGAGTAGCAAGTAGCAACAACGGTGCGTCGAAAGGCAATGCCACAAAGGGGGTGTCTTGGCCAAGGCTTGGTCTAGAGGATTCTCTTCTCTTCTCACGTGTTTAACTATTGAGAAATTTTGATTTGCCGACTTTGAATTATCAGATAAATATGTCTATATAGCAAAAACCTAGGTCTAAACTTGATTATATGGGCTCATCTAGGCCATTTCTATTGGAAAAACATCTCCAAGTGATTTTGATGATGTCTAAACTATCCTTAGTATAATATTTATTATGATGTATGCAAATGTTTGGATCAAAGGATCGCGCAATATCCATGGTGTAATCCATAGGAAAGAAGTTCGCCAAAAGTCCTTATACGGTTTTTTTTTTTTTTTTGTAAACAGTACTAGTGGACCTAAAAGATCAGCAGTTGATGATATTTGTGTTGAAGCTATAAAGATCGGGTTGATGGTGTTGTGAGAATGACGTACATCTAATGATATTCATTGGGTCAGCAAACTAGCTGTTGTGGCCTTGGACTTGTATAGTAGTAAAATCTAGATGAAACATGTAGCCAAGTAGCTAAGTCATTTGACATGTCTGTCAAAGACTGTAATGAGAAGATAACAACAGTTGCTATTTCTAGATAGTCTGCAAAGGTTTGAGGAAAAGAGCATTATTGATAGTTCCATCCACGAACAACAGCTCAATGGTAATTCCAACGGCTATTTGCTTCTCCAATCCACCTTCAATGGATAGATTGAAGATGACTATAAAAGAGAAGACATCATAAGCCATGTGTTAGAGTGTGCAACTTCAAAAGATCAAGAAGTTTACTTCTTGCTGTTTTTCTTAGCTATACGCTCTTTGTCGTACTGTTTTAGTATTCGTGCTATTTAGTAATTGTGCTAGGGATTAAGCGTATAAGAGTAAGAGCTGTAATTGAGTCCTAATAGTTATATCTATTTTGTAAAGGATAAGTGTTAGCCATTTGTAACTTTCCAAGCAAATTACTAGTGGAATCCAGCCTACCTTATGGTTGTTAGTTTGAAGAGTGGATATAGGTTTGTGGACAAAGCCAAACCACTATAATCCTCTACGCGTTGCTATTTTCATCTGTTTACTCCTATTTGCACACTGTTGCTTTATAGCTTTTCTAAACATCACGTTGACCTAATTTTTGCTCAACGATTAGCTAATTTCTATGAAAGATCGCCAAATTTTCCAAAACAATCTATTGACCCCCTCTAAGATGTATTGTTAGCCACTAACAATTTGCATTAGAACCCTTTGCTCATTATTTGAAGTGTATTACTTATGAGCATAAAGATCCTCTCTTATAGCTAACTGTGACAGCTTTTTTTTTTTATTAATGATACTCAAGCTCCCAACAAGCCACCTTACTTTGATGGAAGCAACCATAGTTATTGGAAGCAAAGAAGTCAATCATACATTGAATCCAATAATCTGGATATGTGAGATGTAATTATAAATGGTGTAGAAGTACTGGCTCCTACCAAGACGGTCAAGAAGCCGTTGCTGTTAACAACATGGAAGAAGCTTGAAAAAAAGCTCCTCTTAATGCTAAGGCCAAACATCTCTTGTATTATGCTTTATCACCATTTGAGTTTAATAGAATTTATTTTTGTGGTACAGTTAAGGAAATTCGAGATTACATCATGCTGACATTTGAAAGAACAGACAGGGTGAAAGAAACAAAGCTAAACATCTTGCTTGGAAGCTACAAGTTATTCAAGATGAAATCTAATGAAACAATAACACAAATGTTCACTTGATTCACTGAAATAGTGAATGGTCTTGCTCTTCAAGGAAAAGTGTATACTGATACTGAATAGGTGAACAAGTTGTTGCGAGCCTTACCCAAAGAAAGGACAAACTAAAGAAGGAACTTGACCTTCGAGTGAATGTAGTAAAACTTCTTCAAGTTGAGAATGAGAATTTCAGAGATGAGATTCAAAAATCAGTATCAAATTTTCTCTTGGTTCAGAAACTTTGAAAGACATTTTCTCAATTCAAATTCCACACGACAACAAAAGTTGCTTGGGACGTGATGGAAATGAAGAAGAGAAGAATCCCTTTCCAAACTCAAATGATAGATTGAAGCACAAATCTCCTATGCATTGTTACAAATATCACTATGATAGACAATTCACAAGTGCTACTAGCCGAAGATTCCCGAGTGCTCAGACGCAATGGATACAGCCATTTCATAATGGATTATCCAAAACAACAGAAGAGGTCCGAAAAACTAGCTGGTCTTTTGGCCTTGAATCAAAGACTGACCACAGGGGACTCAAGTTTATATAGGTACCAAAGAAAAGATTAGATTCTCTTTGATTACAAGTGATTTTCTAGAAAAACAAGTGGTATTTGGACAGCCAGTATTTCGGACATATGACTAGAGATAGCATTAGATTTGTAACACTCACCACCATAGATGGAGGACTTGTTAATTTTGGGGGAAAAGACAAAGGTAAAATCATTGACAAAGGAAACATTGAGTTGGGAAATTTGATGAAGATGTTTCACTTGTCAAAGGACTGAAGCATAATCTCATGAGCATTAGCCAGATATGTGACAAGGGACACAAAATAAGCTTCAAAAAAGGTAAGTGCATTAACACTAGCAAGGAAAATTCTCAATCATTCACTAGAAACAAGTATGACAATATTTACTTACTCGATAACAACTTTG
The DNA here is from genome assembly GCF_016545825.1 of Eucalyptus grandis. Taxonomy (NCBI): domain Eukaryota; kingdom Viridiplantae; phylum Streptophyta; class Magnoliopsida; order Myrtales; family Myrtaceae; genus Eucalyptus; species Eucalyptus grandis. The sequence continues at coordinate 38,480,302 of NC_052616.1, forward strand.
AAGAATCTTATTGCCTACTATCTATCAAGAAAGAGTGTGATCTATGACACAAGAAATTAGGTCATGTTAATGCCAAGGAAATTCACAAAATATCTTCAAAAGATCTTGTTCGTGGGTTACCAAAGATCAACTACATCAAATGTGATTCTTGTAATGCCTATACGTTGGGAAAGTAGATAAGAAGTTCTTTCAAATCAACAGAACCTATTGCTACTACGGATCTTTTCAGTTGTTGCATATGGATCTGTTTGGGCCAACACAAACAATAAGTCTAGGTGGAGAAAGTATAGTCTAGTGGTGGTTGATGATTACTCACGATTTACATGGGTAATGTTTCTATCTCATAAGAATGAAATTTCTCACTCATTTGAGAAATTTGCATGACAAATTCAGAATGGGAAAGGATACAGCATCATTACCATCATAATTAATGATGGAGGAGAATTTGATAATCAAAACTTTGCCAATTATTGTGATGAAAATGGAATGGAGCATAATTTTTCCACTGCCTATACTCCTTAGCAAAATGGCATAGTTGAAAAAAGGAATCGATCACTTCAAGAAATGGCTAGAATCATGATGATCGAAAGTGGAATTCCCACTTACTTTTGGGTTGAAGCTGTTGCTATTGCTTGTTACACACTTGACAGGGTATTGTTGAGACCCTTGGTGAAAAGGACTTTGTATGAAATTTTCAAGGGAAGAAAGCCTATTCTACATTACTTCCATATATTTGGATGCAGATATTTCATTCTCAAGAATGTGAATGACAACATTGGGAAGTTCGATGCAAGACCAAGTGAAGGTATTTTTCTTAGATACTCAACTATTAACAAAGCCTATCGTGTTTTCAATAAAGATTCAAAAGTAGTCGAAGAGTCCATATATGTGAAGTTCAAGGATGATAAAAAAGGAGTGCAAGCTGGTGACTACGAAGACATCATATAAATACCTATGCCAATCACTTGTAAATAGCGGCAACCATAACTATCAGCAGATCTTTCGAACCAAGGACAATCGTCTAAGGATTAGATATTCAAGTCAGAACATCTTACGGAACATATTATTAGGAAAATGGATGAAGGAATCAAGACTAGGTCATCTCTTAAAAACATGCTAAATTCCTTAGCTCTTATGTCTCAATTAGAACCCAAAGGAATTGAAGATGCCATAATGGATGAAAACTCGATCGAGCCTATGCAAGATGAGATACATCAATTCAAAGTCAATGATGTTTGGGAACTAATTGTGACATCCAGAATTTTCAATTTTGTTTTCAATTAAATTAAATCGGACCTTTCATCGACGCCCCTATAGTGTTATTCTCAGAGCTGATCAGTCCTGAGATAACTAGATTATCTAGGGAAGTCATTAAGGAATTTTAATGTACTAGATTTGGGAATTCGATCATGAATCGATTACTCGACCATGCTCATCTGCAGGGATCTTTTCGGCATAGTAAAAATCGATTAGAAATAAAAAAAAATAGGTCAGTTCGACTGAGATGTGTGGTTAAACGCAAGTGATTCCACCAAATTGAAAAATTCCCATCGATCGGCACTAGACTGATTTTTCTGTCATTTTGGTACCTTGTGTCCGTATTTGAAACCTCGAGATTTTCACGACCACCAAGAGTCACCAATGTGTCGAATGGGTTCATTGTGGCTCAAAGAAAATCGACCACCGGTTATTTGCACTAAAAATTTCTGAAAGCTACCCGATAGCTAAGATCACGTTAAAATCGTGCCAGATTGAAATTAATCGAGAATTTGAATCCGATTTCAGAAATTGAAAGTTCTGTAATGTCACGAGTTATTTGAGGAACATCGACTGGGTCTCCAAAAAATTTTCTGCAAACTAAGATTTTGGCGGAAAAAGTCGACATAGAGCCATTTTTGACCGGGAAATTCCGAGGACCATTTTTGATCGTGAAATTGGGATGCAAGGAGGTTCTATTAGTGAGGAAAAATGCCAATTTGATAGATGATATGTCGGTGGGATTTATAGAAGCCAAAATGAGTTGATTCGAGGAGGAATTGAATGGTAATTGAACCAATTCCAACCAAAATTCGTGTGCCCCCATGAACCCAACAATTGGACCATTTCATTTGGCTTCTGGAGGAAGATTGGCTACTAGAAATTGCAAAGGAAGCTAGCTATGGTGGCGGGGCCAAGTCAAAGGGGGACAAGAAGATAGAAGAAGACCAAAGGTAGTCCCCTCCCTCTTCTTCTCCCCTAGCCCATCGACCTCCTCCTTCCCTTGTGCTGTTCGAAGCTTGAGAGCCTAGAAAAACCGAACCAGCAGCCCCTCTTGCCCGTCGAAGCTTGTTGGAGCCATTGCACGCCGTCTGACCGCTCGCCGAGCTAGCGATCCGCGTCCACTCGCCGTCTAGTCTTGAGTCAGTTTGCGCGTCTTCGCTGCTTGCGCTTGCCACTAGCGCCCTGCTAGCCGTCTACCGAAGCTGTCCCAACCGCCGTGTGTCGCTGTCCACCTCCTCAACCACCTGTCCAAGCCTCCGCTAGTCTTCCCTGCTTGTTGCGGCCCCAACTAGCCACCGGAGCAACTTCTGCAGCCACCAAACAGAACCGAACAGCAGTGGGTCTCTAAGCCTCTGTTTGGCCCATTTTTATGGCTTTCCCAACCCCGCTTGGCGATCTCGCTTTGAAATTTGTCGAGCCTCTCCACATCCTCGTCGTTTTGATCTGAGCGGATCATTAATCAAGTGAGTTTAACTCACTAATCCTTGCTTAGTAAGTTAATGACATTTAAGGGTTGATTAGTTTAGACTAAGTATGGATTAGGTGGATAGTTAGAATAGATTAGTGATTTAATTAATCGTTATTGCATGTTAGGTGGTTAAAGTAGTGTAATTAGAGCCTAGATAAGCTCTAGTATTTATCTAGAGTGGTTCAAAAATTTTCCGGGCCCGTCTTGGCTTTTAATTAGGCTTTACGGGCCTAAGTGTGCATTTTTGGTATTTATTAATTAATTTCTGTAATTAATTAATTAATTAATTATTTTCAGAAATTAGATCGGGATAGCCGGTGATCGGAATTTTGTGCGATTGCGGTGATGTGATCTCGTTTATTTAATTGACTGTTATTTTGTGTAAATTGAGTGTGATTTGTGATTTTGGGTATTTATCTCAAAATTTAATAATTTCAATAATTAATTAGAAAATCACTAGGCGTCGGTTTACAATGCCAAAAATGGATTCGTGGACTGTTAAAATTAGTGGGATTTTCAAAATGAAAAATATTGTATTTTGGCTAAGGCCGACCGTGTACCCACACACAATTATTTTTATCAGGAATAATAAAAATGGTGAAATGATTATATGATCAGGATGGTATACCATATCTACCTGCGGGCGATATGTCAGCTTAGAGTGAGCAAAGATATCGGTATACTATATCGCCCGCGGGCCTCGATATGTCAGCTTAGAGTGAGCAATATACCTAGCAGCTTCTGGTGATCATTATTAGTATACTATATCAGCTTGCGGGCGATATATTAGCTTAGAGCGAGCAGTATATTTAGCAGCATCTAGTGAGCTATACTATCTATTATTAGCTTAGAGTGAGCAGTCCTGATTATGATCTGACTTTATAGATAGTATTGATTGAGATGACCGAGGAATGATCTTGATGACATGGAATCGACTGAGTCAATTAATCGATGATTTGATCTGATGGGTTGAAATGATTGGATGGTTATTTGAATTATATTGACTTGCAGGAAGGAACTGAGGCCAAGGTAAGTCCTTCGACTCGTGTTTGTGCTTACGCAGCCCTTGGGGTGTATTTTCTTCCTAGTCGGGTCTTAGGGGGTTGAATTTGCTGAGACGTCGTCTCACCCTGTTGTGGGATAACATTTCAGGTCCCTAGATGACAGCTCCTCCTAAACATTTTGGTCAACTGAAGAAGATCACAGAACAGGTACTCTATATTCCAATTCATGGGCATCCTAGGGATCTGGTCTATGAGTTCATGAAGTCTGTGGTCTGGGTTGATGAGGCTCTACCTCATCAATACAAATCATGGTACCGTCGTGAGCGGCATGGACAGAGAGAGGGTCCTATACCGGAATCCGAGATATTTGTATATATGTTTAAGGTTGCTTTTGGAAAAGGCACTGCAGATCCTCCAGAAGGTTCGGTAGTAGACCAAAGAGACCCGAATCTTGAAGATCCAGGAACCCTAGTGTACTCGGAGGAAGGCTCCATTGAAAGCGAGGATGTGGAGTAGGAGGAAGACTAGTAGTTGTTTGCAAACCCCCTTGTTTTGTAGACCTGGTTTATTATGTATATATCGGTTTGGTTTGTGTATGACTTGTTATGATATGTATATATAAGTGTGTTATTGGTTTTCAAAATTATGGCCCTAATTTTCTATCATATATTGTTGTCTATGGATTATTTATTTGCTTCTGCATGCGTATTAAAATGAATGGGTCGGTGATGCGTCCTAGGACGTCGCTATTTAATCGACCATGGAGGGATGGGCATGTGCTCGGAGGATCAAGATGCGACATCCCCGTTTAATGGTATCAGAGCCTTTAATTTCATGCTGGTGCATGTCTATGATAGCTGATTGATAGAATCGCTTGTTTGTATGGATCGGTAAGCTTCTAATTCGGTGTGGAATTGGAAGTAGGTTTCTTTAAAGAACCTTCATAATGAGCGATTAGGAGTAGAGGACTCCTAAGAAACATACCATAGGGCCCGTGACTCGAGGTAGGACGCCGATGAAGGTCGGTACTCGAGGAGGCTAAGGTAGAGCGCCAGCACAGGCTAGCACTAGTGGAGTAGCGCCACCTTTTGTTGGTGCTGGGGTAACAGCCCCTAGTGATCCAGGAACTATTGGGATCACTTAGGCCATGGATGCGATAAGAGATATGATGGGGCAACAGGCCCAGAACCAAGCTGCCGCCTTTACCACCGCTATTGCAGCCGCTGCTACTGCATCTGCCAATGTTGCTATTGCTGCCACAGTCGCTACCGCACCTGTTGCCATACCCGTCGAAGTCCCGGTTGAGAATGTAGTTGTGGAAAGAGAGAGACTGATCCATAAGTTGGTGGAGCAATTCCTGAAGCTGAACCCGCCGAGGTTCATTAGTACTAGAGACCTCGAGACTGCTTCGCTATGGATTCAAGACCTGGATAAGGCTTTTGCACTTCTGAGGTGCAATGAAGAGGAGAAAGTGGTCCTAGCAGTGTATCAACTGCATAGTAACGCAAATATCTAGTCGAGGGCCGCCAGAGATACGGTGTTCGCGGAAGGCGTGGTCCCTGTGTGGAACATCTTCCTCCAAGCTTTCAATGATAAGTACTTCTCGGGTAGTGCCCGAGAATAGAAGATGGATGAATTTCAACACCTCCGCCAAGGAATGATGACGGCTGACCAGTACGAGGTCAAATTCGCGGAGCTTTCTCAATATGCTCCGAGGTTGATAGAGGATCCAAAAGAAAAAGCTCGAAGGTTCAGGAATGTCTTTCGACTAGAGCTGAAGCAATCAGTGGTGCTGTTGGACTTGAAGAACTATCGTGAGGTGTACAATCGAGCCCCGCTACTGGAGAGGAGTTTGAATGAGTAGGCCGCCTCGTTTGGATCGAGGTTTAATTCGAGTAGAGAAGGGATTCGGCACAAGAAGAGGCCTATGACTGGAGGAAAGTTCCATGTTCTGCCCAACAGGAAGGGTGGAATCGGAAAATCAAGGCCAAATTAGAATGGCTTATGTCGCTTTTGTGGAAAGCGACATGGTACGGCCCCATGCCCTCAAAGGACGGGTGCTTGTTTTAAATGTGGCCAACGGGGTCACATAGCTAGAGATTGTCCTAGACGACCAATAGGACAACCGCAGTTGCCGTTGCTGCCACCGTTGGGACAGATCAGAGGGTATGTGCTGCAGAACGCACCGCAAGGTGGACAGATGAGACCCCCAGCTCAAGGAACCATTTATGCCATCACCAGAGGTCAGGTAGAGGATGCGCTTGATGCGATTACAAGTATGGTTTCGTTGAACGACCATCTTGCTTATGCTTTATTTGATCCTGGAGCAACTCATTCTTTTATTGCAGAGCAATATGTTAAGCTGATAGGATTAAGTCCTATATTATTGGGGTCGATGATTAGCATATCTACACCGTTGAAGGATAAGGTGCTAGTTGCTTTAGGTTGTTCTTGTTGCAAGTTAGCGATTGGTGAGTGAGGGGAAAATAAACTTATTAATCCTAGTCATGTATGACTTTGATTTGATAATTGGCATGGACTGGCTCACCAAGTAACGAGCTAAGATGGACTATTATCGTAAAACAATTCAGTTTGACCCGTTAGATGGTGAGAGTTTCAAGTTTGTCGGGAATCAAGGAAGACCCTCGATTACCTTGATCTCGTTGCTTGAGGCAACTCGTTTGTTAGACGAGGGTTGTCGAGGTTACCTGGCGACTATCATGGATACGACAGTTGAGGAGCTGAAGATTGAGGACATCGCAATGGTGCAAGAATTTCTAGATGTATTTCCGAAGGAATTGCCAGGTCTGCCGCCAGAGAGAGAGATCGAGTTCGTGATTGAGTTAGCACTCGGGACAGAGCCAATCTCTAAGGCTCCTTACCGGATGGTGTTATCTAAGTTGAAGCAATTGAAGGTGCAGATGCAATAATTGTTAGATAAGGGATTTATACGTCCTAGTGCATTACCTTGGGGAGCACCAGTTCTACTCGTGAAGAAGAAGAATGGTTTGTTGCGCCTGTGCATCGACTATCGTCAACTCAATCAAGTAACGATCAAGAACAAGTATCCACTCCTGAGGATTGACGACTTGTTTGATCAGTTACAAGGAGCGTCGATATTTTCGAAAATCGACTTGAGGACAGGATATCATCAGCTGAGGATCAAGAAGGAAGACATTCCAAAGTCAGCGTTTCGTACTCGATACAGCCATTATGAGTTCATTATAATGCCATTCAGTTTGACGAATGCTCTAGCTGCTTTTATGGATCTGATGAACCGAGTGTTCAAAGAATACCTAGATCAGTTTGTGATCATGTTCATCGATGATATTCCGGTGTATTTGAGGAGTGATGAAGAGCATGAGAGCCATTTGAGAATGGTACTGCAGACTCTGAGGATTCATCAGCTATACGCCAAGTTTAGCAAGTGCGAGTTTTGGTTGACTCGTGCTGCTTTTCTAGGTCACGTGATTTCAGGTGAAGGAATCTTTATAGACCCGTCCAAGATTGAAGCAGTGATCAACTAGCTAAGACCGACTACCATGATAGAGATCATAAGTTTTCTAGGTTTGGCAGGTTACTACAAAAGGTTCGTAGAGGGATTTTTAGCTTTAGCGTCGCCGTTGACTTGACTCTTAAAGAAAGAAGAGAAGTTTGTATAGACAGACAAGTGTGAGTGTAGTTTCCAGGAGCTTAAGCAAAAGTTGACTACTGCGCCTGTGCTGACCATTCCATCTGGTCTTAGAGGATACAAAATCTATAGTGATGCATCATTTAGAGGACTGGGTTGCATACTGATGCAACATGGTAGGGTTGTTGCATACGCATCTCGCTAGTTGAGACCGCATGAGCAAAATTACCCGACGTGTGACTTAGAACTCGCCGCAATCATTTTCGCTCTGAAGATTTGGAGACATTATTTGTGTGGAGAAAGATTCCAGATCTTCACTGACCATCAAAGTCTCAAGTATCTATTCTCTCAGAAGGAGTTGAATATGAGATAGCGCCGATGGATGGAACTTCTGAAGGACTACGATTGTGATATCTTATATCACCCAAGAAAGGCGAATAAGGTCACCGACGCTTTGAGTCGAAAGTCTTCAGTCGCTCATATGCTGATTAAGGAATGGAATTTAATTGAGAGAGCTCGAGATTCGGTGTTCAAGTTTGAGGTAGGCCACCTTTCAAATCTTATGGCCACCCTCAGAATTGAGCCGGATGTTCAGATTAGGATCAAGACCCTTCAGCCGACAGACCTAGATGTTTTGAAGATTTTGCAAGAGGACACTAATAAGAGAAAAGCTGAGTTTTAGATTTCTAAGGATGGAACACTGAGGTTCCGAGGACGGTTGGTTGTACGTGACAATGCAGAGCTTAGAGAGGAGATCTTATCAGAAGCTCATCGTAGCAGCTACAAAATTCATCCTGGCAGTACGAAAATGTATCAAAATCTGCGTCAACACTATTGGTGGTTTGGTATGAAGGCAGACATTGCCAAACATGTCGCCAAGTGTTTGACATGTCAACAGGTCAAAGCACAGCATTGTAAGCCGGGAAGACTTCTGCAACCTTTTGAGATCCCAGAGTGAAAATGGAAGCATGTCACAATGGATTTTGTGACAGGTTTACAAAGGAGTCATAGAGGAAATGATTCGATTTGGGTAGTGGCCGATAGATTGACAAAGTCGGCTCACTTCATTACAGTGCGAAAGGACCTTAGTTTGGATAGACACGCAGAGTTGTACATGCATCAGATAGTTTGACTACATGGATTGCTGGTGACGATTACTTTAGACCGAGACCCGAGATTCACAACTGCATTTTGGAAGATTTTGCAGGCTGTTTTAGGTATGAAGTTACAGTTTAGTACGGCATATCATCCTTAGACAGATAGCCAATCTGAGAGGACGATTCAAACCCTTGAAGACATGCTACGAGCTTACGTGTTGGATTTCAAGGGAAGTTGGGAGGAACAACTTCATATTGTCGAGTTTGCCTACAACAATAGCTACTAGCGGAGCATTCAGATGGCTCTTTTCGAAGCGTTGTATGGCAGAGTGTGCAGAATGCTAGTGTGTTGAGATGAAGTTGGGGAAAGAAAGATCATAGGCCTAGAGTTGGTTTAGCAGTCAGTGGATACAGTTGCAGTTATCAGAGGTGGATTAAAGACCGCTCAGAGCCGACAGAAGAGTTACGCAGATAAGTGCCGGAGACCGTTGGAATTCGAAGTTGGTGATTATGTTTTTCTGAAAGTGTCACCAATGAGGGGAACTTCGCATTTTGGCAAGAAAGGAAAGCTGAGTCCGATGTACGTACGTTCGTTTGAGATTCTAGAGAGAATCGGGATCTTAGCGTATCATCTTGCGTTGCTGTCGAGATTCGCGTAAGTGCATGACGTCTTTCACGTGTCAATATTGAGGAAGTATGAGCCTGACCCAACTCACGTGCTTAATTTTGAGGAATTAGATGTGGATGACAGAGTGTCGTACGTGGAAAGCCCAGTTCAAATTGTGGATTGGAAAGAGCAAGTTCTGTGTACAAAGACCATCTTGTTGGTTAAAGTAGTCTGGTAACACCATGGCATTGAAGGAGCAACCTGGGAGAGCGAAGAGTCGATGAGACAATTGTACCCCCACCTTTTTGTTTAAAGTATTGTAATGGTTTAAATTTCGAGGACAAAATTTTAATGAGAGGGGAAGAGTTGTGACATCCCGAATTTTCAATTCTGTTTTAATTAAATTAAATTGGGCATTTCATCGACACACATATAGTGTTATTCTCAGAGCTGATCACTTCTGAGATAACTAGAGTATCTAGGGAAGTCATTAGGAAATTTTAACACATTAGACTTGGGAATTCGACCATGAATCGATTACTCGACCGTGCTCATTTGCAGGGATCATTTCGGCATAGTAAAGATCAATTAGAAATCATAAATAGGTCGGTTTGACTAAGATGTGTGGTTAAACGGGGGTGATTCCACCAAATTGAAAAATTCTCGTCGATCGGCACTATACTGATTTTTCTATCGTTTTGGTACTCTGTGTCCGTAATTGAAACATCAAGATTTTCACGACCACCGAGAGTCGCCAATATGTCGAATGGGTTCATTGTGGCTTGAAGAAAATCGACCACTGGTCATTTGTACCGGTAGCCTAGGTTATGCTAAAATCTTGTCAGATTGAAATTAACCGCGAATTTGAATCCGATTTCAGAAATTGAAAGTTCCATCATGTCACGAGTCAATTTAGGAACATCGGCCTGGTCTCCAAAGATTTTTATGCAAATTGACGTTTTGGCGGAAAAAGTCGACATAGGGCCGTTTTCGACCGGGAAATTCCGAGAACTGTTTTTTATCATGAAGTTGGGATGTAAAGAGGTTCTATTGGCGAATGAAAATGCCAATTTGATAGATGATATGATGGTGGGATTTATAGAAGCCAAAATGAGTTGATTCGAGGAGGAATTGAATGGTAATTGAACCAATTCCAACCAAAATTCATGTGCCCCCATGAACCCAACAATTGGACCATTTCATTTTGCTTCTAGAGGAAGATTGGCTGTTGTAAATTGCAGAGGAAGCCAGCTATGGTGGTGGGGCCAAGTCAAAGGGGGACAAGAAGATAGAAGAAGACCAAATGTGGTCCCCTCCCTCTTCTTCTCCCCTAGCTCCTCGACCTCCTCCTTCCTCTGTGCTATTTGAAGCTTAAGAGCCCAAAAAAACCGAACCAGCAGCCCCTCTTGCCTGTTGAAGCCCGTCGGAGCTACTGCATCCTGTCCGACCACCCGCCAAGCCAGCGATTCGCGTCCACTTGCTGTCTAGTTGTGTGCCGGTTCGCGCGTCTCCGCTACTTGTGCTCTCCACCAGCGCCCTGCTCGCCATCTGCCGAAGCTGTCCCAGCTGCTGTGTGCCACCGTCCACCTCCTCAACCACCCGTCCAAGACTCCACAGGTCTTCCCTGCTTGTTTCGGCCCCAACTAGCCACCAAAGCAGCTTCTGTAGCTATCGACCAGAATTGAACAGCAGTGGGTCTCTAAGCCGTTGTTTGACTCGTTTTTGTGGCTTTCCCGACCTTGCTTGGCGATCTCGCTTTGAAGTTTGTCGAGCCTCTCCACGTCCCCGTCGTTTTGATATGAGCGGATTATTAATTAAGTGAGTTTAACTCACTAATCATTGCTTAGTAAGTTAATGACGTTTAAAGATTGATTAGTTTAGAGTAAGTATGGATTAGGTGGATAGTTAGAATAAGATTAGTTATTTAATTAATCGTTATTACATGTTAACTGGTTGGAGTAGTGTAATTAAAGCCTAGACAAGCTCCAGTATTTATCTAGAGTGGTTCGGAAATTTTTCGGGCCTGTCTCAGCTTTTAATTAGGCTTTACAGGCCTAAGTGTGCATTTTTGGTATTTATTAATTAATTTTCGTAATTAATTAATTAATTATTTCTAGAAATTAGACCGGGATAGCCGGTGACCGGAATTTTGTGCTGATTGTAGTGGTGTGATCTATTTATTTAATTGACTGTCATTTTGTGCAAATTGAATGTGATTTGTGATTTTGGGTATTTATCCCAATATTTAATAATTTCAACAATTAATTAGAAAATCACCGGACGTCGGTTTACAATGCCAAAAATGGATTCGTGAACTGTTGAAATTAATGGGATTTTCAAAGGGGAAAATATTGTATTTTGGCTAAGGTCGACCATGTACCAACACAAGATTATTTTTATCGTGAATGATAAAAATGGTGAAATGATTAGATGATTAGGATGGTATACCATATCAATTTGCGGGCGGTATGTCAGTTTAAAGTGAGCAGTATACCAGTATACTATATCAGTCTTTGGGCCTCAATATGTTAGCTTAGAGCGAGTAGTATACCTAGCAGCTTCTGGTGAGCATTATTAGTATACTATATCAGCCTGTAGGCGATATGTCAGTTTAGAGCGAGTAGTATACTTAGCAGCTTCTGGTGAGCTATACTATCTATTATCAGCTTAGAGTGAGCAGTCTTGATTATGATCGGACTTTATAGATAGTATTGATTGAGATGACTAGGGAATGGTCTTGATTACATGGATTCGACTCAACTGAGTCGATTAATCGATGATTCGATCTAATGGGTTGAAATGATTGGATGGTTATTTGAATTATATCGATTTGCAGGAAGGAACTAAAGCCAAAGTAAGTCCTCCGACTCGTGTTTGTGCTTAGGCAGCCCTTGGGGCGTATTTTCTTCATAGTCAGGTTTTAAGGGGTTGAACTTGCTGAGACGTCGTCTCACCCCATTGTGGGATAGCATTTTAGGTCCCTAGATGGCAGCTCCTCCTGAGTGTTTTGGTCAACCGAAGAAGATCACATAACAGGTACTCTATATTCCGATTCATGGGCACCCAGGGGTCTGGTCTATGAGCTCGTGAAGTCTATGGCCTGGGTTGATGAGGCTCTACCCCATAAGGTACCTCATCGATATAGAGAGGGTCCTATACCAGAATCCGAGATATTTGTGTATGTGTTGGAGGTTGCTTTTGGGAAAGGCATTACAGATCCTCTAGAAGGTTCGGTAGTAGACCCGATAGACCCGGATCTTGAAGATCCAGGAACCCCAGTGTACTTGGCGAAAGGCTCCATTGAAAGCAAGGATGTGGAGCAGGAGGAAGACTAGCAGTTGTTTGAAAACTCCTCCTTGTTTTGTAGACCTGGTTTATGTATATATCGGTTTGGTTTGTGTATGACCTGTTATGATATGTATATATAAGTGTGTTGTTGGTTTTCAAAATTATGGCTCTACTTTTCTATCCATCTTGTTGTTGTCTGAGGATTATTTATTTGCTTCCGCATGTGTATGAAAATGAATGGGTTGGCGATACGTCTTAGGACGTCGCTATTTAATTGACCATTGAGGGATGTGCACGTGCTTAGAGGATCAGGACGTGACACTAATCACTAGACCCAAAGATGAAATAGTGATAGGAAGCAAGTGGGTATTCCAAAACAAACTTGACGAGAAAGGTAATGTAGTATGTAACAAAGGAATGTTAGTTGCTAAAGTATAGTTATAGGAAGAAGATATTGATTTTAACGAAATTTATGCTCCAGTTGCTGCACTAGAAGACATACATTTGTTACTAGCATATGCATGCTTTTCACAATTTTGTGCTATACCAAATGGATATCAAAAGTGCATTTCTAAATGGTTATATCAAAGAAAAAAAAGTATATGTTGAGTAATCTCCAAGTTTTGAAGAACTAGGAAGATCAAGTGATGTCTATCGACTTAAGAAGACACTCTATGGACTAAAATAAGCACCAAGAGCATAGTATGAAAGATTAAGTAATTTTTTGTCTGATTATGATTTTGAAAAAGGTAAGGTAGACACTACTCTTTTCATTAAAATGAAAGTTAAAGATTTACTCATTTTTCAAATATACATTGATAACATAATTGTTAGAGCTACTGATGACTTACTGTGCAATGATTTTGTAAACATTATGAAAAGTGAGTTTGAGATAAGATGAATTGGAGAATTCAATTTCTTTCTTGGCCTTTAAATCAAGCAAATTCTTGAAGGCACCTTCATACATCAAGAGAAATATGCTAAGGAGACAGTGGAGAAATTTGGTCTAGAAAGATGCAAGAAAGTTGAGATGCCAATATCATCTTCTATCAAGCTGAACAAGGATGAAAAAGGTAAGCCCATCAACTCCAAATTCTATAGAAGCATGATAAGATCATTGCTATACTTTACAATATTTAGACCTGATATCCTATTTAGCACTTGTTTGTGTGCCTGTTTTCAATCTGATCCAAAAAATTCTCATATTTCTGCTATTAAACAGATCATTTGATACATTGAATCATTTCTAAAACTAGGAATATGGTATTCCAAAATTATAAATTTATATTGGTTGGATACTCAGACACTGACTTTGCAAAATCAATAGAAAGAGTACATCAGGTACTTGTCAATTGTTGGGAAGTATGCCGATCTCTTAGTTCTTAAAGAAACAAAGTTTAGTTGCTCTTTCAATTACTAAGGATGAATATCTCGAAAAAATTGCTATGCACAACTTATTTGGACGAAACAATAGTTAAGTGATTTTGGAGAAAATGAGGAATGTATTCATATTATGTATGACAACACAAGTGCTATAAACCTCACCAAAAATCCAATACTGCACTCAAGGGCAAAGCACATCGGTGTACGGCATCATTTTGTCAAAGTTCATGTCAGCAATGGTGATGTTTATATATAGTTTGTAGATTCGACACGTTAGCTAAGAGATATCTTCACTAAGCCATTGGACAAGCCAACCTTTGAATATATTCGTGGTGAATTGGGGATCTACAATGCACTTGAATAGTATCTTCCAGGTAATATTTCATTTACTTGACATTGATTAAAAAATCAAATATGCTAAAAATGCTGATACGCATCTACTGTTTTTAAAAAAAGTTATTGTTATAGTGTATTTGCCTCTATCTCATTTTATTTGTCTAACACATGACATCCCTTATCTCTGGTTGTTACTACTATTTTATTGCTAATTTAATTCTAGATTGTTTAAATCAACTACGTAGTAAAAATTATAGATAAGAAAGTTACCATTGGATACAATAACTAGCTCTCTCTCAATGTGAACTTATTGGTTCTATTTATAGAGAGATAGTATTCACGTCTTTCCTCACCACAAAGTTATTTCTAATATTTCATGCTCTCTTGCATTTTCTTACTCTCCTTGACATTTCCTCTTTTTCATTCCAAACCATGACACATAAACCTCACCTTACCTCCAAGACTGTGAGAAAATCAGCTCGCACTGCTAGACCAGTAACCAAAGCCTCAAAGGAGGAGACCTCTCAGCCAAAAGGATTGATTGAAGCCACTCAAAGTCAGAGTGTCGTTCAATCCCGACTAATAGATGGATCAACTACTGCCAGCACTACATTGCCTGCATCAATTGAAAAGGTTACTCCAATGGCAAAAACACTTGAGTTGAAATTACCAACTGAGAAGGATATGACAGTTGTACTATCGATGTCACCTCTAACCCTTACTACTTTGTCACTATCAGCCCCTGCTCCACCTCTACCTAAAGGCCTACTGAAAGGGCTAGCTACTCTCATGGAAACCTATGAATCACATCTGAAGAAACTGCTCAAATTTGAAGCCACTGGTTCATAAGCCTAGTAGGTCGAGCATTTTTTAACTACCCAAGAGTAGACAATCACTGAATCATCTCAATCAGTTGTTCACCTCTCTTCTTAGAAGTCTTCTACCAAAGAAGAAGCACCTTCAAAGCCTATTGTTGGAAAAGACAAAGGCAAACAAGTCATCAACGAACTCGAAATAGTCCCTGACCAAATAGTTACTTAGCAGAAAGGAAGTGAAGCCAGAACTAAAATAGAGAAAGCCTTAAGAGACAAACGTCGTTAAGATTATGATGATTGGGTATTTCAAAATCTCGAACCAATTGTCAGTTTTGAAGAAGATAAAAACTTTGATTTTGAAATATTATTTCTCAAGAGCATCACAAGGCCAACAATGCTTTTAATGATCCAGGAATGATTCCTCACAGATTTGTTGACTTTGATTTTCTTGACAACCATGGCATTTTTTTATTCGAACTTTTTGAACCCCTCATGTGACATCCTAATTTTCCAATTCTGTTTTCAATTGAATGAGTTGGGCTTTCCATCGATGCACCTATAGTTCTTTTCCCTTAGCTGATCATTCACGGGATAACTAGTCTATCTAGTGAAGCCGTTAAGAGATTTTAACGCAATAGACTTAAGAATTCAACTAGAAATCGACTGCTCTACCATGCTAATCTGCAATGGTCAATACGGCACCATCAAAATCGACCAGAGACCAGAGATAGGTCGGTTCGACTAAGGTATGTGATTAGAGTGTGGGTGATTCCACCTAATTGCAAAATTTTCGTCGAACGGCACTAGACTGATTTTTCTGTCATTTCTATACCCTGTACCCATATTTGAAATCTCAAGATTTTCATGATAATTGAGAGTCGCCAATGAGTCGAAGATGCACAATGTAGCTTGAAAATAATCGATCACGGGTCAATTGCACTAAAAATTTCTAAAAGCTACCCGGTAGGTTAGGTCATGCTAAAATCGCGCTTGGTTGAAATTAACCGCGAATTTAAACCCAATTTCAGAAATTAAAGTTCTGTCATGTTACGATTCATTTTAGGAACGTCGACTCATCTTTCGAAGATTTTTCTGCAAACTCGAGATTTCGGCGAAAATTCAAAGTAAGGCTATTTTCGACTGGGAAAATTTGAGAGCCACTTTTGGTTGCCCTTTTGGCATTTAAGTTGGACTATTTGGCGAGGGAATTGGAAGAATTTAATGTGGCCACCTTGGATAGAATTATTGGACATCAATTGGATTGAATTGAGTTGCAATTGAATTGAATTTGGAGGGAATTGTCCAAAATTCGTAGGTCCAAGGGGGTAGCCACTTTTGGACCATTTCAATGGCTTGTTGGGGGAAGTTTAGGTGTTCAAATCAAATGGCTGAGGATTGAAGGCTGAAGGTGGTGGGGGCAAGCATTAAGTGAAATGGGATATTTTGGTTGATATTTGAGGCAATTGGATGCCCCTCTTCAGCAGCTGGCTCCTTCTTCCTCCTTGTAGCTACTTTATCCATTGTTGAAGCCTTTTGGAGCTCAAAGAAAACTAGAGAAGCCAGCTAGACCATCGACCACCTCCCCTTCTGCCGTTGTGCCAATTGTTGCCGGCTGCAAGCCGCGTGCTAACCCGTATGCACCGTTCGCCCACCTGCGCCTCCTGTCACGCCCAACCGTTGTCCCAAGCCTCTGTCCAACCAGTCGAAGCGTCGTCGTCGTCGTTCCAGCCACTATCCCAAGCCTCTGTCTAGCTAGTCGAAGCGTAGCCGTCGCCATTCCAGCCGTCGTCCACCTCTGTCGAGCTTGTTAGGAGTTGCTGCAGCTGCCACCGTCCCCTTGTGGCCATTTCGACCCAAGCCGAGCCCCGACCAACCCCTTCGGCCTAAGGAAAAAGGCCGAAGGCCAGCAAGTGTTCTTGGACTTCTAGGCCTGTTTTTGGTCTTGTCCAGACCCCACTTGGTGTCACTGCAAGCTTGTTTATCACTCACCTCCGTGTCGCCGTCATCGTGGACTAACCGGCCCGCTAAATCGGTGAGTTTATTTGCTAAACTCTACTTAGGGAGTTAATGACGCTTAATAAATAATTAGCTTAGCTTAAGATATGATTAGTTAGTTTAGATTAGTGATTTAATGGCTTAATTATACATGTTAGGTGGTTAGAATAGACTAATTAAGGACTAGATAGATTGTACTATTTATCTAGATAGGTGTGGAAATTTTCTAGGCCCATTTAGGTGGTTAGATTAGCGTTTCTGGCCTAGGTTTGCATTTATTGGATTTATTGATATATATATATATAATTATTTACTATTTTTCAGAAATTATACCGGGATAGCCGGTGACCGAAATTTCGTGCTGATTGTAATGGCAATTAAGTGTAATTTTGTGCACATTGAGTGGTGATTGTGATTTTGAGTTTTTATTTCAAAACTTCAAATTTTTGGTATTTAATTAGAAAATATTGAGTGTTGGGTTTTGACACCGAAAATGATTTTTGATACTATATAAAATAGTGAGATTTTAAAAGGGAGGATATCAATTTTTCTAGTTCAAATTGACTGTTTACCCACACAAAATTATTTTTACCGTGTGTTTTTAATACGAAGAAAATGGGCCAAGTACATTATTTTAATTAGGACATTTGAGGGCAAAGCACGATGTCTTGGCCGGGATTGGATGAGTGCATGAATGGTTATGAGAACCCGTCCCTAATGTGAGTTGGGTAGACGTTGCCCCTATATGGGATGCCCTTGTCAATGGATGCCGGTCGTAGTTGAGGCTGGGCCAATGCTCATATGTGGAATGCCGTCTAGATGTAGACGTTGCCGTGCTCGATGGGATGAGACGATGCCTGGTTACGATAGAAGACCGCCGAACGTCGAGTAGGCTGTGCCCGTTGGGCCATGATTAAAAATTGGAACGCATGATTGTGTGAAATTGACGCACCGGATATGGGATAAAATTGTGTGGCACGGTATAGGATGTGTCATAAGGATCTGGCCTTATAATCGGGATCCCTGTGGTTGTGTGAAATATGAGATGTGGCGTTCCATTTGATTGAATTTGATTGCTGTTTATGTCTGTGATATAAAATGTGCTGACCTGCAGAGAGGATCTGAGACGAGGTGAGTCTTTGTGGTTGTGTGGCTGTGTGATTAGGACACCTTAGGCGTATTTCCTTTCTAATCGGGGTTTAGGGGGTGAACTTATTGAGACGTTGTCTCACCCCGTCGTGGGCTCAATTCTTTTCAGGTCCGTAGATGGCGGTCCCACAAGTGCGTTTTAGACAGCCGAGGGGGTTCAGTGAGTAGAGTATGTTTTTCCCTATCCCTGGTACTTCCTGGCTTCGTGAGCTTATGGTATCTACAGTCTCAGTCAATGAGGGCCTACCTGAGTTTGTACCTCATCGATTCGGAGCGTGGTATCGTCATGGGCCTAACGGAGAACAGGAAGGTCCGTTGGATGGTTTTGATGCACCCGCTGTAGAGGGTGAGGAGATGGTTGGCCCCCTCGACACCAACATCCCTGATGGTGTCGTGGAAAACCTATATCCCCCGGAGGTCTCAGAGGTCTCGGCTGAGGACTCTTATGCCTAGTTAGCTAGGAGGCTCTTCTTTTCGGAGAAGACTTTTGTTTATAGTCTAGTGTTGTATATAAACTTAGCTTGTTTATGAAAAGTCTTTTGTGAAAATGGTACCCTACTTTTCTATCCCATATTTGTGTTGTTTGGGGATTTATTTATTTGCTTCCGCATATGCAATAAAAAGAAAGGGTCGGCGACGCGTCCTGGGACGTCGCAAATTTTATCAACCACCGAGGGTTGCGCATGTGCTCGAGGTTCGGGGCATGACATCCCTGCTTGGAGTGGTATCAGAGTTGGTTGGTAGTTGGAGTGACAAGGTGCGATGGGTTAAGGGATAGTTAGTAGGAAATGTCGTTTTCTTATGCAGATGCATGTGATTGATAGCTGTTTGATAGTTTGTTTGGTGTGATTGTTCAACTTCTAATTTTGTGTGGAATTGGAAAGTAGGTTTCTATAAAGAACTTACATAATGAGTGATCAGGAGTAGAAGACTCCTAGGAAGATGACCATTAGACTAGTGACTCGAGGTAGGACGTCAACAAGGGTTGGTATCCGAGGTGGTCATGGGAAAGCGTAGGTTCAGGCCAGCGCTAGTGGAGTAGGACCGCCTCTAGTCGGTGCTGGGGTAGCAGCCCTTGGCAATCCTAGGATAGATGGGATCGTTCAGGCACTAGAGACGTTGGGAAATCTGATGGGGCAGCAGGCCCAGAATCAAGCCACCGCCACTATCGTTGCCGCTACAGCTACTGCTACTGCTGTCGTTGTTGCTACTGTAGCCGCACCTGCCAAAGTTCCACCTGGGAACATGGTTGTGGAGAGAGAGAGGCCGATGCATAAGTTGGTGGAATAGTTCTTGAAGCTGAACCCGCCGAGGTTCATCGGAGCCGGAGATCCCGAGGTTGCAACCCTCTAGATACAAGATCTAAAGAAGACCTCTGCACTGCTGATGTGCAATGAGGAGGAGAAGGTTGTCCTGGTAGGATATCAGTTGCAGGATAATGTGAGTACCTAGTGGAGGCCACTAGAGGTAGAATAGTTCCTGAAGGTGAAGTCCCAGTGTGGAATGTCTTTCTCAAGGCCTTTAATAGCAAGTATTTTTTTGATAGCGCCTGAGAGCAAAAAATGGAGGAATTCCAGTGCCTCCATCAAGGGATATTGACAGTAGATTAGTATGAAGCTAAATTTGCGGGGCTATCACAATATGCCCCCAGACTGGTGGAAGATCCTGAAGATAGAGATCAGAGGTTCAAGAACGGCCTCTAACCAAAGCTGAAGAATCCGTTGGTGCCATTTGACATGAAAGATTACAACGAGCTATACGGTCAAGCCCATATGGGCATGTGTCGCTTTTGTGGAAGGCGACATGGATCAGCCCTGTGTCATTCTAGGCTAGGTGCTTGTTATGAGTGTGGCCAATAGGGTCACATAGCCAGGAATTATCCCAGAAGACCGTTGGAACCGCAACAGTTGCCGCCATCGTCACCACCACCGATGGGTCAGAATCGAGGGTATGCACCCCCGAATGCACAGCAGGGTGGACTAAATAGAGCTGCAACTCAAGGAAGGGTGTACGCCATCACCAGAGGACAGGCTGAGGACTCGCCTGATGTGATCACAGGTATGGTCTCATTGAATGACCACACTGCTTATGCTTTATTTGACCCTAGTCCAACTCATTTGTTTATAGCTGAGTAATTTGTTAAGCTAGTAGGATTGAGTCCAAAAATGCTGGAGTCAGTGGTTAGTATATCTACACCGTTAAAGGATAAGGTGTTGTCTACAGTGGGCTGTCTTGGTTACAAGTTAGTGATTGGTGAGTGAGAGGGGAGGATAGATTTGATAGTTCTAGCCATATATGATTTTGACGTAATTGGCATGGACTGGCTCACCAAGCAATGAGCTAAGATGGACTACTATCGTAAAACGATTCAGTTTAACCTGTTAGCAGGTGAAAGTTTCGAGTTTATTTGGAGTCGAGGAGGACCCTCGATTACCTTAATCTCGTCACTTGAGGCAACCCGTTTGTTAGACGGGGAGCTAAAGATTGAAGATATCGTAGTGGTTCAAGAGTTTCCAGACGTGTTTCCGAAGGAATTGCTAGGTTTGCCGCCAGAGAGGGAGATTAAGTTTGTGATTGAGTTAGCCCCTGGGACAAAGCCAATCTCTAAGGCTCCTTACTGCATGGTGTTGTCTTAATTGAAAGAACTAAAGGTGCAGATGCAGGAATTGTTGGATAAGGGATTCATACGTCCCAAGGCATCACCTTAGGGAGCACCAGTGTTGTTCGTGAAGAAGAAAGATGGTTCGTTGCGCCTGTGCATCGACTATTGTCAACTCAATTAGGTGACAATCAAGAACAAGTATCCACTGGCGAAGATTGACGACTTGTTTGATCAGTTGCAAGGAGCGTTGATATTTTCTAAGATCGACTTAAGGACATGTTATCATCAGCTGAGGATCAGAAAGGAGGACATACTGAAGTCAGCGTTTCGTACTCGATACGGCCATTATGAGTTCACTGTAATGCCATTTGGTTTGACGAACGCCCCAGCTGCTTTCATGGATTTGATGAACCAAGTGTTCAAGGAATATCTCGATAAGTTTGTGATCATTTTCATTAAAGACATCCTGGTGCACTTAAGAAGTCCAGAGGAGCACAAAAGGCTTTTGAGGATGGTGCTTCAGACACTGAAGAATCATGAACTGTACGCCAAGTTCAGCAAGTGCAAGTTTTGGTTGACTCATTTTGCTTTCCTAGATCACGTGATTTCAGGAGAAGGAATCTCCATGGACCCAACCAAGATTGAAGCAATTATCAGCTGGCCAAGACAGACGACAATGATAGAGATTAGAAGCTTTCTGGGTTTAGCAGGGCACTACAGGAGGTTTGTGGAAGGATTTTCAACTTTAGCCTCGCCTTTGACTCGACTACTGAAGAAGGAAGAGAAGTTTGTGTGGGCAGACAAGTGCAAGTGTAGTTTTCAAGAGCTTAAGCAAAAGCTAACTACTGCACCAGTGCTGACCATACCATTTGGTCCTGGAGGATACGAGATCTACAGTGATGTGTCATTTAGAGGACTGGGTTGCCTGTTAATGTAGCATGGCGGGGTCATTGCATAAGCATCCCGTTAGTTGAGACCTCATGAGCTGAACTATCCAATGCATGACTTGGAACTTGCAGCAATCATTTTCGTTCTGAAGATTTGGAGATATTATTTGTGCGGAGAAAGGTTCCATATTTTTATAGATCATCAAAGTCTCAAATACCTATTTTCTCAGAAGGAGTTGAATATGAGACAGCGTCGCTAGATGGAACTTTTTAAGGATTATGATTGTGACATCTTGTATCACCCTAGAAAGGCTAATAAGGTTGCAGACGCACTAAGTCAGAAATCTTCAGTTGCACAGATGATGGTTAAGGAGTGGATTTTACTCGAGAGTGCTTGAGATTCTGTTTTCAAATTTGAGGTACGCCACCTTTCAAATCTTATGGCCACCCTCAGAATTGAGCCGGAAGTGCAAATTAGGATTAAGACGCTTCAGTTGACAGACCCTGATATTCAGAAAATCCTACAAGAGGATATCGAAAAGAGAAAGCCTGACGTTTAGATTTCTGAGGACGGAACACTAAGGTTCCAAGTGTTGAAGAAAACTTCCTTATCTATTTTGAAGTTGACAAAACGTTTCCATCAATCTAGTTTGAAGACTTGCAGACTTTATCGTCAAAGTCTGAAGACCTCCAGACTCAAGATTTAAAGTCTACCCTCACTAATAGTTTCCAGATCGATGAAGAAAAGATTTATCCAATGAAGAAGGCTTATCCAGATGCAAGTATATCTTTAAGGATTTGGTTCGTACTGTTGAAGAATATCTCATGGCTGGAGATAGTATCTCGTGATCAATTATTCTTATTGAAATCAATTTGAATAATTACATCCGTTGATTGGCGAAGTATACTTGGAAGGTTCTACTTATGGAAACCTAGATCCTGATTGTATGGGCAAGCATGATTGGTGGGCTATCATCACATTACTTAAATAACTCAAGATCTTCCTAATTGATTCTGTCCAACGGGTAGATTGGAAGAACTCCTTTGGAAGGTGCCAACGGTTATGATGGCATGGAGGAGTATATAAGGAGGATGCTCAAGTTATTCGAGTGTGTGTGTGAAAAAAAAATTCCAAAGTCTGAAGTTGTCGAGCATAAACTGTACTCGAAAGAGAGATCAAATAATTGTGAGACCTTGAGGAAGTGCAGACTCCACACTGTGGAATCAATGACGTGAGACTGTAAAATCTCTTTTGATTTTTAGTGGAATCCAGCCAGTGGGGTTGTCAGTGCGGGAGAGTGGACGTAGGCTTGGTCTAAGCCGAACCACTATACACCTTGTGTTTTAATTCGCAGCCTTATATAACTGTTTACAGTCTTTTACATCTTTAGTCTACTGTTTTCATAAAAGTCGAATTAAGTTGTTAAGTCTTACAAAAACTTCTTTAACACCTATTCACCCCCCTCTAGGTTTTCATACTAGCTTTATCAATTGGTATCAAAGCCTATGTACTAATTTATTTGAAGTGTTTTTACTTCCAAGTTAAAGATCTATGGCTAGTATGTTGGCTCCAGGTTTGGTTGAAGGCCAAAGCAACACAAGACCACCATATTTCAATGGAAAGGAATACAACATATGGAAGAATAAGATGAAGGCATTCCTAAGATCGAAAAATCCTCTGGAATGGGATGTGGTAGAAAAAGGAATTATTCCTAAAGTTACATTAGTTTTAGAAAGGGGAAAAGAAGTTGCAGACGCTGGCGAGATGACTTAAGAAGAAATAACCAAGAGACAAGCTCTCGATGCTAAAGCAATTTACTCCTTATATTGTGCATTATCTCCTATTGAATATAACAGAATATCTTCTTGTGAAACAGCCAAAGAAGTCTGGGACAGGCTGCATATTACCTATAAAGGAACTGATCGAGTGAAGGAAACAATGATCAATATTTTACTCGGGCAGTATGAAGCATTCAAGATGAAGCCATGAGAATCTATCACTAACATGTTTAGTCGTTTTACAGAAATTATAAATGGTCTAGAATATCAGGGACAACCAATCTCGGGACCCATGAAGGTTAACAAGTTGTTGCGTGGACTTTCCAAAGCGGAATCACGTAAAGACCTCAATAAGGGAAACACAAAGGATCATGCCACTTTCTGTAGACGAATTGGTTGGCACACTTCAGTCCTATGAAGTGGAGCAAATCAACGAGGAAGAAGAATCCAAAGATAAGAAATCAATTACTTTGAGATTTAACGATGATTTTGATGTTATAGATTTTGAAGATGATATGGATGATGAAGAGTTAGCTCTCATAATAAAGAGATTCAGGAAATTGAACAAAAAAAGGAAGAAGATTCAATTGGAAGAAGCAAAGCACTCAAAGGTTTCAAAACAAATCAACTGAGGATGATGAAGCCAATAAAGATGTGATCTGTTTTGAATGCAAGAAAAAGTGACACATCAAACCCAACTGTCCCATGTTGTAGAAAAAGAAAGGAAAAACTGAGAAATACAGGAAGGCTCTCAAGGTAGAGACATGGAGTGATACTGAATGCGAAGAAAGTGATGAAGATTATGCCAATACATACGAGTTGCCAAATACCCTTGACAACCCTCGTCTAACAAACGAGTTGCCTCTGGTGACGAGATCAAGGTAATCGAGGGTCCTCCTCGATTCCCGACAAACTCGAAGCTCTTACCCTTTAACGGGTCAAACTGAATCGCTTTACGACAGCAATCCATTTTAGCTCATTGCTTGGTGAGCCAGTCCATGCCAATTATTAAATCAAAATCATACATGGCTAGGACTAACAGATCAATTTTCCCCACTCGCTCACCAATCTCTAATTTGCAACTTAACAACCCAAAGTAGCTAATACTTTATCCTTCAACGGTGTAGATATGCAAATTGCCGACTCCAACAATATAGGACTCAATCCTAACATCTTAACATATTGCTTGGCAATGAAGGAATAAGTTGCTCCTGAGTCAAACAAAGGGTAAGCAAGTTGGTTATTTAGCGAAACCATACCTGTGATCATATCAAGCGCAGCTTCTACCTGACCTTGTGTGATAACATAAATTGTGCCCTAAGCTGGAGGTCTCAGCTGTCCTCCCTGTGGTGCATTTTAAGGGGCATACCCTCTTATCTGTCTAATCGGTGGCGGCGATGGTAGCTACGGTTGTCCTCCTGGCTTCTTAGGACAATCTCTAGCTAGGTGGCCCTGTTGACCACACTCATACAAGTGCCCATCCTTCGAGTGCACTGATTCGGTCCATGTTGCCTTCCACAAGCATGACACAAGTCATTTCTATTGGGCATGGGCTTGCCAATTCCACCTTTCCTATTCGGTGGTACTTGGAATGTACCTCCCGTCATGGGCTTCTTACCCTAACGAATTCCTTCTCTATGAAAGCGAACCTCGCTCCGATGAGGCATTCTCGCTCAATTATACTCTCTCTGTCATCTAAGCTCAATGATAGACCTCACGATAATCCGTCAAGTCCAATGGCAGCAAAGGTTGCTTCAGCTCGGTACGAAGATCGTTTCTGAATCTTCAAGCTTTCTCCTCGGGATCCTCAATCAATCTTGGGGCATACTGTGAAAGTTCAGCAAACTTGACCCCGTACTGATCGACTGTCATCGATCCTTGACGAAGACGTTGAAACTCCTCCATCTTCTATTCCCGGGCAGCACCCAAGAAGTATTGATCATTAAAGGCTCTGAGGAAGGTGTCCCACATTTGGGGCACTCCTTCTAGAAACACAATATCCTTGGTGGCTTTCCACTAGATGTTGGCATTGTCTTGAAGTTGGTATACAGCCAATACCACTTTCTCCTCTTTGGTGCACATTAAGAGTGCAAATGCTTTCTCTAAGTCCTCTATCCACTGCAATGTAGCCTCAGGGTCTCCAGTACCCCTAAACGTTGGTGGACTGAGCTTCAAGAAATGTTCCACCAATTTATGGATTGGTCTCGCAACGGCCACCACTCCTGGCGGGACTTCAGCAGGGGCAACGGCAGTGCACGCAAGTGCGACAGCAGGGCAACCTCGGCCCGCGGCAAAGAATAGTGGCAGTAGCGGCGGCTTAAGCAGCGGCTTCAACAGTAGCGGCTTGGTTTTGTGCCTACTGATCCATTCTTGTACCCATCACTTCCAACACTCGCATGATCCCTTCTATCCTGAGATCATTAAGGGCTTCTACCCCGGCACCCACTACAGGTGGTGCCACACCACCCGCGCTAGCCTGAGCTAGCGCTCGACCACGGCCTCCTCGGGTACCGACCCTGGTCAGCGTTCTACCCCGAGTCATGGCACGCATGATCCTCTTGGTAGGAGTCCTTTGCTCCGGATTGCTCATAGTTCAGCTTTAAAAACTGACACCTACTTCCAATTCCACACAGAATTAGAAACAGAGCAATCCAAACAACAAACAATTCTAGCACTTAGCTACCATAAACATACACCGGTTGTGAATTTAAAGGCCTTCCCTACTAACTTTTTATCATGGTCATCGCACCTTATCATTCCAATCCCTAACCATTGCTCTGATACCACAAAAAGGCGATGTCACGCCCTGATCCTTGGGCACACGTCCATCCTTCTTCTGGTCGATTTATAGCGACGTCCCAGAACGCATCGCCATCCCATTCATTTTAATATGCACATGCGGAAGCAATTATAAATCCCTAGACAATCAAACAATGGGATAGAAATGTAGGGCCATAAATTTTCATACTGAAATCCATAACCACACTTTGATAAACACAGAGGTTTATTTACATCAGCAAGTCGCTTACAAAAATATCGGCTTAATCAAAAGGGGACTATCCTATGACTAACGAGTCAGACAGGTTTGTCGATTCTGTTTTCTTCACTTCCCCGAACTCCGGGACTTCTGGTCCTCCACCAACATCATCTATGGACCTGAAAATGGTTATACAATAACTATTGAGACAACGTTTCAACGAGTTCTACCCTCCTAAGACTTAATTAGGAAACCAATACACCTTAGAGCTGCTTATGCACAACACGAGTCAGAGGACTTACCTTGGCCTCAGTTCCATCCTGCAAGTCAAGATTATTTACAAATGCCTCATATCACATCAATCAATCAATTCAATCAATTCACGACATCAGATCAAAGCATTGATCAATCGACCTAGTCGATTACATGTCACTTAGACCATTCCTTGGTTATTTCATTCAATACTATCTATGAATCCAATCAACATCCAGGATTCCTCAATCAATAATGAAATACAGATAGTACTATCGTATCTCCAGATGACATAGAGCCATCAAGCTGGTATGCATAACGTTCTATCTCTGAGACGACATGTTGAGTCATTGAGCCGTTATAACATACCTGTGTATAACGTTCTATCTTCCAGACAACATATTAAGTCATCAAGCCGTTATAACACACCGTTGGGTCATACTGTCCTCTCTCCAAGATGACATATAGAGTCACCAAGCCGGTATACAAACAATTCCTTCTCAAGATGACATGAGAGTCATCGAGCTGTTAAATCATACCGTCTTATCTCAAAGGCGACATATAGGGTCACCGAGCCGGTATACAAGCAATTCTTTCTCAAGATGACAAGAGAGTCATTGAGCCATAATAGTATAATGTCCATTTTCTAGATGACATACGAATCATCGAGCCGTTATAATTTTTTTGTTTCGAAGGCACAATCAATTTTTACCTTTTTATCATACTTGATAAAAGTACACGTGTGTGGGTACACGATCGGCCTTAGCCAAAATGCAATAATTATTACTTTAGAACTTCCCACCATTTTCAACAACCCATAAACAATATTTTCGCGCTGTGAACCGACGCCTGGTAATTACCAGTTAATTACCACAAATCAATTCATTTAGGATTAAATCCTAAAAATCATACTTAAATCAATTCAACACAACGTAAAGCTCGACTAAATAAACCGACTGCACCACGACAATTAGCATAAAATTTCGGTCGTCAGCTATCCTAACCTAATTTCCGAAAAATAAATAAATAATAAATTAATATCGAAAATTATTAAATAAATACAATAAATCCAATTTAGGTCCGTAATGCCTAATTGGAGACCAAGACGAGCCGGGAAAAATCTCGAGGTTTGTTCAATAAATACTAGAACCTCTCTACTAGCTAATGACTAAGTCTAACCACCTAACATGCGTCGTTAAGTCACTAATTTAATTAATCTAAACTAATCTAACCACCTAATCACACTTAATTAACACTAATCAACCCTTAAGCATTATTAGTCTACTAAGCAAGGATTAGTGAGCTAAACTCACCCGTTTAACAATCCGCTCGGATTGAAATGTCGGGAATGTCGCGGGGGACGTTTTTCTCCAAAGCGGGCCTAGGGTTCGGGGCTCGGAAACACCTCGAAATGGCCTCCCAAGGTGCTGTGATACCCACAAAAATAGTTGCTGTACTTGGTTGGAAATGGAAGGAAATCAACTTGGTTTAAGCGAGAATTGATCGAGAAGGAAGAAATAGGCCAAACCGAGCCTAGATGGAGGTTTACCAATAAAGAAACGGCTAAGGGCAGCCCCGGCTAGGCTCCATGACTGTTGGATGGTGGCTGGATCAGGCGTGAGGAAGCCGGTAGCGCGGCAAAGGCAACGGCCCACAGGCAGTGGCACGCATGAACGGCGACAGCGAGGCATGCGGCGTGGAGGAGCTGCTTGGTTTCTCTTCCTTTGCTAGTAGTCACATGGCTAAGAGAGAGAGAGAGAAGAGGAGGGTTTTGGCCGGTTGGTGAGAAAAGAGAGAAGAGATGAGAGAGAGAGAGAGAGAGAGAGATGGGGAGCCCTATCTCTTAATTTTCCACAAAAATATCTCCCAAACTCATCCTCGGCCATGCACACTTACTTGTTCTCCATTGGGCCACCAAGGCTTGCTCAACAACTCATGAAATGGTCCAATTTTGCTAGGGCATGGGGGAGCTACGAATTTGCATGTAATTGGCTTCCATTGGACATCAATCCTCACTTGATCCACTCTCAATTGGCTCTCATAAATTCAATCGATGCCTCAATTATTAAATTGATAATTTTCCTCACCCATGAATCCATCTTGCATCTCAAATTTGCGACCAAAAATAATTCCCGGCCTTAATTGAACAAAAACAGTCCAATGTCGACTTTTTTCAAAAAGTCTCGATTGTCAGAAAAATCTTCTGAGATTGAGTCAACGTTCCTAGAATTTATTGTGACATGACAAGATCTTCAATTTCTAAAATTGGACTTGAATTCGTAGTTAATTTCCATTCAGCGCGTTTTTAGCATGACCTAGGCTACTGGGTAGTTTTTAGAAATTTTTAGTGCAAATGACCCATTGTCAATTTTCTTCAAGCCACAATGAACCCACTCGACTTAATGGCGATTCTCGGTTGTCATGAAAATATCGAGGATTCAATTACGGACACAGGGTATCAAAATGACAGAAGAATTAGTCTAGGGCCGATCGACAAGAATTTCCAGTTTAGTGGTATCACCCATGATTAGCCACACATCTCAGTCCAACAGACCTTTCTCTGATCTCAAATCGATTTTTAACTGTGCCGTAATGGCTTCTAAAGATGAACACTGTCGAGAAGTCGATTCCTAGTCAAATTCTCAAGTCTATTGACTTAAAATTCCTTAATGGCTTCCCCGAATGATTTAGTTATCTCATGAGTGATCGACTCTGAGAACAGCCCTATAGGCGCGTCAATGAAATACTCAATTTATCTAGTAGAAAGCAGAACTAAAAATCTAGGATGTCACAAACCCCAACCCCTAAACAAAAATACTAGTTAAATTGCATATAAGTATTGGGAGCATTTTAATTAAGCTCATATAATTGCATTGAAGTTAATGGACTTAAGCGAAGGAGGTTATGAGCTTAATTGAATTAACTGGGCTAACATCGCTCGTATAATTTCGCCAAGCCCTTTTATCCAACATATTGGCCAAAATTTGTGCATATGGGTTGCTAAATTGGAAAATATTGATTAATTAAAGTCAAATTGGGGAGATATTAAACTTGATATTATCACAATTTAAATAATAATAGATAATAGGAGAGTTTCCGTTGTTAAAGGTAGGGGATATCTCTTAGGCTACGATTGATAGTTGAGATAAAATTCAGGATAAGATAAAATTTATTCTATCTTTTATTTGGTGCTTGCTCAAGATAGAATAAAGTCGGATATAAAAGAGATATAAATCGGATAAAATTATCTCATGGGAGAAGTGGGATAATTGTGGACATGATTTCTAATATCCACAATAAGAAAGTTATTTTTCGAATAAAAAATTCTTAAATTAACAAATTTAAAATTATATTTCAATATAAATAATATTTGAATTATACTATAAAAATTCAAAATAACAAAAAATAATAATTTATTTTTTTATTTAATCTTTTTTATTTATATATTGAATTTGATTCTATCTTATAATATAAATTCAATGTGTGTGTATATATATATATATATATATATATATATATATATATTACACATTTTAGGTGTTTTAATATTTTAAATATATAGTATAGTTTCCTATTTAATAAAATTTTATTAGAATGATGGAAGGGGAAGAAAGAAATAAAAATAAATTAATTAAAAAAGAGAAGAAAATAAAATAAAAATAAACTAGACAAGATTGTTGCGGGAGATTTTTACCATCTCCGTTTATAACATTGTTTAGTTCGTTTATATTAATATACTTTTATACCAAACAATATATAAGATATGATGTGAATATATCTAATTTTATTACAACAATCACCCAATAATGGATAGGACAAAGCAAAATCCATGTATTTCATATCTTATCGCATCATATCCAATTCTATCCTATGTAGAAATCTAGATGACTAACATAACCTTAGAGTCCAAGATAGGAAGGTAAGAAATTGTGCTCTTACAAGCCTGACTCATAGGATATATAAAGAGAGTTTCGAAAAATTAGGGCTTTTAGAGAGATGATTGAGGTTAGCAATTAAAGAAAACTATGTCCACACACGAGTTCTCTCTCGCGGTCCCCAGAAAAATTCCAACATGCGGCTTCATGAAATTGACGAATACACATTCGTTAACCATTAGATCACGCTCAAATTTTGTGGAGATTATGACAATATATTGTTCTTGAGTTTCTCTGGTGTGATTGATGAGAAAATATGTGGAAGTGTATCTTTGAAGGATAAAACTGAACTGGTCAGACTTGGATCAGGACTGGAGAGCTCAACACGCAGTCCCGAGAAAACGGTAAGTATGTGTTTGTTCTAGGTCGGAATGCAATGAAATTTTGAGGAGACCTCCACGATACCTAGTTCTTCAATTTCACCAAATTAATCAAGCATCAAAGATCTAGAGATCCCCTTGCCCTTGTGATATTAACAGTCCTTGTCGTTGTTTTGCCCACCTCTCACTGTTCCTCGCTGGTTGTCCTCACCACCCCCTTGCTAGCAGTCGTCATTTGAGTCAGTAATCCAACTCACATAATATGCGAAGTCATTTTTTATTCAAATATTCAATTGGTAAATTGTGGCTATTCAATTCTAACATGATTTGGCGTGAGATTTTAGGCATACCCTGGATAGGAATTTTTCTTACTGAATCATGCATATAATTGATAATTTGATCTTTAAGACTCAAGATCAGATTCTCGATTATTTTTGTTTCCTCTTTTGGGTTGAGGTGAATATGTGAATTATATAACTTTGTTACATTGCATGTTGCTAATTTAGTAAATTTTCCTATTATAAAAAAGCATTCAGAATTGCATATTTAGGAGCCATGTAATAATTTGTAAGTTACCTATTTTAGAATAGGATTAATTTAAATTTATTTCCTAGTTTAAATTAGGTAATTACAAATTTTAATTAGTTTCCTATTCTATCTTCAAAGAAAAATCATTAAAAAAAATACTTATATCTTGTAGAAGTAGTTTCATCATGGCCTCATCATCAAATGCCATGTCATTTAGTGATTGCATGTTTAGGCTTATATAAATTAGATTGCATGTCATATTAGATTAATTCATAATTTTTGTTCATAATTAGAATTAGGTTGCATATAAATTGCATGTCATATGTCATTAGTTAAATTAGGGTCACATAAACTTAGATTAAAATTACATCTCATGCATTGCATATAGTTTAATTTTTCTAAAAAGAATAAAAACCCCCAAAAAATAAAAAAGAATTAGATATCAACATGTAGAAATCATATTTAGGACATGCATGTATTTTCTAGTTAATATCTTGCAGAACATTCGATGCATTGCATTTAATGGGCTTTTTCTTGCTTGGGGTATTTATGTTCTTGCTCTATCTCTAGCAATTTATTCACTGCTTTGATTATTGATTGTTAAATTCTTGTTTGTGCACCCACACTATCACTCATTACATGTTCGTGGCTTAAGACTAAAATTGACCAAGATGACTTGCAAGATAATTTTGATAACAAAGAGAAAAGGAATGAAAAGGTGTTGGTTTAATCTAGTGTAACCAAGTTTTCGTATCCATGATATTTTTTGTTTCCAGAAGTAAAGTGGAGAACACTTGGATTTCTAATCGACTTGTAATAAATTAATGGCAACTCCTGAATAAACAGATTTGCATGTTAAGTTAATTAAATTAAAATACAAAAGTTGTGGTTGACAAGGATTTGAGAGAGTCCACGTTTCTATGCCTAGTCATCCATTAGCTTTTTGTTTTATGGTTCACTTCGTTGCGACAAAGACTTCCAAATTTTTTGGTTCCCAAATTCTATTCACCGAGATGGGAATACCTATTGAAAGCATTATATTAACTACCGTACTCAGAAATAAGTATCCTTATTTAGGAAATTTTTAATTTTAAGAGTACTGATTACGCATATCTTACAGAAAAAAATTATGAGCACTTTGAAATTGAAAATTTATTTATTTAGCTATCTAAGTATTGTGTTGGGGATACTCCGCTTATAAATTTTCAAGCAATGGATTGGCATTTTTGAGCTGTTTAAATTCTTGATGATGTCGTGGGTGGATGGCAGACAAGCAATCACGAGCGGAAAGTAATTGTGGCTATCGTAACAGGGTCAAGTACTTGTTCACGCAGCTTGGTGTTGCTTACAAAGGCACTGAACTCAATGAGGGGAGTACGTTTATGTTATCCTCATCGTGTTGGATGCTGGTAGAGATAAATCTATGTGGTCTTTTGCTTAGTCCGCTGAAGAGTGTCCCTACTTGATATGATTGAGGTTTGAGCTTCGATACTTAGGTTCCATTTGTTTCGCATAAAATGTGGCATTTCTGGAAAATATTTTCCATGAAGTCATTTTATAGGCAAATGTAATTATTTTCCGATGTCCGGATGAAACTTGAAAATGAAGTGAAAAATATATTTCGCTGTTCAGTAAGAAAAATATTTTCCTTCATATACTCTTTTTCATTTATCTTATTTTTTTAAATGGATGTTTCATATTTTAAAAAATTGATTTTTAATCAATTTTAATTTTTAAAATCTATTATTAATTTTTTTTTCATTTAACTTTATTTTCCATCTCCTTCTTTCTTGGTTGGTTGCCGGCCATGGCGATGGCTCACAACCGGCCACAAATGAGCCTCGAGTTCATCGACGAGCACGAGGCTTGCCGCTCCCTAGATTGGCGAGCATGAGCGTCGAGCTCGAGGCTTGCCGATCGACGAGCATGAGCTTGAGATCGACGAGCTCGAGGTTCGCCGGCGACGGCCGACAACTAGCCAAGAAAGAAGAAGATGGGAAACAAAAAGAAAAAAAGAAAAAAAGAAATAGAAAAGACAAAGGAAATTAAAAATAATTCGAATAAAAAAAGAAAAGAAGAATAAGAAAGGGGAGGAGGAAGTAAGGATTTATAGTGAAGTGAGATAAGAGAGATTAAGTGAGGAAAATGTTTTTCACTTTTCAAAAGTGGAAAACATTTTCCCATAATTTAAAAGATTTTTTTTTTCCTTTCATGAAAAATATTTTCCCCAAGAAATTCATTTTCCATGAAACGAACGCTGAAAAATCCGAAAACATTTTCTCGAAATTATTTTCCATGAAACGAATTGAGCCTTAAGCCGTGGCACGGGACAGGCATGAGATTTAGTCAGCTCTAGCAGGGTGGACCAGCGGCAAAAACATCAGTGGCTCTGATGTTTAAGTTTATTGAATGCAGTACGGAGTCATCATATCACTAACATTTCTCACATAGCATTAAGTCTTCCAATTAGTCATCGACTCTATCTTGTTGCAAAGGTTGTTAAGATGCACCGTTCGGGAATATTGACGCCCCTCCTTATGGATGCTGGAGCAATCGCTGACAACTCTACTGGGCTGGATTTAGCCATGCCTCAACCTCCACTTGTTCTTGCCTCCGGCCTCCCTTTTTCTTGTTTTACTTGGTCTCTACGAACTCGGAACCATAAAAAGGCCATAGCTTCGACTTGCTTCGTCATTAATTTAATCCCTCAATCAATTTGCCGCAGAAAGGGTTCTTGAAAGCCGTGTTAGGACTCTTCGGGCTTGCCACCCTCAAACAAATTGAGTTGAGTGGATTTCCATTCGCACAAATTATACTTTATGCGAGCTAGAGAGAGAAAATAAAAAGTTGAATCCTAAAGCTGTGTTTCAGTAGTTGTCTTTTCCTTTTCATCAAACACTTCATGTGCACTCTCGCTATCCATGCACGTTGTTAAAAAGTTTTGGATTTGTGCATGTCATGCCCCAATTCTCGAACGCGTGCCCATCCCTTACCTGGTCGATTAATAGCGACGTCCCAAGAGGCATCGCCGACCTTTTTATTTTAATATACGCATGCGGAAGCATATAATAATCCCCAAACAATAAAACACTTGGGATAGAAAAGTAGGGTTTCAAATTTCCATCTTAAAATCATCCACACTTATATACATTGCCAATCATAGTGCAAATATATACAAGTCGAATTGTTAATTCAACTTTAAATCACGAGTTTCTAAAACAGAGTCTGCAAAATGGAATCGGCTTTTATCAAAAGAGAATTGCCCTATGACTAGCTAGTCCAATAGGATCGTCAATTTTTCAGGCTTCCCCTTCCACACTTTGGGTCTCTAGTCCTTCACCGATGCCATCTAAGGACCTAAAAATGGTTATTCAATAACTAGTGAGACAATGTCTCAGCAAGTTCTACCCCCTAAGACCTAATTAGTAAATCAATACACTATGAGCTGCCTAAGCACACACGGGTCAAAGGACTTACCTTAGCCTCAGATTCCGCCTGCAAATCAGTACAGTCAATAGGCACCCAAACAATCACAACAGATCGAAACATTGATCAATCGATCTAGTCGATTATATGTCAAACAGACCACCCCTCGTCATTT
Source organism: Eucalyptus grandis (assembly GCF_016545825.1). NCBI lineage: Eukaryota > Viridiplantae > Streptophyta > Magnoliopsida > Myrtales > Myrtaceae > Eucalyptus > Eucalyptus grandis. The sequence continues at coordinate 38,515,216 of NC_052616.1, forward strand.
CAATCAATACTGTCCATTCTTCGAAATAACTTATTGGGTTATCGAGCCAGTATTTTAAACAATCCATTCTTTGAAATGACATTATAAGTCACCAAGTATATTCATCATAACGTACATTCTACAAAATGACATGTTGAGTCACCGCGCCATTATGGCATGTCGTCCATTCTACAAAATGACCTATAGGGTCACCGAGCCGGTAGTGCATACCGTCCATTTTACAAAATGACATATAGTGTCACCGAGTCGGTATTGCATACTGTCCATTCTACAAAATGACATATAGTGTCACCGAGCCGATATTGTATAACATGATACTTTGAACGTACAATCAATTTATCCTTTTATTCATTTCTGACAAAAGTATACGTGCGTAGGCACACGATCAGCTTTAGCCAAAATATTATAATTTCCTTTCCACAAATCCTACCCTTATCTGTAGTCCACCAAAAAAAATTTGGTGCTGTCAACCGACACTCAGTTATTCTTCAATTAATTATCCAAATTAATTAATTTAGGAAAATAATCTTATAATCACAAATATTTCATTTTAGCACAAAATAAAGCTTAATTAAATAAATGGACTGCACCACAACAATCGGCATAAAATTCCCATCGTCGACCATCCTAGTCTAATTTTCAGAAAATAAATAAATAATTAATTAATTTCGAAAATCATTAAATAAATATAATAAATCCAATTTAGGCCCAAAATGCCTAATTGGAAGTCGATACGAGCCTAGAAAATTACCGAGACTCGTTCAATAAATAATAGAGCATGTCTACTTGCTAATTACACTAACCATTTGCCTAACATGCATAGGTAAATCCCTAATTTAATTATTTTAATCTAATCTATCCACCTAATTACACTTAATTAAATCTAATCAACCTTTAAGCATCATTAGCATACTAATAAGGGATTAGTGAGCAAAAATCACTTGAGCAAAGTGAAGACCGGAACACCACGACGGCGACGTGATAGCGGCCAAATTTGGGCTTGCGATGACACCAACGGGGTTGGACTCGGGCCTTAAACTTGGCCCAACAAATTTTAGTCCAAACTGAGATTTGTTATTGCGTTGGACTGGGCTTGCTTCGCGGGCTTGGGCTCAGAACTGGGCTTGACTGCGCGGGCCTCAAGTGAGCTGGAATTGGGTCGAGGATGGGCTTCAATTCTGGGCTTGGTTGGAGGACTGAAAGTGGACTGTTGGGCTGCATGTTGAGCTGAAGACTGCTGAGGTGAATTCGTGGGCTTCAATAGGCCGAATTTTCCTAAGCTGAGGCGAACTTGAATCGAGTTGAAGATGGCCATGCAAACTGGATTTGCTTTGGCCAAGCTGCTGGCATGAGAAGATGCGAACGAAGAGGCAGCTGCCTCGATCGTTGGTGCTGGACGCAGGAGGAGGGGGCCTCATTTGTTGGCTCACCGACCAAGTGGCGGCGAGGCAGAGCTGCTCGGTTAACCAAGGAGTTTCGGTGGGCTTGCTGTTGACCAAGCGTAGAGAAGACACGAAGCTACTACAACTTCGGTGGATGCTGAGCTTCTCGATGAGTTGTGGGCTCCAGGGAGTCAACAACGTTCTGCTGTGTTGACTGGCGTGCTGGCAGCATGAGGAACGCTCGGTGGAGAGAGAGACGCGCGTGAAGATGGAGGGTGATGGTGGAGATGGCCGCGTGGCTTAGGTGAAGGAGCAGAACCGAGGAGGGGCGGTCTTCGTTGCTAGATGCTGACCGAAGGGAGGCAAACTACGGACGTGTGACAACTTCTTCAGTGGGGGCTTCGCTCGGTGGGAGGTGTGAGGCGAAAAAGGAAAGCGTTGAAGCAGTAGCTGGCCTTCGGTAGCTTCTCTGGTCTACTTGGCTGCTGGTCGCACAAAATGGAGGGAGAGAAAGGGTCTTGGGCGGTGGCTGACCAAGAGGGAAGAGAGAGAGGATAGAGATGAGGGGAATGTAAGGGCCCTTTGGCCTTGCTTTTGCACCAAGTTGTCTCCCACAACTTGTCCAAGAAGCCAGCTTTCCTTGGCTGAAATTGAGCCATCAAAACTCTCTTTTACAACATATGAAATGGTCCAAAGTGCTAGGGAGAGGGGGAGCTACGAAATTGCTTGAGTTCTCCTCTAATTGGCCATAAAATCTCACTTGATTAAATCTCAATTGGCTTCAATAAATTCAATTGGTCATCCATCGACCATCTCAGCATTTTTCATTACCCATATATCCATCTTGCATCTCAATTTTGCAACCAAAATAATCCCCGACCTTAATTGAACGAAAACGGTCCTAAACCGACTTTTTCCCAAAAAGTCTCGGTTGTTAGAAAAATCTTCTGAGATTGAGTCGATACTCCTAGAATTTATTGTGACACAACAGAATCTTCAATTTCTAAAATCGGACTTGAATTGATAGTTAATTTCCATTCGGCGTGTTTTTAGTGTAACCTAGACAATCGGGTAGTTTTCAGAACTTTTTAGGGCAAATGACCCATGGTCGATTTTCTTCGAGCCACAATGAACCCACTCGACACATTGGCCATTCTTGGTTGTCGTGAAAATCTCGAGGATCCAAATACGGACACAGGGTACCAAAACGATAGTAAAATCAAATTAGCGTCGGTCGATGAGAATTTCCCAATTTTGTGAAGTCACCCACGATCGGTCACACCTCTCAGTCGAACCATTCTATCTCTGATTTCAATTCGATTTTTAACTGTGTTGTAATGGCCTCTAAAGATAAGCACGATCGAGAAGTCGGTTTTTGATCAAATTCTCAAGTCTATTGCCTTAACATTTCTTAATAGCTTCCCTAAGTAGTCTAGTTATCTCGAGAGTGATTAGCTCTAAGAACAACCTTATAGGTGCGTCAATGAAATGCCCAATTTATTCAGTAGAAGACATGATTGAAAATTTGGGATGTCACAGTGCATGCGGAAGCATAGTTTTGGTATTTATGATAGTTTTTGGTTAGTGGTGTGTGTAAGTGTATGGTATAATTTGTAGTGGATGGACAAGGGACAAGATAGGATAGTTCAAGAATAAAGAACATGGATATGGGGGAAATTAGTTTCATTAGTTGAACAAAGTAGTTTGATGGAGGTGTTGGTAGTCACTCTCCATATGGTCATGATGGAGGTCTAAGACCTCTTACAGTGGAGGGTTCACCCCCACACACAATGTCACGCCCCGATCCTCAGGCATGCACACATCCCTTACCTTGGTCTATTTTAGAATGCGATATCTCAGGATTATGTATCGCCGACCTTTTCATTTTTGATAGCACATGCGGAAGTAGTTATAAATCCCCAGACAATAAAATAATGGAATAAAAAAGCAGTGCCATAATTTTCATACTGAAATTCACAACCACACTTTTATACAAGCACCTCATGGTATATAATACAATACTATTCACAGGGGTATAATCTAACACTTATCCACATATAATCAAGGTCTGACAAAACAGGATGGGATCTTAGTCCTCATCCGGGTCGTACTCAGGATCCTCCGCTGGATCATTTTCTTTTTGTTAATCTTCCTTCTCCTCAGATTTCACATCAGGGTTCTCCTCCTCAGGTTCCTCCTCCTCAGGCTCCTCATCAGGGTCCTGCAATGGTTATACAATAACCATTGAGACCACGTCTCAGCAAGTTCTACCCCCCCTAAGACTTGATTAGTAAACCAATACGCTAACCGGGCTGCTTATACACACACGGGTCAGAGGACTTACCTTGGCCTTGAATTCTACCTGCATATTAGCACAGCTCAATAGGCACCCAAGCAATCACATCACAGATCGATATCTCGATCAATCGGCCTAGTCGATTTCACGTCAATCGGACCATTCATCGGTCATTTCAATTCAATCAATCAATTCACGACATCAGATCAAAGCAATGATCAATCGACCTAGTCGATTACATGTCATCTCGACCCTTTCTTGGTCGGCTCATCTCATACTATCTATAAGTCCGTTCATATCAGGACTACTTACTGTTAACCTGATAAATAGATAGTATAGCTCGCTTCTGAGACGATCGGGTATATTGCTCTCTGCTAAGCTGCCATATTGCCCTTAGGTTGATATAGTATACTGACAGTGCTCAATCTAAGCTGACAAGGTATACTGTTCTCTGCTAAGTTGTCATATCAGAGCCCATAGATTAATATAGTATACTGACATATTCAGTCAAAATTAAGGTATATTGCTCTCTGCTAAGCTGACATATCGCCCGTAGACTGATATAGTATACTGATATACTGCTCTATGCTAAACTGACATATCACCCGTAGGTCGATGTAGTATACCATCCCAATCATACAACCAATTCCATCTTTTTATCATACTCGATAAAATATCGTGTGTGGGCACACGGCAAGCCTTAACCAAAATATAATATTTTCCTTTCCATAACTCCCACATTTTCAGTAGTCCACTCAAATATTTTTGGCATTATCAACTGATGCCCGGTTATTTTTCAATTAATAACTAACGATTATCCAATTAAAGAATAATTCCCACTTTCACAAATAATTCAATTCAACATGAAATAAAGCTCAATTAAATAAACAGACTGCACCACGACAATCAGCATAAAATTCCGATAGTCGGCTATCCTGTCTAATTTCCAGAAAATAAATAATTATTTAAATTAATTTCAACAACTAATAATTAAATACTAAAAATCCAATTTAGGCCCGTAATGCCTAATTGAATGCCAGAACGGATCGGGAAAAATCCCGAGATGCATTCAATAAATAATAGTACGTCTCTACTTGCTAAATGCACAATTCAATTGCCTAACATACATCACAATTATCTAATAATCACTAATCCACTCTAATCTAACCACCTAATTGCACTTAATTAAATCTAATCAACCCTTAAGCATAATTAGCAAACTAAGAAAGCATTAGTGAGTAAAACTCACTTGATTAAAAGGAGAGACCGGATCACTGCAACGACAGCGTGACGGCGGCCAAATTCCAACTTTTCGGCGGCGTCGACGAGCACACGGACTGGGCCCAAAGGCCTTGTAAGCCCATAGAAAAAGCCTGGCTTAGGCCGAATTTGGGTCGACTAGCTTCGCGGGCTGAGCTGCTGAAACTTCTTGGGCTTCAAATGGGCCTGACGTGTGAAGATGGACTGCTGCATTTCATGGGCTGACCAAGAAAGCCCGAAAGAGCAGCTAGGCCTAACTGAAACTCATATGGGCTGAGCTAATCCTAACCAACTGTGGGTTAGAAATCACGCGGGCTGAAGCTTGACTCAATGGAGATGGGCTCACGACGCTGGAATGAAGAAATCGAGCAGCAGCTTCGGCCAATGGAAATGCTTCGTGCGGTTGGCGTTGAAGACCGAAGGGAATGGCAGCTTGGTGGAATTCCGGTGTGAGGCCATGTGAGCTTCGGTCAACAAAAGCCTTGGTGAAAGATGTGGCTTCTACTGGTGACTTCGCTGGTTTGGTGAGATGCGAGACTAAGGGGCTGCTTCGGTCAATAATCTGGCTGGAGAAGACCACGCAGGGAGAAGACGTGGACATGGCAACTTGGACGGTGTTTTGTTGGGCTAAGGGCAGTTGTTTCGGTAGAAAATTCTCCGGTGGAAGCGTGCTGGCAGAAGCAGGGATGCTGGCAGCAATTGGTGATGTTGGCCAGAAGACTCGGTGGGAAAAAAGTGAAAACATGGAGGGGGCAGAGAGGCGTCGGTCTTCGTTTGCAGAGAAGCGAAACGGTGGAGTTAACCGAACAAAGTGTAGACGCGACCAAGTGGCAGCGTGGAGAAGTAGCAGTTGCTCGGTGGAGAATTAGCAAGGAGGAAGCAGCAGGCATGAGGTAGTCCCGGCGTTGCTGGCTACTTCTGTTTCCTCTGGCTTCTTGATTGATGTGGGCGTGCGAAATGGAGGGGAGAGAGAAAGCTTGGCTAGTCAACGAGATAGGAAGAGAGAGAGGATAGAGATGAGGGGGTATGGGGTCCATATGGCCTTATTTTCCAAACTTGGTCTTCAAGCTTTCATTCTTGGCCAAGCATATATCCTTGGCTCACATTGAACCACACTTGCACTTCTCACAACCTCTTGAAATGGTCCGAAGACCATAAGGAATGGGGGCACACGAATTTCATAATAATTGGCTTCAATTGGACTTAAATTCTCTCTTGAATTAATCCCAAATGACCTAAATAAATTCAATTGATCACCCATTGATCATCTCTGCATTTTTCCTCACTCAAGAATCCATCATGCATCTCAATTTTTCCATCAACAACCATCTTCGGCATTTTCCGCACAAAAACGACCCGGCGACGACTTTTTCCCAAAAGTGTCGAGTGTCAGAAAAATCTTTTGAGACTGAGTCGATACTCCTAGAATTTATTGTGACATGACAGAAACTTCAATTTCCGAAATTGGACTTGAATTCGTGGTTAATTTCCACTTGGCACGTTTTTAACGTGACCTATAATACCGGGTAACTTTCAGAAATTTTTAAGGGCAAATGACCTGTGGTCGATTTTCTTCGAGCGACAATGAACCCACTCGACTCATTGGCGACTCTCGGTTGTCGTGAAAATATCAAGGATTCAAATACGGACACAGGGTACTAAAACAATAAGAAAATCAGTCTAGTGCCAGCCGATGAGAATTTTCTAATTTAGTGGTGTCACCCATGATTAGCCACACCTCTGTCAAACTAGTCTATCTCTGATTTCATATCGATTTTTAACTGTGCTGTAATGGCCTCTAAAGATGGACACGGTCGAGTAACCGATTCCTGGTCAAATCCTCAAATCAATTGCCTTAAAATTCCTTAATAATTTCCCCAGGTAGTCTAATTATCTCGAGAGTGATCAGCTCTGAGAATAACCCTATAGGCACATCAATGAAATGCCCGATTTATTTAGTAAGAAATAGGACTGAAAAATCTGGATGTCACAACTCTTCCCCTCTTATAAAAATTTCATCCTCGAAATTTAAACATTTACCAATCCTTAAACAAAAAGGTGGGGGTGCCGTCGTCTCATCGAGTCTAATTTTTCCATGCTGTTTCTTCGATCTCGTGGTGTTGTCAGACCACTTTGACCAAGGAGACCATCTTGGTACGCAGAATCTACTTCTTTTGAACTAACAACTGAACCGGCTTCCCATGTACGACACTCTATCGTCCACACCTAATACTTTAAGATTTAGCACGTGGGTCAAGTCAGGCTCATATGTCCTCGACATCGACACGTGAAAGACGTCATGCACTTACGCCTACTTTGGCGACAATGCAAGACTATACGTTAGGATCTTGATTCTTTCTTTAGAATCCCTAAGGAACTTACATACCTCAGTCTCATCTTTCCCTCATTGCTGAAGTGCAAGGTATTCCTCATTGGTGACACCTTCAAAAAGATGCAATCACCAATTCAGAACTTTAAGGGCCTTCATTACTCAACGATTTAACTTTTATGGCGATTCAGTGTGGTCTTTACTCTAACAATAATCACGGCAATTGCAATCACTGATTACTAAGCTGACCCTGGCCTGTGATTTTCTTCACTTCTCTTTCTTCTCACCACTGAAATTCTATACTCATTGCTATGTAAGCTTCAATAGGAACCATCTAAAAGTTCTGCCAAAACTGAAAACCTCTGATCTAGATCTGACATATAATCCTTCCCTGGCATTCTATGCAGATGAATTATCTGATACATACACACCCATTCAAATCGTGTTCTTTTCTTTGCATCTTGATCAAGTGAGTTGGCTCCATCCATCTATTGACCACAACTCCAAATGGAATCGGTATTTCCCGACTCCTTAGTAAGCTTGTCACAACATTCTATCATGATATACTTTCATTCCCACTCGGAACTCTCGAGTGATTATAAATGTCCTCTCAACTTGCATTACTGAACTTTCACTTATTAGCACATCTGACACTTGCAACATGTCCGACGATAACTATCTTCACATCGGTCTACCATTCGAGCTGACGTTGATGCTGACTTACCTTGCACTGTATGTCAAATAATGCAATTGCTACTGTGAATTCCTGACCACGTCTCTTCCCTGAGTGCTACCTCGTCAGGTACACTCAATCTCTCTCGGAACTTAAGTATTCAATCCTTAGAATTTTGAAGGCCAGCCCCTCTCTTATCCGTATCCTTTCACAGGACCTTCTGAACCTCCCGGTCGGTCAACCGAAGCGTCTAACTCCAACTTGAGTATCCGGTTCAATTTTGAGGGCAGCCATAAAATTCAAAGGTGGCCCACCTCAAATTTAAAAACCGAATTTCAACTTTCTCAAGTAAGGTCCATACTTTAACTAGCATATGCACAAATGAAGACTCTCGACTCAACGCATCAGTGACTTCTTTCATCCTTCTAAGGTGATACCAGATACTACCCTCTTATCCTTCAAAAGTTCTTATTCACAGCGTTATCTCATGTTCAATTCATTCTGAGAGAATAAATACTTGAGACTTTGTTGGTTAGTGAAGATCCAGAATCTTTCTTCACACAATTAACATCTCCAAGCCTTCAGTATGAAAATTAATGCTGTGAGTTCCAAGTTACGCGCCAAGTAGCTCAACTCATGGGGTATCAACTGATGGGACGCATATGTAACACTCTACCATGTTACATCAACACGCAACCCAATCCTCTAAGCGACGCGTCACTATAAATTTTGCACCCTCCCGAACCATAAGAAATGGTCAACACAAGTGCGGTAGTCAACTTTTACTTAAGCTCTTGGGAATTATCCTCACACTCGTCTGTCCATATGAACTTCTCTCCTTTCTTCATGAGTCGAGCTAATGGTGACACTGATGGTGAGATTTCTTCCACGAACCTCCTATAGTGACTTGTCCAACTCAAACGGTTTCTAATCTCTGATACTGCTGTCGGTCTTGGTCCACTGATAACTGATTCGATCTTGATCGGTTTCATGGAGATTCCTTCACCATTCTCAAACATCTCTTGAGCTGCTTAGCATTCCTCGAATACACCGGAATATCATTACACAACACGATCACAACTAATCTAGACATTCTTTGAACACTCGATTTGTCAAATCCATGACAATGCTAGAACGCTCATCGACCCAATGGCATTACATTGCACTAACAAGGGCCATATCGAGTATGAAACACTATCCTTAGTATAACCTCCCTCCTGGTTCTCTACTGATGATAACTTGACTTCAAGTCGATCTTCGGCAATGCACACTTGTCCTTGCTCGTCACCTAATTGAGTTGACAATGGTTGATGCATAATTGCAACGAACCATCTTTCTTTCTCTCACCACAAAACTGATGTTCCATAAAGTGATGCACTGATATACATGAATTTCTCATTCATCAATCCTCACATTTGCATCTTTGGTTCTATCAATTTAGGCAACAACAACTGGTAAGAAGCCTTAGAGAGTGGCTCCGTTCTCGTTGTTAACTCGATCATAAGTTCTATCTCTTTTTCCTAACGACAAGCCTGACCATTCCTTTTTGGCAACATATCTAGAAATTCTTGGACTATTGAGATGTCCTCAACCTTCAGTTCTCCAATCTATCCTACCTATGACAATCGCTAAGTAACCTTGGCAACCTTCGTCTAACAAACGGGTTGTCTTCAACCAACGAGATTAATAAAAGCAAGATTCTTTTCGACTCCCAATAACCTCGACACTTTCACATGCTATTGGACTAAGCTGGATTACTCCATGACCATAATTCATTACCACAAGATGCTCCATGAGGCCCTTCTACTCATGTGGTGTCCCAATTATTTCTTGGCAACTAGTCAAACCCGACTATAGTTAGCGTTTCCCCTTTTTTCCACTTTATTTCAACTAATTGAAATTCTATAAACGCAGTCCAACGCTCTGTTGCACTACGCAGTCCAAGAACATTCTTACTTTGATTGGTGTAGAGTCGGTTCCATTCCTGTCCCTTTCGCCATCCTAGTGGCGTCCTAGCTGTAGTAGCAGTGTTTATGCTACCTTAGACTTTCATTGACAACCCCTCACCTGATGGCCATGCTGGTCATCATCACAGCATGTTCTAGCCATACCCAGACACTGGATTTATCTACGCTTCCTTCCATACTTTTGGCACCCATCTGGTGAGTCTCCTATCTCCTGTCAAGTGACAGCACACGCTCTTTCTAGTTATCCCATCGATCTGCTAGGACCACTCCTGACCAGATATCCCTGTCGGCTACACTCCGAACAATTTCTTGTCCTAGGAAGGACATAAGATCGATCTCCGCCATCATGCCCGAAAACAACATGATCCATTTGACTCAATGCTGACCTGACTGCCCCCACCCTTCCTATTATGCGGAATAGAATACTCTTCTCTCGACATCGGTCCTTTCCTTGACCGATTTCCATTTATGCTTGAACTGAATCTTGACTCAGACGTAACAGTTCACTCACAGATCACATCTCTATGCTAGACCTCAGTAGGTGCGGTAACGACAGTGATGACAACATTGGCAGCAGTAGTAACAGCAGCAACAACGGCGGCTTGATCCTGAGCTTACTAACTCAACAAGTTCCCAAGGAACACTAGCACCTGAACGATCCAGTCGAACCTAGGATCGCTCGGTGCTGCTACACTAGTACTAGCCTACGGCGGTACTTCTACACTCGCATTGGTCTGAGCCAATGCTCTGCCACAACTGCCTCAGGCACCGATCCTTGTCGGTGTTCCACCCCGAGTCACGGAGGTTACAACCCTCTTACTAGGAGTCCTTAGCTCCTGCTTGCTCATGATTCAACCTTTACACTGAAACCTGTCTTCCAAATCCACACTGGATTAGAAGATGAGCGATCCACACACGATAAACAATTCTAGCACTTAGTTATCATAGACATGCACCGGTTGCAAATTTAAAGGTCTTTCCTACCATCTATCCCATGGTCGTCGCACCTTATCACTCCAATTTCTAAACTTCGCTCTGATACCACAAAAAAAGGGGATGTCACGCCCCGATCCTCAGGTACGCACACATCCCTTACCTTGGTCGATTTTAGAATGCGATATCCCAGGACTATGTATCGTTGACCCTTTCATTTTTGATAGCACATGTGAAAGAAGTTATAAATCCCCAGACAATAAAACAATGGGATAGAAAAGCAAGGCCATAATTTTCATACTAAAATTCACAACCACACTTTTATACAAGCACCTAATAGTATATAATACAATACTATTCACAAGGGTCTAATCTAACACTTATCCACATATAATCAAGGTCTGACAAAATAGGATGGGATCTCAGTCCTCATCCGAGTCATACTCAGGATCCTCCTCTAGATCATCTTCTTCTTCTCAATCTTCCTTCTCCTCAGATTTCACATAAGGGTTCTCCTCCTTAGGTTCCTCCTCCTCAGGCTCCTCATCAGGGTCCTGAAATGGTTATACAATAACCATTGAGACCACGTCTCAGCAAGTTCTACCCCCTAAGACTCGATTAGTAAACCAATACGCTAATCAGGCTGCTTATACATGCACGGGTCAGAGAACTTACCTTGGCCTCAGATTCCACCTGCATATTAGCACAGCTCAATAGGCACCCAAGCAATCACATCACAGATCGATATCTCGATCAATCGACCTAGTCGATTTCATGTCAATCGGACCATTCATCGGTCATTTCAATTCAATCAATCAATTCACGACATCAGATCAAAGCAATGATCAATCGACCTAGTCGATTATATGTCATCTCGACCCTTTCTTGGTCAGCTCATCTCATACTATCTATAAGTATGTTCATATCAAAACTGCTCACTGCTAAGCTGATAAATAGATAGTATAGCTCACTTTTGAGACGATTGGGTACACTGCTCTCTGCTAAGCTGCCATATCGCCCTTAGGCTAATTGATCATCTCTGCATTTTTCCTCACTCAAGAATCCATCATGCATCTTAATTTTGCCATCAACAACCATCTTCGGCATTTTCCGCACAAAAATGACCCGGCGACGACTTTTTTCCAAAAGTGTCGGGTGTCAGAAAAATCTTCTAAAATTGAGTCAATACTGCTAGAATTTATTGTGACATGACAGAAACTTCAATTTCTGAAATCGTACTTGAATTCACGGTTAATTTCCACTTAGCGCGTTTTTAGTGTGACCTATAATATCGGGTAACTTTCAAAAAATTTTAGGGGCAAATGACCCGTGGCTGATTTTCTTCGAGCCACAATGAATCCACTCAACTCATTAGCAACTCTCGATTGTCGTGAAAATCTTGAGAATTCAAATACGGACACAAGGTACTAAAACAATAAAAAAAATCAATCTAGTGCTGGTCGACGAGAATTTTCTAATTTAGTGGTGTCACCCATGATTAGCCACACATCTCTGTTGAACCAGTCTATCTTTGATTTCATATCGATTTTTAACTGTGCCATAATGGCCTCTAAAGATAGACACAGTTGAGTAGCCAATTCCTGGTCAAATCATCAAGTCTATTGCCTTAAAATTCCTTAATAATTTCCCCAGGTAGTCTAGTTATCTCAGAGTGATCGGCTCTAAGAATAACCCTATAATGAAAAGCCCAATTTATTTAGTAAGAAATAGGACTGAAAAATCTGGATGTCACACACAAGGTGGAGGTTTCACCTCTCCCATCTCAAATGTTGAACTACATGCTTATTGTGACATCCCAGATTTTCAATCATGTTTTCTATTGAATAAATTAGGCATTTCATCAACGTGCCTATAAGGCTGTTCTCAAAGTTGATCACTCTCGAGATAACTAGACTATTCAGGGAAGCCATTAAAGAACTTTAAGGTAATAAACTTGAGAATTCGACCAGGAATTGACTTCTTGACCGTGCTCATCTTTAGAGGCCATTACGGCACAGTATAAATCGATTTGAAATCAGAGATATGTCTATTCGACTAAGATGTGTGGCTAATCGTGGGTGACACCACTAAATTGGAAAATTCTCATCGACCGACACTAGACTGATTTATCTATCGTTTTGGTACCCTGCGTTTATATTTGAATCCTCGAGATTTTCACGACAACCGAGAGTCGCCAATGCGTTGAGTGGGTTCATTGTGGCTCGAAGAAAATCGACCACGGGTCATTTGCACTAAAAATTTATGAAAACTACCCAGTAGTCTAGGTCACGCTAAAAATGCGCTCGAGTGAAATTAACTGTGAATTTGGGTTCGATTTCAGAAATTGAAGATTCTATCATGTCATAATAAATTCTAAGAATGTCACTCGTCTCAGAATATTTTCCCACAACCCGAGACTTTTGGGAAAAAAAGATAAAAACGCTTTTTGTTAAGAAAAAGGCTGGGAATGTTTTTGATCGCGAAATTGAGATACAAGATAGATCTATTCGCAAGGAAAGATATCAATTAGATCAAGGACTCGACAAATGGATTTATTGAGATCGAATTGAGTTGAATTGAGAATCAGTAAGTGACCAATTTGAGGAGAAACCATGCAAATTTGTACGCCCCTTCATCCCCCATGGTTTTGGACCATTTCAGAGGTTATGAGAAGTGCTTTGGTGGTCATTGACAACCAAGGAGCAGCTGGTGGCCATGGTTGGTCAAGGGGACAAGGCATTGGAATAAAATGGCCATGGTGGCCCACCCCCCTTATCCCTTCCCTTTCTCTCCCCCTAGTTGCTATCCACCCCACTTCACTCTCTCTCCTTGCTTTGTTTGAACCCTCAAACTAGCAGAAAAGCTAGCAAGCCGCCGGAAGCAGCCGCCCCTTCACGCTGCGACCACCGCACGCCGTCCTCGCCCCACATTGCCTCGCCGTCGTCCCGCTGCTGCTCTGTTTCCCTCACGCCATTCCAGCAGCTCCGCCGAGCAGCTCAGGCCACCGCTAGAGCTCCCTGCATCGCCGTTCAGCACCGCCGGACCCGAACCTAACCCTCGCTGCCTCCGCCAACCGTGCCTCACCATTTTAGCCACCGGAGCAACATCAACCAACAACAAATAGAGGATAAGAAAGTGGGTTTCCAGCACTATTCCGGGCCCATTTTGAGGTGTTTCTAGGCCTCGAAACCTCGGCCCGTTTTGGAGAAAAGTGAGCCCCTCGACGTTCCCGTTGGTTTGATCCGACCCATTCATTAATCAAGTGAGTTTTGCTCACTAATCCTCACTTAGTAGGCTAATGATGCTTAGGGATTGATTTATTTAATTAAGTACAATTAGGTGGATAGATTAGATTAAAGTAATTAAATTAGAGACATATCAATGCATGTTAGGCAAATGGTTAGTGTAGTTAGCAAAGAAATAGGTCCTAGTATTTATTGAACGAATCTCGAAAATTTTATGGGTCCATTTTAGCATCCAATTAGGCATTACAGGCCTAAATTGGATTTATTATATTTATTGAATATTTTCCGTAATTATTTAATTAATTAATTATTTTTCGCTAATTAGGCTTGGATAGCCGACGACCGGAATTTTATACCAATTATCGTGGTGCAGTCTGTTTATTTATTTGAGTACTAAATCGTGCTGAATTGATTTAATTTTGATTTTAGAATTTTATTCCTAAATTAATCAATTTTGATAATTGATTGGAAATTAACCGTTCGTCGGTTTATAGCGCCAAAAATATGTAATGGGCTATTGAAAATTGTGGGAATTGCGGAAGGTGAAATTATTATATTTTCGCTAAGACCGACCATGTACCCACACATGACTATTTTTATCGGTTATAATAAAAATGAGAAATTAACCATATGGTTGGAGTGGTATACTATATCAACTTATGGGTGATATGTCAGCTTTGGGTGAGCAGTATATCGGTATATTATATCAGCTTACGAGTAATATGTCAGCTTTGGGTGAGCAGTATACCTTATTATATGTTTTGGGCGAGCATATATAGTATACTCTGATGGCCTGAGGGCCCTAATCAATCAACTTTAGGCGAGCATATATACAATATACTATATTATCAGTTTTGGGCGAGCTATACTATCTATTTTCAGTTTTGGGTGAGCAGTCCTAGACTATGGTCGGACTTTATAGATAGTATTGAATGTACCGACCAAGAGATAGTCGTGATGACATGTAATCGACTAGGTCAATTGATCGATGAGTCAATCTGAATTGATTGAGTGTTATGTCTGTCAGTATTTATGAATTGAACTAACTTGCAGGAAGGGACTGAGGCTAAGGTAATTCATCTGACTCGTGTTGTGCTTAGGCAGCCCTAAGGTATATTGGCTTCCTAATCAATTCTTAAGGGATGGAACTCGCTGAGACATTGTCTCACTAGTTATTGTATAACCATTTTCAGATCCTTAGATGGCATTGGTGAAGGACCAGAGGCCTAAAGAGTAGAAGGTGAAGCCTAAAGAATTGACAATCCTGTCTGACTAGTTAGTCATAGGACAATTCTCTTTTGATGGAAGTTGATTCCTTTCTGCAGGCTTTGTTTTATGAACCGGTGGTTTAGAACCTAACTTAACAGTTCACCTTGTATATATTTGCACTATGATTTGCAATGTATATAAGTGTGGTTGCTTTTAAAGTGTGAAAATTTGGGGTCCTACTTTTCTATCCCATTGTTTTATTATTTGGGGATATGTTTATATGCTTCCGCATGCGTATTAAAATTAAAACTTCGGCAATGCGTCATGGGACGTCACTATAAAATCGACCAAGGTGAGGAATGAGTGTGTGCCCGAGGATCAGGACGTGACACCTATTTATAGGCAATTACAACCGACTTAGTGACCACCATAATTTAGCTGTAAGACAACTAATTTTCTTCTTCTCCAAGTACTCTCGCTGCCCACGTACTCTTGATCCTTCTTTCTTCATGGTTAAGAGTCAACAATAGTGGGCTGCAACTTTTCCTTCACGTTCAAGTTAGCAAGTTGAAGCTTGCTTTTCTACTTCTTGAAGCTCCTATATATAATATTTTATAATGTGTGCCCCCCTTTTCTTGATCAGCTTGTGGCTTCTTCACGTGTTTCCCATGCTCGTAGACTTCTCTAGCTTATTCTAGGATTTCTTCTTCAATTTGGCTTCTGCTTACTTGCATTCCCACGTGAATCTTCTAGGTTCAGCTAGCAATTCTTGCCTTCATGATTAAGTCAGTAGTTTCTAGATAATTTTAGGGAAAATGGATCACAATTTCCAACACACGTGTTACGCCTGCTGCAAGGTCTTAGCTCACACCCTCAACTTTGCCTTCATCTTTGTTTCTCTTCCTGTTAATGAAGAATTGGTGTACATGGCTGCTTGCGCTTTGCTGAGTGGTGGTGAAATTGGCAGCGACAAGGACGATGAATATGGCTGCCACAAGAGCCCAAGCTACATGAGCTCCTCCAACGTCAGCGGTGGGGGCGGTGGTAACATTGATCATTGAGGATCAAAGACGAGGGAGAATGCTCACCAAGTGCGAAGATTGACGAGTTGTGATCGGTGTAATCGAAAAGGGAGAAGAGAGGAGTGAAGATGTGAGACCTGTTTTTTAATTTTAGTATCCTGGGTTAAAATTGGGTTTATAAATAAGCCGACAAAACCATTCTTGCGGTTTTTTGTTTGGAAACCATTAAGACCCACATTTCATATTTAAGGTGATTCATATATAAATCACTTTAATAAATTTGAGTTAAGATATGGGTTTGTTACGTATTTTTACAGTCTTGGTATAATAATCTAAATATTTATAATTATTATTCTAGATAATGATATAATATGTCTACCTTGCCAAACTTCACTACGAGTAATCTTTGGAAATCTCTCTCTTTTCTTTTTTTTCAGAGATTCGATTTTTAGGTAAGGAGTAGCTTCTTCTGTAGAAGGATAACTGTAACAGAAGTTGTTGTCAGTCTTTTGTTGATTTTGGCTTCCATTCTTTGTGTATAGGAGTGATTGAGTTGGAGATCCAGAAGCTGTAGATGAAGCAAATGGCCATTCCACTTGTGGGTGTAATAACATCTCTTATTGTAAGGGACTTATTATCTCATCCTCTGAAATGATTCACAGTGGAACATGGCTTTATTCAAGTCAGGTGAGCAGGCAAAGGCAACCTTGGCAACACGTGATGTCCTAGATTAATTTTTTTAAATATGTTATTTGAATCATGTTATGCCAAATTACACTTTGCACCCGAACATGTTCTTGTGGCTCAAAATGCGAGGTTTCTCGACACAACTGTTATAAATGAGAAACCAAGTTACGCAAGATCCTACAGCCACTGAACTCTCAAATGAGCTTTGTAACTTATAGCCTACTCAAATGGATGCGAATCTCACAAAGCTTGGTAGTTCTCTTCCAGTCCCAAGTGTTCAGGAGATGGCAAAAGAACCCATAACTGAAGTCCCGCCTCGCTATGTCCGTGCCAACCAAGATCACCCGTTCATGCATGCTGAGCTTGGGACATCGTTGCTTCAAGCGCCAGTAATTGATCTGAGCAAGCTCTCATCAAGCAATGACGATTTTATGGAGTCTGAGCTTGAAAAGTTGCACGTTGCATGCAGAGATTGGGGATTCTTCCAGGTAAAATGTTAGAAAAGCAGCTTTTACTTTTTCTTTCTGTGAGGATTATTGAGACAAAAGATCTGGATTTCTTTTTCAAGAATCAGAGTTTTGAAGTTCATTAATCCCTTTTTGCGCATGCAGTTGATAAATCATGGAGTGAGTTGTTCATTGGTGGAAGAGGTGAAGTTGGGAATACAAGAGTTCTTCAACCTTCCAATGGAGGAGAAGAGGATGTTTTGGCAAGAAGAAGGAGACATGGAGGGTTTTGGGCAGACGTATGTCGTGTCGGAGGAGCAAAAGCTTGATTGGAGCGACGTCTTCTTCATGGTGTCCCTCCCAAGACATTTGAGAAAACCTCGCCTTTTTCCCATGCTTCCTTCTCCGTTCAGGTTCTCGCTCACTCACTCATGCATTTAGTACGCTCTACACCTATGAGACATTTAGTTAAGATGAGGATTCTTGTGAAAGGAGCGAGAGGTGGCAACAATGGTAGCAGAGCCGGGGTTTCGGGGGTAGATAGATGTCAAACGTGCACGCGAGAGAGAGAAACACGGACGACGGCCCATGGTGAAAAAGGAGGGACGAAAGAATAGAGTAAATTTACTATAAAAAAGAATAACATTGAATTAAAAAAATCTTTTAACGAAATAGTTCACAAAGTAGTTGAAGTAATTTTAGTATACAAATTAGTTCATCTAGCCTGACACGATGCAATAATTTACGTAGCGTCCCCTTCATGACCACGTGATGATTGAGACTCTGGGGTGTGGGGACAAAGAATTGTCGTTTTCGCTGTTGGCAAATTCAAGATAAATGATGCCGTTCCTTTTTGCTGTTCATGGGCAGGTAAGATGATTGTCGACGCAGTTAGAATGATTTGCCCATCCCTTGCTCCTAAAGAACGATACAATCAAAGTGAGATTAGGAAGCAATCGAATGATTCATCGGATTTCTTGTGCCTATTGAATAACGGTTTCATGGGGGATGGGTACCCGTTTAAGAATAAGTCTTAAATACTTTTTGAAGTCTTTTTGAAGTTTTTTTTATTAGGTTTTGGAAAGAAATTACAATGAAATATGCTTATGTATATGGTACTTCTACGAAAAATAATTCTTTAAGTGTTTTTGTATTCTTGTGAGAAAATTCATGCTCTCTCTCTCTCTCTCCCTCTCCCTCTCCCTCTCACACACACCTTGCTAACCTGTTTTTATATGTATCAACTTATTTTTATGCAGAGACGTCTTGGAAAAATACTCCTCAGAGTTACGAGATCTTGCAATGAAGATACTACTTCTCATGGCAAAACCTCTGAAGATGGACACCAAGGACGTGATGGAACTGTTTGATGGAGGCAGGCAAGCCCTTAGGATGAATTATTACCCTCCATGTCCACGACCCGAGCTCGTCATTGGCCTCACTCCTCACTCTGACGCCTCAGCCCTCACCATCCTACTCCAAGTCAATGAAATGGAAGGTCTGCAAATAAAGACAGAGGGCAAGTGGGTCCCCGTCAAGCCTCTTCCCAATGCTTTCGTTGTCAATGTCGGAGATATTTTAGAGGTAAAGCTTTTCGATTGGCCCTATATCTGTTGTTTGATGTGGAATGCCACCAAATTTTGTTTGATATGCGAGCCAGTATTGCTAGATTCATGTGCGATTGACGACAAGAATGTCATTCCATTCAGAATATGCACAACTTTTTTATTTATGCTTTATGGGGGAAAAAAAGCCTTGGATTAGTCTATCTAAATGAAAATTTATGCAGTTGAGAATGCAATAGTAATCTTGAATGATATGGTGGACTAAACCAACCATGGAGTGCACGAAATCTGTGTAGTTACGTAACTATTTTCCCAACCCTTGTGTGGGCATCATTGTTTATTCAGATGCATTGAGTTACTTAGTTACATAAAATGAGAATAGATGATAGAATTTTTGGAACAAAATCCATCAGAGTCATGACATTATATTTTGTGTATCTGATGATTGACACAGATCGTGACAAATGGTACTTATCGTAGCATTGAGCACCGAGCTACAGTTAACTCGATGAAGGAAAGGCTCTCATTTGCCACATTTTACGGCCCAAAGTTGGACGGTGAAATGGGTCCTGCACCGAGCCTGGTCACATCGGACAAGCCAGCATTATTTAGAAGAATAGGCGTTGCCGATTACTTCAAGGGACGTTTTTCTCGTGAGCTTCAAGGGAAGTCATATCTTGACACTATGAGGAATATTCAAGGTGAGAAAGAGGGAATTGAATTTGGCCATTGAGAAAGCAAACTATCATTTTCCTTTTACCGTAAACTATACTAGCTGAGATCATATCTTTATGTTGACACTCTCCATGTACCTCGAACAAGTTGATTACACATATTCCTTTCGCTTCCTCCCTGCTTTTGTTGATCAATTTTACCACTTGATTTGCTGGATTAATGACATTAAGAACTTTTAAACTGGCATTCATTTTTTTTTGTCGGGAACGCAAGGGAACATTCAAAATAAAGAAAGTAGTGTAAATCTGCGACAGAGAAAGTATTAGTTCAACATTCCCGCATTTCTACGAATCTCTGTTATTCTTTCCATCGCAAAATGTGCATCGTTCATTTCCAACAAAGTAAAGCTAAATTATTCGTAATGAACCCACAAAATTGATGGGAGAACGGTAATAATTCGAATAATATCGAATCAACACAGCGGAATAAAATAATCTCCCCTCTTGTGTAAACCTAATAGGAATCGATATAGTAGAGAAAATAAATACCAAAGACGCGAACACAAGACGATTTTTTACGTGGAAAACATCCTCGATGTGAGGAGATAAAAACCACGGGACTGGAGTCCACCTGAAAATCTTCACTATCAATAAAATTGTTCTTCTCTAGCAAATACTAGAGGTACATAGCAGCAAACACCTCAAGAACATAATTCTTGGCAATACACATGAACTTCACAAGAGATCAAGGATAAATCGACCAAAAACGCAGGTTTGATCAATCCACGAAAAACCTGATGTATGGAGCTTCAAACGAAAATCAAACCGTTTAGATTCGAATAAATTGCGCCACGAACATGCTGACAAAATTTCAGCTCAATCGGACCACGAATCAACCTCCGACACCAGCTTGATGTAAATAAGATATCGCCCCAAACCTCAAATTTTTCGCTTTTTTTTTTCTTGTTGTTGTTTCCTTTTTTACCGCTACCTCTTTATATGATAGTGAGAAACCCTATTTCCTCATATAACTTATTATATGCCAAGCTTTTGGCCAGACCACGCTTCCTCCACATGTGAGTGAACCGCCTAACAAATCTCCCCTCACGACAATGTGGAGGATTCACCATCCCCGCTATCAAACAAAGAATGTTCAAGCTTCTCTCTTGGTAGAGTCTTCGTCATCATATCAGAGCCATTATGATCCGTATGAATTTTCTCAAGTTCCAACAACTTTTCATCTAGAACATCCCTTATCCAATGATATCTAACATCAATATGTTTCGATCTAGAATGAAAAGATGAATTCTTACCAAGATGAATTGCGCTTTGATTATCACAAAATATTACATACCTCTTTTGCTTGAACCCAAGTTCTTCTAAGAACTTCTTCATCCATAGCATCTCTTGACTAGCTTCAGTCGTTGCAATAAATTCAGCTTCAGTTGTAGAAAGTGCAACACACTTCTGCAATCTTAACTTCCATGACACAGCTCCACCCGCAAAAGAAATCAAATAACTAGAAGTAGATTTACGAGTATCAATATCTCCTGCCAAGTCGGAATCTGTGTATCCAACTAACTCAAGTTTCCGGTCCCGAAACCGAGTTTCAAATTTGAAGTTCCCCGAAGATACCTCATAATCCACTTCACCGCATTCCAAAGGTTTCTCTACTTGGATTTGACAAATAGCGACTAACAACGCCAACTGCATGCGCCAAGTCTGGGCGTGTACATACCATCGCATACATTAAGCTTCCTACAGCTGAAGCATATGGAATACTTTCCATATCTTTCTTCTCTTTATCGTCCGTAGGACTTTGCATCATATTTAACTTAAAGTGGGCAGCAAGAGGAGTACTAACCACTTTAGCCTTGTCCATGTAAAATTTCAAGGATGTTCTCGATATATTGCTCTTGCGACAAAAATAACTTCTTAGCATCTCTCTCTCGGTAATTCTAATGCCAAGAATCTACTTCGCCGAGCCCAAGTCTTTCATGGCAAAAGACTTGCTCAACTGTTTCTTCAATAACTCAATTCTTGAAGCATTCCCGCCAACAATCAAAGCATATCATCAACATAAAGCAAGAGAATAATAAAGTCATCATTAGAAATTTTTGGACAAACACATACGTTATCTCGAGGAAGTCTTCTTATAGCCCCGTTCGTCATAAATCGACGCAAATTTCTTATACCACTGTCTCGGTGCTTGTTTTAGGCCATAGAGACTTTTCTTCAATTTGCACACATAAGCCTCTTTCTCTTTCACTTTGAAACCCTCAGGTTGTTCCATGTATATATCTTCCTCCAAGTCACCATGTAGGAAGGCTGTTTTAACATCCATTTGCTCAATTTCCAAATCTAGGCTAGCTGCCAAGCCTAGTACCACACGGATAGAAGACATTTTCACTACCGGAGAAAATATATCATCAAAATCGATACCCTTTCTCTGACCGAATCCCTTAACAACCAATCTAGCTTTGTACCGTGGTTGTGAAGTATGTTCATCTTGCTTCAACCTATATACCCACTTGTTCTTCAAAGCTCTTTTACCTTTAGGTAACTTCACCAATTCAAAAGTATGATTATCATAAAGTGATCGCATCTCATCTCGCATAGCATCGAACCAATTGCTTTTGTACTCATCTTCTATTGCTTCGCATAACACTCGGTTCACCTACATCAGTCAATAATACATACTCATCTTCAGAATACTTGGTGGAAGGTCGTCGGTCTCTAACGGATCTCCGGACTGGAACATCCAGTGGAACATCTAATTGAGCCTCTGGTTCAGGAATAGTATTATCTATTTCAACATGTTCAGGAATATGTTCATTATTTGGAACATTGACTTCCCGCTGCTCTTCATCAACCTGTGTAGGAATATTTGTAAGAGGAACTGGATCTAAATCAACCAGATTATCACTAACCTGTGGTACTGAAATCATCTTCGATTTCTCAATATCCTCTATTGTTTGATCTTCCATAAACACGTCTCTGCTTCTTACAATTTTCTTTTCAAGTGGATCATAAAATTTGTAGCCAAGCATATCCTGTCCATAACCAATAAATATGCACTGTCGTGTTTTCACATCAAGTTTAGACCTCTCATCTTTGGGAACATGCACAAATGCTTTGCACCCAAATACACGCAAATAATCATAAGAAATATCTTTGCCTGTTCAAACTCTATTAGGAACATCAAACTCTAAAGGAACGCATGGAGTAAGATTTAATATATGCACAATTGTACTTAAAGCCTCACCCCAAAAGGATCCAGATAGCTTTGATTGTGAAAGTAAGCATCTTACCCTTTCAATCAATGTTCTGTTCATTCTCTCAGCTAAGCCATTTAACTGAGGCGTCTTGGGAGGTGTCTTTTGATGTCGAATACCTTGTTGTCTACAGTAATCATCAAAAGGCCCAATATACTCTCCCCCGTTATCAGTTCTAATGCATTTCAATTTCTTTCCGTCTTGTCTCTCAACCGAAGCCCGAAATTGCTTAAAAGCATCTAACACTTGATTTTTAGTTTTCAAGGTATAAATCCAAATTTTCCTTGAAAAATCATCTATAAAAGTAACAAAATAAAGAGAACCACCAAGTGATTTTGTTTTCATATGACCGCAAACATCAGAATGCACTAAATCCAGTATACCTGACTTTCTTGAAGGAGGGGAGCTTTTAAAAGCAACTATGTTCTGTTTTCCTGCTAAACAGTAAGCACACTTCTTTAGCGTTGAACTTTTCAATCCTGAAAGGAGCTTCTTCTTGGCCAATATTGACAAACCCTTCTCACCGATGTGACCGAGCCTCTTATGCCATAACTCAGCCTGCATCTTCGCTATCTACTGCATTAATTTTGTCTATAGACAACTTTGCCTGCATAATGTATAACAAAGAATATTTTTCACCTCTAGCCACAACAAGAGAACCTTTGGTAAGTTTCCATTGACCATTACTGAAGGTGCTGCAATACCCCTCATCATCCAACTTGCCTGTAGAAATCAAATTCAAGCGGATATCGGGTATATGTTTAACATTATTCAATACTAACCTTGTGCCATTGCTGGTTTCTAGGCACACATCACCGATGCCTACAGCTTGAGTTAGTCCATTGTTTCCCATCTTCACAGATCCAAAGTCACCGACTGTATGATGTAAAGAAATCCCTACGAGATGTAGCATGAACGGATGCACCACTATCAATTACCCAACTGGTCTCATGAGAAACAAAATTCACCACATCACCATAAAAAATAGTGAGAAAGTCTTCTTTAAGTGCAGCGACACAATTGTCATCACTGTCATCATCACTTTTCTTCTCTTTACCTTTCTCCTTTTGTTTTTCCCTTTTTAACTGGCGACAAAACCTCTGAATATGTCCCTTTTGATGACGATAATGGCACTCAACATTAGCAAATTTATTATACTTACCTCTGCTTTTGTCTCGACTTTTATCTCTATTTCTCGGACCTCGAGATTCACTTCTCCCCCTTTTCTCAACAACCAAGGTATCATAATGTGAAGAGGACGATCCCTGTGTCTTCCTTCTCATCTCTTCATTCAAAATACTACTCTTGGCTAAATCCATGGTAATTGTACCATCCGGGGCAGAATTAGACAAAGATGTTCGGAACGTCTCCCATGAGTCCGGCAAAGTACCAAGCAACCATAGTGCTTGTATCTCATCATCAAACTTGATTCCCATCGCAGCCAACTGATTTATAATTCCTTGAAAAAAATTTAAATAATCAGTCAAAAGAGTACCATCATGATATCTCAGAGCCATCATCTGTTTTATCAAAAATAACTTATTATTTCCAGTCTTTCGAGCATATAACTGTTCGAGCTTATTCCATAAACTGCATGCATGTGTTTCCTCAATAATATGGTTTAAAACATTATCATCTACCCACTGCCTGATATAACCACACACTTGACGATGAAATATAAACCATTCAACGTCAGTTTTATTCTCTGGTTTCTCCTCAGCAAATACAGGCAAATAAAAATCTTTCACATATAAAAGATCTTCCATCTTCCCTTTCCAGATATAATAATTCGAACCATTCAGTGTAACCATTCTACTCATATTCGTTTCCATTGTTTAACACAAGGCAGAAAAATCAAGCAATAACCTGATGCTCTGATACCACTCTGATGGGAGAACGGTAATAATTCGAATAATATCGAATCAACGCAACATAATAAAATAATCTCCCCTCTTGTGTAAACCTAATAGGAATCGATATAGTAGAGTAAAATAAATACCAAGCATGTGAACACAAGACGATTTTTTTACGTGGAAAACCTCCTCGATGTGAGGAGATAAAAAACCACGGGACCGGAGTTCACCTGAAAATTTTCACTATCAATAAAATTGTTCTTCTTTAGGAAATACTATAGGTACATAGCAGCAAACATCTCAAGAACATAATTCTTGGCAATACACATGAACTTCACAAGAGATCAAGGATAAATTTGACCAAAAACACAGGTTTGATCAATTCACAAAAAACCTGATGTATGGAGCTTCAAACGAAAATCAAACCGTTTAGATTCGATTAAATTGCGCCACGAACATGCTGACAAAATTTCAGCTCAATTGGACCACGAATCGACCTCCGACACCAGCTTGATGTAAATAAGATATTGCCCCAAACCTCAAATTTTCTGCTTTCTCTTTTTCTCTTGTTGTTGTTTCCTTTTATGCTGCCACCTCTTTATATAGATAGTGAGAAATCCTATTTCCTCATATAACTTATTATATGGGCTCAAGCCCTTTTTGGGCTTGCAACTCATTAGGCTTCCTCCACATAGGAGTGAACCCAACTAACAAAAATAAGTGGAGCACAAAAGGTGGTTATAAACGTTGTTGATGGGATTCTACTTCGCAAGTGTGGAAGTCTAAGTCACTCCCCATGAGCCACGGTTAGATCCGTCAAAAAATGGGTCTTAAATACATATATGATCACTTCAAATTTGAATAGCTGCTCATAATGTGTTCTAAAATTTAAAGCCTAAAATAAAAATAAAAAAGGTCTAAATGGGTTCAGTTTAGAACCCATTTCCAACCCATTAGAGCTCAAATTGTCTTCCCTCTCCCATATTACTTTGTTCTCTCCAGTCGTCGTCTTTTTCCAGACGCCTCAACTCACACATTAGTATCTCGTTGGATGCTTCCACCTCTATCACCATTAGGGATGTGCAAAACGAATTGCCTGGACTGGGAACCACTTGGAACAAACCGGACCGACTAGTTTGGTTCGGTTCCCAATAATGTTGATCCATTTCCTAGTTTCTAAAAGTGAAACCAATGTTTAGACAGTTCGGTTCCCAATTCTAAGGGGAAGCCAAACCAGACCGACTAATACACTTTTTTTTTTATTTCTTAAAAAAACAGTAAAATGTGAACTAAACACTACCTTGGTCCAGTTCCAAGTAATAGGAAAAAATAAGTGACTGGCCTAGTTCTCAATCCTAGAACCAACTGGTTTGGTCCTCAGTTCTGACTATTGGAAGTGGATCAGGAACCGATCACCCATAATCACAACCATAATTGTTAAAATATGTTTTCAGTTTGAGCTCACGAATGAATCTTGACCCAAGAGAAATATATTTGTGGACGTTTGAATAAATGCATGTGAAAATATGACTGAAATGACTAAAGTACAGCCCAAGTGCCACAACGGAGGGACATTTAAGTGTAAAATTTTTTGAAAGGTACACTTAAGTGCCAAAATCAGAGCAAAATTGATCATTTAAGTGCCAATTTGGTCAAAATCCGACCAAATTGCTGACGTGTCAATTTTCTAGTGAGGTGGGTGCAAAACGGCATTGTTTTGCATGCCGATGTGACAAAAAAATGCAAAAAAAGACGTTGTTTTGTCTCTGATGTTGTCAATAATTTATATAAAAACTAATTTAATTAAATTAAAAATTACATTTATTTAGAATATTTTAAAAAACTTTTAAAAAAAAGGTGGGGGTATGTGGGACAAAGGGAGGCAGTTGAGGGTTGAGCCCTTGCCACCACTGCCAGGAAGGGCCGGCGACAGAGGGGGAGGCTTGTCGGGGTTGCCGGCCCCGGGCCGACCAAGCAGCGAGGGCTGCGAGCCCTCATCTCCTCCCGCTGTCGCCAAGAAGGGCTGGCGACGCTAGGGGAGTGTCGGCCGGGGTTTGCCGAGCCATGGCTGGGGTCGACGACATCGGTCGACCGGTGGCGAGGGCCTACAAGCCCTCACCCAAATCTAGCGAGGGTTGCGGCCCTCGCCCAAATCCGGTGAGGGTCGGCCTGCCGACCCTCACCCTAGATCCAACAAGGGCTCGCAAGCCCTCGTTGTAGACCGGCCAAGGGCCGGCGATCCGAGCGAGGGTCACAGTTGTTGCCCAAATCCGGCAAGGGCTCGCGAGCCCTCACCATCGGTTGGCTAGGGGTCAGTGACCCTGACCGACCCTCTCCCCTTCGTCACCGACCCTTCTTGCTGGCGGCGAGGAGGCGGCAGCAATGAGGGCTTGCGAGCCGTCACCATCGATTGGCCAAGGGCTGGCGACCCCGACCGACCCTCTCCCCTCCATCACCGACCCTTCCTCGACGGCGGCGAGGAGGTAGCAGCGATGAGGGCTCAGCCCTCGGCCACCTTCCTTCCCCCCCTTTTCTTTTTCTTCTTCTTTTTAAAATTTTTAGTTTTAATTTTTTAAATATTTTATATAAATTTAGTTTTAAATTTAATTTAATTAATTTTTATATTAATTATTTACTACGTAAAGATAAAATATGTCATTTTTGCATTTTTTTAGCCACGTTAGCGTGCAAAACAATGCCGTTTTGCACTTACCTCGCCGGAAAATTGCCACGTTAGCAATTTAGCCAGATTGGCATTTAAGTGATCCACTTTGTTCCAATTTTGACACTTAAGTGTACCTTTCAAAACTTTTGGGACTTAAGTGTTCCTCCATGCCAAGTTTTGGCACTTGGACTGTATTTTAGTCTGACTGAAATCATTGAACGTTCTCGGACGTGGTGTAAATTAGCAAAGTCCGTATCAAAGTTTGATCATTGTTGACTTGGATCACTTCTTGGAGACTGACTTTTGGTTAGAAAACGAGAGAAGGAAATCACCTTCTAACTGAAGTCAGCGCAAGAGAAATTTATTTTACAAGGAAATATTCAGAAACCTATTGCACGTTCGAGATAAGGATTAAATTTGAAGAGTCAATCTAGACTTTGAGCTTTCTTTCTTTGACTCGGTCAACATTGGTAGGAAGAAATAACAGATAAGATGCACTTTCGTTATTTTGTTGAAGTCACAGCAAAGAAAAGACAAAATAGGAAAGTCCAATTTTTGGACTTGGTTGACCGAAGCTCACCAAGATTTGATTTTCTTTTTCTCCAATACTTGGTGACTTGTTTTGCATATATATATATATATCAAGAAGCCACGATGTTGTTAGAAATTGCATGAAGCATCACTTTTACATGAGTGCTTGGAAGAGATTGTTGTTGATGCACATGGATGGGTTTTTTTTTTCTCCGCTGGTTCATTCATGCAATTACACCAAGAAGTTTTTAGAGTTGAAGTTGATTAATTTCTTATGTTAAGAATTTGTGTATAATTATTTCGTGAGATTGAGAGAATATTTCAAGAGGAATTGTGAGGCTAAATATTGTGTGCATTATTGGATGTAATTGGGGTTGAGATCCACTTAGAGTGTTTGAATTATTTGAGCATGTAATTTCCGTTGTATCACTTGATTTATAGTAAAATTCATTGTTGCTCTCCACGTGAATGTAAGTCGCTAGGACCGAACCACATAAATATGATGTCTAATGTTTTGTCTATTTTATTATTCATTCGCCCACTTTCCACAACAATTGGCATTAGAGCTAGGCTTGGTTGAGTTGAAGTGAATAGATGGTGACTGAAGAAAGAAAGTGAGAATCAACAGATTTGATGGGAAGGATTTTGGTTTTTGGAAGATACAGATTGAAGATTATCTCTATCAAATGAAACTGCATTTGCCAGGGAGAAGCTAGAGACAATGGAATAGGCTAATTGAGAATTGCTGGATAATTGAGTTATAGGTGTTATTCAACTAACATTGGCTGGTAACATTATGTTCAACATTGTGAAGGAGAAAACCATTGTGGGTTTGATGAAAGCCTTATTTACTACAAGAAAAGCCCCCTCTCCGATCAACAAGATTTATTTGACACATGTTTGTTTAACTTGAAAATGAGCAAAGGTGCATCAATTGTGGATCATATCAAAGAATTCAATGTGATTGTTAGTCAATTGAGTTTGGTTGAGATTGATTTTGAAGTTGAGGTATGTGCTTTCATTTTGTTATCCTCATTATTTGATAGTTAGAATACTATTGTTATTGTAGTTAATAATTCCTCTAGGTCAACAAACTTGATATTTGATGGGTTTGAGATTTAATAGTGAGTGAGGACATCCATAGAAGAGAATCTAGCAAACCAGTATCTACTATTTTAGTAGGTGAAAATAGATAAGAACCAATACATGAGTAGTCGTTTTTATGTCGCCGGTCTATTTTATATGGTTTGCTCATGTGTAGGTTAAGATGAAAGATAATAAACAAACTTGTGCGACACTTGATATCTAATCATTAAATGAAAGAAGAAAACCATTGGTAGCGTTGGTGGCAATGCCTCGTTCATGAGAACGGGATGCCTTGGTTGAGTTAGGATACTTGGGTTGAGCTCGAATGCCTCGAGTAAGTTAGCCCTCGAGATGCCTCGATTGAGCGGAGATGCCCTAGTTGAGCTAGGATGCCTAACTTGAAGCCAAACCCCTCAATTGAACCAAGATGCCCTAGTTGAGGCAAGATGTATGTTAATGAACCTTTTATGCATGCCGGTAAGTTTATTACTACATGACTTGGTGTGTTCATGGATAAACTGAAGGTAAGCATGCATTGAAGTTACGTCGAAGGGATACATATGTGTAGTCGAGGTGAAGCAATAATATTTCTATCAACATGCCATCAATATTTTAATACGAGTACTATTCATGCTAGATTTGATGACAAGTTGTCATTTTAGTAGAGGATTAGGGATTTTTACTTACTGAGTTCGAAATATGAAAGTTCGGGATTTTGAATAAATTAAACTTGATATTATCACAATTAGTTATAAATATGTGCTTCAAGGGTTCACAAAGAGGGTTTGGAAATACATAATAGAAAAGAACAAGAGCACAAGAGAGCACAAAAAAACACACCCACATGAGCTCTCTCTCTAGCGACCCCCCAGAAAAATTTCCACAGGCAGTTTTATGAAATCAACATGCACGTATTCCTTAATCGTTGGATCATCTCAAATTTTTTGGAGAGTTTGGTAAGATATTGTTCTTGAGCTTGTCCGGTGGGATTGATCATAGAATATTTGGAAGTATATATTTGATGGAGAAAACCAAACCAGTCAAACTTGGGATCAACACTAGAGAGCTCAATGCTTGGTCTCGCGAAAACGGCGAGTATGTGTTCGTCCTAAGTTGGAATCCAACCAAATTTCGAGGAGACCTTCAAGACAACTAGTTTTTCAACGTCACCAAGAAAATCAAGCATCAAAGATTCAGAGATCTCCTTGTGATGTTCACACTCCTTGCTATTCCCACCTCTTGCTCTTCCTCACCATTCCACCGCTGTGAATCTTCCTTGCGACCCCCTCGCTATCGGTCATCATTTGAGTCAGTAATCCAGTTCAGGTGAGTTCCAAGTTTACTTGTTCACTTTGAATACCTAGTTACCTAATTTGGATTATTTCGATTCTAACTCAATTTGGTGCAATATTTTAGGTGTCCCCACAATAGAAAGTTTCGTAGTTTGATATATTGCATTATATGCTTAATAAACGAAAATTCAATCTTAAAGACTTAAGGTCGAATTTCCAATTATCTTTTTCTTTCCTATTTTGGGTTGAGGTGAATGTGTGGAATTTAGGGGCTTGTTAAATGACATGTCATTGAATTAGTAAATTTTCTAATCATGAGAAATGTAAAAATTGCATTTCATGATTGGATAGATTGCATTTATATCTGTTTCTTAGGTCATCACATGTTTAAGCCAATTTCCTAATATAGTTTAAAGGAGTATCATAAAAGTAACATGCATATTTCATATAGAATTATTTGCATTATTGTTATCTCATAGTTACTACGTCATCATATCACCAAGTCATAATTTCCATGTCATCAAATCAATGTCATTTAGTTATTGCATGTTTAGGCTGATATAAATTAGATTGCATGATAATCTGTTAGGTTACGTATAGATTGCATGATAATCCTCGTCCAATGTCATCAGTTAGATTAGCTCACATAGACTCCTTTTTTTAGTCAAATATTCACATAGACTTAACCCAGAATTATATTGCATCTCATGCACTGCATAGTGTAATTTTTTTTTTAAAACAAGAAATATCCAAAATAAACATTATCACTAGTGCATTTAAAAATTATTACTTAGGACATGCATATTTTAGTAAACACTTGCAGAACACTTGGGGCATTAATATGGTGAAGTTATGCTTTGCTTAATTCATTGAGATTGTTGTTACCTCCCCAAAGCGAGTGGAACCACCTAGGGGTTCACTAACAAATTATTAAGACTAGAGTTTACTCGGATTCTACCAAACTCATACCAATTCACAACTCAGGGTTCATATTTTTAATATGCAAATCATTTTCAATATGAAGTCGCTACTAATTAGTTTACGGTAGGTCAATTAAACAACTAAGTAAAATAATGGGAGAATTATTTTGTTTCTCCTATGAAGCAGAGATTTTGAATACAAGGACTTAATTACACTATATTTCTCTAATGTGATACCATTCTTTTCATGAATATATATATATATATAGCATGCAACTTTGATCAATTTATTACTTCCTAACTATAAGGCGATTATGCGGGTGCACAAATCACAAATTTAAGAACCAATAAAGTAGAAAATAAATTACAGGACTCACCTTATAGTAATGAAAGCATATGCAATGTTAACTCATAATTCACATCAACAATTCTATATATGATTTTTAATTAACATGCAATCACTCAATTTTTTTTCCGGGTTTTCACTTATTTAAATGAAACTTAGAAACTATGTAGAATGCAATGCAATGATGTGCAAAAAAGGTCAACTGAAATAACATGTGACACGTGGCATACAACCTAACATGCAAACTATATGTCACGCAATATTATTTAATTCACCTATTCTAATGATGAGAAAAGATTAGTGCAATTATTCTAATATGTCATGCATTTTAATTTAAATGACCCTAAACATGTAATTTACTAGATGGCGTGCAATGAATGAACTACTCTTACGTGACATGCACATGTTTTGTTGTGTTTTCCTTTTAATTAAAATTCGAAATTAAAAATGCCTAATATTTAAACATGCAAAATATCCTAGAATAAGAAAATCCAATTTATTCTAAAAAGAAACTTTTCGTATTCTATTTAATTTGGAATTATAATATAACCAAAATAAACATGCAATCAATCTTAAAAAAAAAAATTAATTTAATCATATCTAATTTTTTTAAGAAATAAAATCAATTAAAATCAAACAAAAATGGAAAGAAATTAAATCCACATTAAACATGGCATCAAATCACACAAGATAGTATCAATATCCATCTAATTTCGGAAATAAATTGACGAGACGTATCTTGAGCGTAAGATTAGACTAGCCAATTTTTCATGTAATCGTGAATCACATCATGAGATCAAATTGATGATTTTCTATGCAATTGCGAATCGTATCTCGGATATAAGATTAGATTAATGATTATAGCGCGTTAAGAAATTAGGAAATGACTCCTAATTTAGAGGCTACTCAGGTTTCATCACTATGACATCTTTAAAGATTTGAGTTCAATCACAATATCAACAAATTATGAAATTAAGTAATGAAACAACTAAATCACATTTTTTCACAAATAATCCAATTTGATGACAAATGTTGCACCCCCCAA
Source organism: Eucalyptus grandis (assembly GCF_016545825.1). Lineage (NCBI taxonomy): Eukaryota > Viridiplantae > Streptophyta > Magnoliopsida > Myrtales > Myrtaceae > Eucalyptus > Eucalyptus grandis. The sequence continues at coordinate 38,547,917 of NC_052616.1, forward strand.
GCCTAGCTCCGAATTTACTTAATTTGCACTTAAATTTCATCTCCAATCTCTCCAATTTGAGGTCCAATTTCGCTTGAAGAAAAAGCCCACACAATTTCCACACTTTCCTTTCATGAAGTAGCTCGGTTTGGAAATCAAAAATCCCTTCAATTTGGCCAATCCAAATTTCCATTCATTTCTGATTCGTCCAAATTGATTTTTCATAAAAATCGCAAACTCAGCGGAATTTTTCCGAAAGACAAGACGACGTTCTATAAATGACTTGTGACACACTCGAATGTCCGAATTCCAAAACCGAATTCAATTTCATGATTAAAATCGACCGAACGCAATTTTAGTCCAATCCAACCAATTAGGTAACTTTTAGGAATTTTACCGCAGTTATATCCCTGAATAGTTTCACCCAATAGATTAGTTAACTCGTGAGTGATCAGCTTAGAGAAAAAGGACCATAGGTGTGCCGACAAAAAGCCCATTTCATTTTATCGAGACGGGTCGAAAATTCAGGATGTCACAACTATTTTCCTCTTAAAAAAATTTTGTCCTCGAAATTTAAATCATTACAATTCTTCTTCAAAATGGTGGGGGTATTGTCGTCTCATCGAGTCTTCACTTTCTCATGTAGCTCATTCCGTCCCGTGGTGTTGCCAAACTACTTTGATCAAGGGGATCGCCTTGGTGCATAGAATCTTCTATTTTCGATCCACAATCTGAACTGGGCTTTCCACGTATGACATTCTGTCGTCCATGTCTAATTCTTCAAAATTCAGCACGTGGTTCGGGTCAGGCTCATAAGTCCTCAACATCAACACGTGAAAGACGTCATGCACTTATGCTGATCTCAGCGGCAATGCAAGACGATACTTTAGGATCCCGATTCTTTCCAGAATTTCAAATGGACCTATGTACCTCGGACTCAGCTTTCCCTTTCTTGACAAAGCGTGAAGTACTCCTCATTGGTGACGCCTTTAGAAATGCGTGTTCACCAACTTGAAATTCCAATGACAATTGACGCTTATTAGTGTAACTTTTATGGTAGCTTTGAACGGTCTTTAATCTGTACCTGATGACTGTAGCTGCATCAACTAACTGCTAGACTAACTCTGTGCTTGTGATCTTTTGTTCTCGGATCTCATCGCAACACACTGGTGTTTTGTACGTTCTGCCATACAATGCTTCAAAAAGAGTCATCTGAATACTCTGTTGGTAGCTATTGTTGTAGGCAAACTCAACAAGGTGAAGCTATTCCTCCTAGCTTCCTTTGAAATCCAACACGCAAGTTTGCAGAATGTCTTCGAGGGTTTAAATCGTCCTCTTAGACTGGTCATCCGTCTGAGGATGATAGGCCGTACTATACTGCAGCTTCGTTCCTAAGGCGGTCTGTAAACTTTCCCAAAAAGCAGCTATAAATCTTGGGTCTCGGTTTGATGTGATCGTCACCAGCACTCCATGCTGACTAATTATCTGACGCACGTACAATTCTACATGCCTATCCAAATCAAGGTCCTTTCATACTGCAATGAAGTGAGCCGACTTTATCAATCTGTCGACCACTACCCAAATGGAATCATTACCTCTCTGACTCCTTAGTAAGCCCGACACAAAATCCATTGTGACGTGTTCCCATTTCCACTCGAGAATCTTAAGAGGTTGTAGAGGTTCTTCCAACTTACAATGATGTGCCTTCACTTGCTGACATGTCAGACACTTGGTGACATACTTAGCGATATCCACCTTCATACCGGACCACTAATAGTGTTGACGTAGATTCCGATGCATCTTTGTACTGTTAGGATGAATGCTGTAACTGTTACAATGAGCTTCTGACAAGATCTCTTCCCTAAGCGCTACATCGTCAGGTACACACAATCGTCCTCAAAACCTTAGTGTTCCGTCATCAGAAATCTGAAAATCAGTCTTTCTTTTATTGGTATCCTCTTGCAAGTTCTTCTGAATCTCTAGATCTGTCGGTTGAAACGTCTTGATTCTAATTTGTACTTCCGGCTCAATTCTGAGGGTGGCCATAAGATTTGGAAGGTGGCTTATCTCAAACTTAAAAATCGAGTCTCGAGCTCTCTCTCGAGTAAAGTCCATTCCTTAAATACCATCTGCGCTACTGAAGATTTCCGACTCAGCGCATCTGTGACCTTGTTAGCCTATCCAAGGTTATATAAAATATCACAATCATAGTCATTCAGGAGTTCCATCCAGCGATGTTGTCTCATATTCAACTCCTTTTGAGAGAACAGATACTTGAGACCTTGATGGTCAGTGAAGATCTGGAATCTTTTTCCACATAAGTAATGTCTTCAAATCTACGAAGCGAAAATAATTGATGCGAGTTCTAAGTCATGCGTTAGGTAGTTCAATCCATGAGGTTTCAACTGACGGGACGCGTACGCAACCCAGTCCTCTAAACGACGCATTACTATTGATCTCGTATCTTCCAAGACCATATGGAATTGTCAACGCAAGTGCGGCAGTCAGCTTCTACTTAAGCTCTTGGACATTACGCTCGCACTTGTCTGTCCATACAAATTTCTCTTCCTTCTTCAATAGTCGAATCAACGGCGAAGTTAATGTTGAGAATCCTTCCACAAACTTTCTGTAGTACCCTGCCAAACCCAAAAAGTTTCTGATCTCTATCATGGTAGTCAATCTTGGCCAGTTGTTTATTGCTTTGATCTTGGTCGGGTCCACGGAGATTTCTTCATCTGAAATCTCGTGACCTAGGAAAGCAACATGAGCCAACCAAAACTCGCACTTGCTGAACTTGGTGTACAGTTCATGATCTCACAGAGTCTGAAGTATTGTCCTCAATTGTCTTTCGTGCTTCTCAGGACTTTTCGAGTATACCGGGATGTCGTCGAAGAAAACATTCACAAACTGATCCAGATACTCATCGAACACACGATTCATCGCAACAAGTGGCTCCTTGAGCCAAACCCTTTTATATATATGATATCAAAGTTATATATAGGCAAAATATTCAAGTACAACCCTAGCCAGTGATTCTCCTTTCTACAACTTCATCACAACAACTGAGGTTATATAAATTTAACCAAAATTCTGCTGTGCTACTCTGATAAAATTGTTCTGGGAATACTGTCCTTCCTGTCCAGTGCATGACTCGATTCATCTCTGAGATGGCAGCCTGTTCAATCCACTCCGCAGTGCATTTTACAGCGCAATTCGTTGGTTTTGACCCATCGGTGGCGGTGGCGGTGGCGTCCCATCGGTCTTCGGGGACAATTCCTAACTATGTGACCCTGCTGGCCACATTCATAACACGTACCCATCTCAAAATGGCATGGGGCCGATCCATGTCATTTTCTACAGAAGTGACACACGCTATTCTGTCTTGGCGCTGACTTTTTGATCTCACCATTCTTGTTGAGCGTAATAGGATATATTCCTCCAGACATAGGTCTCTTCCCAAACCTATTCCCATCTCTATTCAAGCCAAACCACGACCCAGATGAGGCAGCTCTTTCTTTTTTATCTCTCTTTATCATATGGACCCGTTCATACAAGTCATTATAGTTCCTCAGGTTGAGTAGTATCAGCGAACTCCTCAGTTCCGGCCTATGTCCATCTTTGAATCTCCTAACTCGATTTACCAGATTCTCAACCAGTTCAGGAGCGTACTACGATAGTTCAGTGAACTTCGCCTCATATTGATCTGCCGTCATTGAGCTTTGGCGAAGATGCTGGAATTCTGCCATCTTCAGTTCTCTAGTAGTCTCAAAAAAGTATTTGTTGTTAAAAACCTCAACAAAGGCGTTCCACTATGGGAACACACCTTCCGGGAAAACTATCCCTGTAGTGGCTCTCCACCAAGTGCTTGCAATTCCCTACAGCTAATAAACTGCAAGGACGACCTTTTCTACCTCAGTGCACATCGGCAGTGCAAAGGCCTTTTCCAATTCCTAGATCTAGAGGGTTGCAGCCTTGGGATCTCTAACGCCAGTGAACTTCGGCGGTTTCAACTTTAAAAACTGCTCCACAAGCTTGTGCATCGGCCTCACTCTCTCAGCAACCACGTTCCCAAGTGGAACCTCGACAGGTGCGGCAGTGGCTATGGCAGCAGCAACAATAGCATTGGTTGCGGCAATAACGACAGCTATAGCAGCGGCAGTAATGGCGACGGCTTGATTTTGGGCGTACTGCCCCATTAAATCTCTCATCCCCTCTAGCGTCTACATGATCCCAACAATTCTCGGATCACCAGGTGTTGCTACACCAGCACTGACTAGAGACGGTGCTACTCCACTTGGAATGGCCGCAGCCTACGCTCTACCACAACCGCCTCGAGTATTGACTCTTGTCGGCATCCTACCCCGAGTCATAAGGCCTACCACCCTCTTCTTAGGAGTCGTTTACTCCTGGTCACTCATGCTACAGGATCTTTATAGAAACCTGTTTTCCAATTCCAATACTAGATTAGAATTTGAGTGACCTCCATAAAACAATTTATCTATAAGCTATCACTTACATGCATCAGCATAAAATAAATGTCATTCCTACTAAATATTCCAAGAACCCATCGCACCTTATCACTCCATACACATACCTAATCTCCGATACCACTTAAACGAGGATGTCACGCCCTGATCCTCGAGCTCGTGCCCATCCCTCGGTGGTCGATGAAATTTTGCGACTTCCCAGGATGAGTCACCGACCCTTTCATTTTATTGTACATGCAGAAACGAATAACAAATCCCCTGACAGTAACTATCTTGGGATAGAAAATCAGAACAATAGATTCAAAAACAAAACATGATGTTGTAGACCAACTAAGTCATATACAATGGGCTATACCCAAAAGATTTCAAAGGATCAACTCTCAAAAGAAACTATTCAATCTGACCTACATTTCAGATCACCTCAGCTCGGCTCCAGGTTCTCCACTCTACAGCCTTGAAAAATGAGCCCATGGACAGGGTGAGATATAAACGCTCTAAACTTCGATTAGGAGAGTAATATGCACAATCATATAACCACGGAGACTTACTTTGTCTCAGATCCTCCTTGCAGGTCAGTACAGTTCATATCACAACCATATGCATATAGCAAATTCACACATCAATTGGAATATTTAAATCAATCACTGCTAACACAAGCAAGAATTACAGACACACTTTGGTTCATCAATTCAATCAACATGCGTTCCAATTAATTAATACTACCAGCACAAGCAATTTTACCCGACACACGCCGGTCCTCTATCCACCGACACACACCGAGGATAGGTAACACCCAACGACAAACACCGGGGATAGGTAACATCCACCGACACACGCCGGGGATAGGTAATATCCACCGACACACACCGGGGATAGGTTACATCCATCGACACACGCCGGGGATAGGTAATATCCACCGACACACACCGGGGATATGTAATATCCACCAACACATGCCAGGGACAAGCAACGTCTACCGACACACGCCAGGGATGGGTTCTTTTAACCAGCACCCGATCATTCAATTTTGGCCAAGGAAATTGTGCTTTGCACTCACAAGCCTCAATTAAGATAATTACCTTGGCATATTTTCTTCTTATTAAAAACATCCGGTGAAAATATCGTGTGTGGGTATATGGTCAAATTGAGCCTGAAAAATTGATATCCTCCCTTTTTAAAATCCCACTGTTTTATATAATATATTAGACTATTTTCGGTGTTAAAACCTGACACCCAGGATTTTCTAGAATAAATATTTAAAATTCACAATTTTTGGAATAAATGACCAAAAATCCAATCAGCACTCAATTTGCACAAATTAACACTCAATTGCAGAAATTAACCACACCATTGCAATTAGAATGCAATTCTGGTCATCGGCTATCCCGGTATAATTTCCGGAAAATAATTAATAAACAATTAATTACCAAAATTAATTAAATAAATACAATTTAATTCCATAAATGCATACTTAGGCAGTAATTGCTAAATTAACCACCTAAACAGGCTGGGAAAATTCCCGAACCTATCAAGATAAATAGCACATCCTATCTAGGCCTTAATTACTCTAATCTAACCCCCTAACATGCATAATTGAATAATTAAATCACTAATCTAATCTAACTAACCACCTAATCCATGATTAACTTAAACTAATCATCCCATAAACGTCATTAGCATACTAAGTAGAGTTTAGTGCATAAAATCACCGGTTTACACGAAAACCGGTTTGCCGCGACAGTGGCTGCAACTCAAGCTTGCGGCGGCGCCAACGAGGGCTTGGACCAAGCCAAAAACAGTCCAACAAATCTCAGCCCAAGTTGAGATTTGTTCTTGAACTAAGCTGGATCAAGGTTAGGCTGAAGCGGCTGGAGTTTGCGGGTTCAATTAGAGCTGGAAAATCGCGTGGGCTATAGCGAGGCTTCGAGATGGGCTGGATTGGCGTGGCCTGGAGTTGCTAGATGAAAGAGGTGGAGATGGGCTGGCGAACGAAGCGCAGCTATAGGGAATTCGGTGGAGACGGACAGCTTGATTCAGTGGCTACTTAACTCGCTAGGCTTCTCGCGGACGGTCGGTGGATGATTAAGAGACGTGCGACAGAAATTGGAACTGCCTCAGTCAACTATGGGGAAGTGGCTGACTTTGTGCAGCCGAAAGAGGGACAAACCAAAGTGGAGCAGCTTCGGTGCTGCTTGGGGGAAGGCAGCTAGCAGCTTAGCAGTAAAGAAGAACCGAGGGAGATGGGGTGGCGCAAACGTTGACTCAGTGGGGGGCTTCGGTGGCTTGACTTCGGGCAGTTGGGATGAAGACATGAAGAAGGTGGAGTAGTAATTTCGGTGGTGTTGCAAAGAAGGGAGGGATGAAAGAGAGGTGACATGGAGAGGTGGCTTCGAAGGAAATGAAAGAGAGACCGTGAAGGAGGAAGACAGCTAGACGTGCGAAGGAAGGAGGGGCGGCTGAGCTTGGCATGAGAGAAGATTGAGGGAGAAGGGCAAAAGTCACAATAATTATCCAAATCAATTAAAGCTTGGTCCCCCAAAGTCTCCAATCTTATCCCTCTTGTCCCAAATTGCTTTCTTGCTCATAATTTCCACAAATAATCCAATTTGATGACAAATGTTGCACCCCCCCAAGCCTAGCTCCGAATTGACTTAATTTGGACTTAAATTTCATCTCCAATCTCTCCAATTTGAAGTCCAATTTCCCTTGAAGAAAAAGCTCACACAATTTCCACACTTTCCTTTCACCAAGTAGCTTGGTTTGGAAGTCAAAAATCCCTTTAATTTGGCCAATCTGAATTTCTGTTCGTTTCCGATTCGTCCAAATTGATTTTCCGTAAAAATCGCGAACTCGATGGAATTTTTCTGAAAGACAAGATGACGTCCTATAAATGAATTGTGACACACTTGAACATCTGAATTCCGACACCAAATTCAATTTTGCCGTTAAAATTGACCGAACACAATTTTAGTCCAATCCAACCAATTAGGTAGCTTTTAGGAATTTTACCACTGTTATATCCCTTAATGGCTTCACCTAATAGATTAGTTAACTCGTAAGTGATCAACTCAGAGAAAAATGACCATAGGTGCGCCGACAAAAAGCCCATTTCGTTTTATTGGGACAAGTCGAAAATTTAGGATGTCACATGGACAGACCGACTGTTGAAATTCTTTCCGCTCAACTTTGGAAGTTGCAATTGAACGGAACTAGTAGATACCATTTCTAGCTTTGATATCAAATGTAAGAACTAAAAAAAAATATAATAATGGCAACTTTTGAAAGTTTGGAACCAGATACAAATGAAGATCCACAACCAGAAATAATGGAAATGCAAATGCTCTTTGCTTGATGTAACTACAAATCAGAAATCCACAACCTTTTAAAGTGGTTGACATGCATGTAGCTTAACTAACATTGAATGAGCAAAATAAGAAAGTCCAAAATGCTGAAGAAAAAGCAGAGACAAAGAATCTTTGCTCCTTTTGACAATGAAAAAATCTCACGTTCTTTGAATAAAGAAAAACAAAAAAGACCTCTCATTTTTAATATGAAAGCATTTACTCATTGTTGAATGGTGGAGGGGCTACCCAAACATAACCCATCATAAATGATGCCGATATCCTTCCGTCTTCAATCTTCTTTTGACACCCACCAAGATCAAGCATTTTGAAGAATAGGAACAATAAATCCAACATGTTCAAATCTTCAACAATCAATTTTATTTTATTTTAACATACACAACGTAAAATGGTGTTTCCGAGTGACTTTTGGGATAGCAAATCCAAATTCAATCCCCTTTGTTTTCCCCACCCTGAATCGTCCTCATGATATCAAGATATGACTTTCCTCGCAGCTCATTAGAGTAAAATCCCCTGAAGTAATCGGCAACACCTATTGTTCTGAACAATGCTGGCTTGTCCGAAGTGATTAAGCTCGGTGTAGGACCCATTTCACCTTCCAATTTTGGGCTATAGAATGTGGCAATCGAGAGCCTCTCCTTCATTGAGTTAACTGTTGCTCGGTGCTCAATGCTACAATAATTACCATTTGTGACAATCTGCGTCAATCATCAAATACACAAACTATTCAGTCATGCCTATGTTGGATTCTTGTTCATGAAATTCTATTCTCTACTCATCCTAACAAATTGCATAAAGTTCAGTTTAGGTAGACTATTCATCGAAAGGTATCTGTAAGTATACCAATTTTTTTTAGATAACAGTCTTGTCATCAATAGCTCATCGAATCTAGAGAACATTGGCTAGTATATAAGACAAAATTAGGTGGCACTCTGCAGCAAAACTATAGAGATTTGGCCGATCGAAAATCTTTACCTCTAAAATGTCTCCGACATTGACAACGAAAGCATTAGGAAGGGGCTTGATGGGAACCCACTTGCCCTCTTTTCTTACTTGGAGACCTTCCACTTCATTGACTTGGAGAAGAATGGTAAGGCCTTTAGCGTCGGAATGTGGAGTGAGGCCAATGGCCAGCTCAGGTCGCGGACACGGAGGGTAATAGTTCATCCTCATGCCTTGCAGGCCCTCATCAAACAGTTCTATCATCTCCTTGGTGTCCATCTTTAAAGCTTTTGCCATGAGAAGGAGTATCTTCATTGCAAGATCTTGGAGCTCTGTGGAGTATTTATCCAGCACATCTCTGCATAATAATTACACATATAAGAATAGGTTACAAAGGTGAGAGAGAGAGAGAGAGAGAGAGAGAGAGAGAGAGAGAGAGAGAGAGAGAGAGAGAGCATGGATTTTCACACAAAATGTGAGGCAGTGATATGAGTATGTTTGTTTTCAGTATGTAATTAATTATTCATCTTGACGTCGAGAGATTTGGGATTTGTAGAAAATAGTTACACAGGTTGTTAATACAATATTCATCATGCTGCTAAAGTTAAGGTATTATTGATGATGCGGGCTAATCATCAAGCCAATCTTTCATGCATCCCGCTCATATAAGCCCAACTCACATGAATCATTGGTCACACACGCACCCGGTGTAGCCAAGAATTTTTCAAACTTATTATCTTTTATTCGATTGTTGATGTATCAACCAATTATAGTAAATTAAATAGTTAGCTAGTAAAGGAACCAAAAGTCCAATAGGAGGAGAAGGTGAAGGCCAAAGTTTTTGCGTCTCTCTTAGAAATGATGGGGGGCACACTTTAGATATTGCGAGATGTATATTTGAGCTTTTAGTTAAAAAATAAATATAAAAAAAATTAATGCCATTGATCCTTCAACAATGAATGTTATTGTTTCGTGTGACGCTTGGGATTACAGAACTTGGTATATAAAATTAGTTACCCTGTTTCTCGGACTAATTTTGCTGGAAAATGGGTTCTTTGTATCTCTAATGTTTAAGTTTCAGTGACGAGCAGGGGCGGGATTTGCGCATGTGGCCTCTCAGCCTCTGTCGATCTTCAATCTGGGTTGACTAAGGGTCATCCAATGCAACATGGGAGGGAGGATAGGGAAGGACATGATGGACGAGGGAGAGAGCGGGGCCATGTGTCGATAGCGATGGTGGCTGCGATGGTGACATGACCAATGGTCAGGTCCCGTGGCTTATCAGCGCTCGTGGGAAGACGACGGTGGAGGCGGTGTGTGGAGGTGCGAATGGGAAGGGCAAAAGTAGACAAAGAAGAAAATTAAATCCGGCCAGTTCAAACCTCCATCTTAATGCGTCAGCCTTGGAAGGGTAAATTTACGGCATGCATTCAGACAATCTCGATGGATAGAGTACTCAATGCACGAGAGAGAGAGAGAGAAACCTGAAGGGAGAAGGAAGCATGGGAAAAAGGTGAGGTTTTCTCAAATGTCTGGGGAGGGACACCACGTAAAACATGTCGCCCCAATCGAGCTTCTGCTCCTCGGACACTACAAACGCCTGCCCGAAGCCCTGCAAGTCTCCTTCTTGTTGCCAAAACCTCCTCTTTTCCTCCATTGGAAGCTTGAAGAACTCTTGTATTCCCAACTTCACCTCCTCCAACAACGAAAAGCTCACTCCATGGTTTATCAACTGCATCCACAAAAAGGGGATCGATTAACTTAAAAGCCGAATTCTTGAAAAACAGATCTAGACCTCACGGAAGACCTGGAAGAATCCCCAATCTCTGCATGCAGAGTGCAGCTTTTCAAGCTCGGACTCCGTCAAATCGCCATCGCTCGACGAGAGCTTGCTCAGATCAATTACTGGTACTTGAAGCACCGAAGTCCCATGGTCTAGGTCGGTACGGATATAGCGAGGCGGGAGTTCGGTTATGGCCTCTTTTGCCAACTCCTGAACGCTCGGGACTGGAAGAGAACCACCAAGCTTATTGACAATCGCGTCCATCGTCGCAACGAGAGGATCAGATGACGAAAATCTCATAAGAGCTGGCTAAGGTGGTTTCTCATTTATGGCAGTGTTGTCAAGAGACCTTGCATTTCGAGCCACGAGAAGTACACGTGGCTTCCGGCCAAACCCAATCTACTGACCGACAAACTTGTGGCTTCGTGATCGGTAGTCGGTGGCCTTGTCTTATTTTAATAGTAGAAGCTTCAAGAAATAAGATTTGAAATTGGCCATGAGATCATGCTGACTACTAATCAAACAAATTATTACGGTTGACCCGATAAACTAGCAAGCGTAAGCAAATCACTTTTGTGTTGATTTCTAAAAAGCGATATCGCAAGAATTAGAATTTACGGAAGCAACAAAACTTGAGTAAACTAAATTGTCATTACCTTTCGAAGATTCAATTAATCAATTTTGGTCAATTATAAACCCAAATGAAGTAAAAGAGAATATTTTACTTTTATGAACCAGAAATTTAATGAATTTGGGGACATGATTACGTTAAATAGCCTTACACTTTTTCCTTCTCGATCTCATTTGAAACAACCCCCTTTCATCGAAAAATGCTCACTTTGTTAAATCAAATCTGATTTGTTTAAATCTCCACACCTCTCACCAAATCACCGAATTGCCCTCAATTTCCAATCTCCAACGGAACTCCTTTTAATTCCTTCTTATTAGGATTATTCATTGAGTCAAATTCAAGTTCTGACTATCTCAACAGGATCATGGCAGAGCGTTATCTTATTCTGCTTGGCTTGTTTAGTAACATTATCCCCTAGCTCATGGTTTTCATTTTTCAAATAGAATCTGCTGTGCTTGCCGGATAGTGACCAAACTCCCAAATCCCACTGGTCGCGCCTTATATTTTTAAACTGACCGAATCCGTCGATCTTCTCTCTTCAAATCCTGCTATTGTCTCCTATCACGCCATCGATTACGTGGGTTTTGAAATTTGGCCGTGGGATAAGATGAAAGAGAGATGGTCAACCATTATGAAGAAGAATCTGGCGCACGCTCACCATCATGATGAAAATAGAAATCCATGTGATTGGCATGTGATGACGACATGACTTCTATGCAGATGATATTTTTATTTTGGGGTCGGGGTCCATCAATTAATTATATAGAATAGCTTAAATTTGCGCGTCAAGAGGGATTTGAATAAACAGATGAAATTTTTGGGTAAGGTGTATTGATGGTGCTGCCTTGAAAACAGTGATTTCCTTCATATGATTTGTGATCCAAAGCAGTCGGTTCTAAAGCAGTCGGTTCTGATGGAAGTCCTGTCCCCATGATGCAACGCGCAGACACTAGCCTTCCTCACTTGGTCTGCGTTCTAAGCGAAATACGATCCCAATTCAAGCCTTGAAATGATAGTCTTGAGTTGATCTCGGTTTGTATGCAATTTTAAGAGACACGGACCAATGAACGTGCGGACCAATCTTCGTTCTAGTGGTCGCATGAAGACCACAATGGGAAGGGAAATTCATGCCGATCCACTTTGTGGGGTTCCCAATGAAGGAAACCGATTCCCTGCAAGCTATTTCCTTGAACCATGTGGCAAAATCAATACGAACCTTATTCTCAAAATATTAATTTAGATTTTGATCATATCAAAAAAGACTTGTCGGTTCTTTTAAGGTTGTGCGTTATAGGTCATGCTCTCATCCCGGTTAGCAAGAGCTTTAAAGCTTTATCATGACGCTGGGAAGCGATCCTAAATTCCACACTCACAAAGTCGAATCTCATCCTCCTTTTTCACTCCACTTGTCTAATGGGTTTGTTACGAATGATTAAGTTCAGCCTTTGTTATGATGTAGCAATCCACATTTTGCATCGGTAAGAATGAATATAGATTTGTAGAAATTTGAGAACGTTACACTGATACATTCTCTATAACAGATTTATGCTGGTTTGTTTTATTATGAGTAAAGTTCACTTGTTTTCCCCAACAAAAAAAGAAACGCATAAGAGTGAAAGGGCTCTATTTATCTCATCATAATGTCATCCAGAAAAAAAAAGGATGAAATTGATCAACAAAAGCAAGGAGGGAGTGAAATGAATATGGATTATACAAATATTCCATCAATACATGATCCACTTATTTGAAGTACATGGAGAGTGTAAACATAAAGATATTATTCAATCCTCATTACGTCAAGATATGACTTCCCTTGGAGCTCACGAGAGAAGAGTCCCCTCAAGTAATCGGCCATACCTATTCTTCTGAACAATGCTAGCTTTTCCAGTGTGATCAGGCTCGGTGTAGGACCACATTCCCCTTCCAATTTTGGGCTGTGAAATGCAGCAATCGAGAGCCTCTCCTTCATCGAGTTAACCATTACTCGATGCTCAATGCTACGATAAGTGCCATTCGTCACAATCTGTGTCGATCATCAAATACACAAACTAATTTGTCATCCCTCTTATGGATTCTATAGATCAAACTAACTAGCTCATTGCATATCAATAAACAATGATGTCCACATGGGGATTTGGAAAATATACTTGTAACTATACAAATTTCCCACATTTCGTAATTGAAATGTCTACCATTTTATTCAAGATTATTGTTGCGTTCACAGCACATAAATTTTCATTTAGATTGATAACTCGTCCCTCTTTAACATTTATAAGTGAAATGTTAGATGGATAGTGTATGATATTATAGTTTCGTCATCAACAGCAGATGGATATAGAAAATACTAGCTCATATAGCAAACAAAATTAGGTGGAACTCCGTGTCAAAGCAGTAGAAATAGGGCCAATCGTAAGACTTACCTCTAAAATGTCTCCGACGTTGACAACGAATACATTAGGGAGGGGCTTGACAGAGACCCACTTGCCCTCTTTCCTTACTTGGAGACCTTCCATTTCATTGACTTGGAGAAGAATGGTGAGGCCTGTGGAGTCGGAGTGAGGAGTGAGGCCCGTGACAAGCTCAGGTCGCGGACACGGAGGGAAATAGTTCATCCTAAGGGCCTGCCTGCCCTCATCAAACAGTTCTATCATGTCCTTGGATTCCATCTGCAGAGCTTTTGCCATGAGAAGGAGTATCTTCATGACAAAGTCTCGCAGCTCCGAGGTGCATTCATCTAAGACTTCTCTGCATAATGATAAGGTGATACATGTAAGAATAGGTTACAAAGGCGAGAGAGAGGACGGGATCTGTAGAAGATGGTAAACAGGCTGAGCATACAATATTCACTGTAAAGTTAAGATATTCTTGATGATGTAGGCTAATCCTGAAGCTAGTCTTCCATGCATCCGACTCATAATGTAGATTTATTATATTTTCGGCCCTTGCTAATCTTATCATGCAAACTTAGCATTAAGCCTAATAAGTGATTTGATCACATACTATAGACATAATTTGTTAACATAATTTCATTAATCTTACGATGTGTGCAAAATAAGTCATGTATGGTTTCCAAATCTTGTATATGTCATAAACGAGAGTTCTCTATAAATGACAGACCATTGATGTTCTTAATTAACTCAAACTCATTAGAATTCCAATAACGCACTTCTTATTCTTGAATTTAAGGCAACCAACTCTCGTACATTCACACTAATACTAATCTCTACTGGCCTTTCAATGAAGTATTTGTCCGTCGAAGTGTGTTGTAGCTAAGTAGATTTCATCGTTATTTTTACACAAAGTCTAGTAATACACAAACTCTAAGAAAGATCTTCAATAAAAATTAAAATCTACTTATCTATGATTAAATAGGTAGCAAACCCTTAAGAAACTGTTGCTCAATAGAAGCCAGAAATCCGGGCATAGGATCACCTCATAATCTCCCCCACTTTGATTAAATTGCTCTTTATGGACAAGGGATGTGCAAATCACTTGAGTTGTCAGTAGACATTATAAAATAATTTGAGTGTAATCTTCGTTTGATTTGGCCAGCTATAATTTGCCTGAATCCAAATATAGAATGTTTACGTACGTGTACCCAACAAATCGCGTGAACAATCATCTCGCCTGTCCATAAAATAATTTGAGTGTAATCTTCGTTTGATTTGGCCAGCTATAATAGAATGTTTACGTACGTGTACCCAACAAATCGCGTGAACAATCATCTCGCCTGTCCATGAAAAACTGAAAGCGACAATTTTTGTCCTCACTCCCAAGTCTCACTCGTCAACCAAATTATGCTTACGAAAGTGACTATGCTAGGACAAGTAGAGTAACGGTCCGATTATAGAAATCTTCCCTTTATAATGTGAATCGTTGCGGAAAGATCGTTCTACAAGGGCCTGGATGGTGCGAATTGCGAACCTCGACCTCCAATCAAACCTGTGATTGACAACCTCGGTATGAACGTGACCTGTTGATGAACGCGTGTCAACCAACTAACGTTATAGACGCCATGAGCGAAAGAATTTGCTATCTCGCTCGATAAATTAAATCAACCGCCACAAGAGAATCTTGATAAGGTCAAATCCTCAAAAAAACAGTAGAAGAGAACCGCTCAATTCTTTTTCTAAAAAATAAAAATATATCTGTCCCCAAAGAAATTTGGCAAATCCTTTATATAGGCTTTCTAGCTGCCACACAAACCCTAAAACCAACCCTAGAAATCTAATGCGTCATATTCTATAATATTCCTAAACAAGAAGATATATATTATTTTTTTTTACTTGGTCAAATATTTGATGACCAGATAATTAAATTGCGCCAAGATTTCCAAAATTCTTCAAGATTTGATCCAAGGTCATCTCCGCGCCAATGATCACAAACCATGACACCAACAGCTTGCCTAAATTGCTTGGCCCACGCTTGAGTGATCGAACCAGTAGGAATAGACAATGGGTCCTTAGCACCTCCTCCTCGATATGACTCGATATGCACATCATTCCCTCCCCCGTGCAAAGGATTTGCCCTCAAATTATCACTGACATCGAAAAGAGTCAAGTCATAAACATTAAATGTGGCACTAACGTCATACTTACCTGGAAGATCAAGCTAGTAGGCATTATTGTTAACTCTTTCCAAAACCATGAATGGTCAATCCCCTCACAGTAATAACTTAGAATGTCGCTACTCAGGAAATCTCTCTTTGCGCATATGAACCCAAACCCAATCGCCTAGTTCAAACACCACTTCCTTGCGCCCTTTATTGGCTTGTCTTGCATATTGGTCAGTCTTGCACTCAATATTTGCGCGCGTCTTCTCATGCAACGCCTTGACAAATTCAGCTTTCTTTACTCCATCTAAATCCACACACTCATCAATAGGTAAAGGGTTAAATCTAACGGAGTTAATGGATTAAAATCATAGACAACCTCAAATAGTGTAAATTTAGTAGCATAATGCATGCTCCTATTATATGCAAATTCAACATGTGGCAAACAATCTTCCCAAGATTTTATGTTCTTTTTAATAATAGCACGCAACAATACCCCTAAAGTTCTATTAACTACCTTGGTTTGACCATCGGTTTGTGGATGACAAGTAGTAGAAAATAACAACCGTAGTCCTAGTTTTTTCCACAATGTTTTCCAAAAGTAGCTAAGAAATTTAGAATCTCGATCTAAAACAATCGATTTAGGCATGCCATGCAAACGTACAACCTCCCTAAAGAACAAATCAGCAACATGAGATGCATCATCAGTTTTATGACAAGGTATAAAATGAGCCATTTTTTAAAACCGATCAATAACCACATAAATAGAATCTCTACCATACTTAGACCTAGGCAATCCTAACACAAAATCCATAGAAATATCAGTCCAAGGATGCGTTGGAATAGGTAATGGTGTATACAAGCCATGCAGTTTAGTTGTAGACTTCGATTGCTTACAAGCAATGTATCTCTCACAGACACGTGTGACATCTCTTTTCATATGTGGCCAATAAAAATGTTCATGCAGCACTTCATAAGTCTTATTAATGCTAAAATACCCCATTAAGCCACCACTATGTGCTTCTCACACCAACAATTCACGCAAAGAACACTTAGGCAAATTGTTTGCTTTCACGAAAAAGATAACCTTCACGTATATAGAATTTATCAAATGCAGCATGCTCACATGCTTCAAACACTCTCCCAAAGTCATCATCATCAGTATATAAGCCCTTGATATGCTCAAAACCTAGACACTTTGCTTCTAAAGTAGTTAGAATCGCATACCTTCGAGAAAGTGCATTGGCTATCACATTCTCCTTACCTTTCTTGTACTTGATCACATTTGGAAAAGTCTCGATGAACTCCATCCATTTGGCATATCTTTTATTCAACTTTTGATGCCCTTTCAAGTACTTCAAGGTCTCATGGTCGGTGTGGATCACAAACTCCTTCGGCCATAAATAATGTTGCCAAGTCTCCAAAGCTCGCACTAAAGCATACATATCCTTATCATAGATAGGATAATTCAATGTTTCTCCACTCAATTTCTCGCTAAAATAAGCTATGGGACGCCCTCCTTGCATCAACACGGCTCCAATTCCTGTACCAGAAGCATTGCACTCTATCTCAAGAGTAGCACTAAAATTCGGCAAAGATAACAAAGAAGCATTAGTTAACTTATCTTTTAGCAGATTAGATGCTTTCTCTTGCTCTTCTCCCCACATGAAATTCACGTGCTTCTTGATAACCTCAGTTAAAGGTGTGGCAATGGTGCTGAAATTTCTCACAAATCGTTGATTAAAACTCGCCAATCCATGAAAGCTACGTACCTCTCCCATGGTCTTAGGTGTTGGCCATTCACGAATTGCTTTGACCTTTTCTTCATCAACCTGTATACCATAAGCACTAACAACAAATCCTAGAAATACTAATATGTTGGTAACAAAAGATCACTTTTTTAGATTATCGTATAATTGCTCGGCCCTTAAAACCTGCAAGACAACTCGCACATGCTCAATATGGTCATCAAGGCTTCGGCTATATATTAAGATGTCATCAAATAGACAAACACAAATCGACCAATAAAAGCACGCAAAACATGATTCATAAGTCGCATAAACGTGCTCGGTGTATTAGTTAATCCAAATGGCATGACTAACCACTCCTATAATCCATACTTGGTCTTAAATGCAGTTTTCCATTCATCACCTTCTTTCATCCTAATTTGATGATAGCCACTTTTCAAATTGATCTTAGTGAAAATGCAAGAACTATGCAACTCATCCAACATGTCATCTAACCTAGGAATAGGATGTCGATACTTTACCATAATGTTATTAATTTCTTGGCAATCGACACACATTCGCCAAGTTCCATCATTCTTTGGCACCAACAAAACAAGGATAGCACACGGGCTAAGACTCTCTCTCACATACCCCCGTTCCAATAGTTCGCTAACTTGCTGCTGAGGTTCCTTTGTCTCCTTGGGATTGCTTCGATATGCGGGTCGGTTAGGTAATGGCGCACCAGGAATCAAGTCAATTTGATGTTCTATGCCTCGAATAGGTGGTATCCCTCCAAGAAGTTCATCAGGAAAGACATCTTCAAATTCCTGCAATAAAGACACAATAGGACTAGGCAAACTTGCGTCAAGATTGTTAGTAGAAAATAAAACCTCCTTGTACAAAAGTACAAGCATCGGTTGGTTTAGAACTAAAGCTCTCCTCACCTCACTCAATTTTGAATAAAAATTCTTTTGTCTATTTTCTTTCCTCTCTTCTTTTCCCTCAGTTTTTACCACAATTCTCCTCTCGGCCTCTCCTTTTCCTTGCATCTCAGACACATCATGCAAGCCCTCAAACTTATCACATTCTCTCTCTCTCTCTCTCTCTCTCTCTCTCTCTCTCTCTCTCTCGACTTCTCGTTGTAACTTTAACTGATCTTGATACACCTCACTAGGTGTCATTGATACCAAGGTATAAGTCTTTAGATTCATCACCAATGAATAACGATTGGTATACCATCATGATGTACCTTTTGATCATATTGCCATGGTCTTCCAAGTAAGTTATGATCCGCTTGCATAAGTACAACATCACACTCTACCTCGTCCTTATATCTCCCTATCTCAAATGGGATTCAAACTTGCTTCGACACTTTCACCTCTCCACTATCATTTAACCATTGAAGTCTATAAGGCCTAGGGTGCTTTGTCATCTTCAAACTCAACTTATCCACCATAATGCAACTTGCCACATTTGCACAACTACCTCCATCAATTATCAAACTACAGATCTTACTCTTCACCACACATCTTGTATGAAACAAGTTATCTCTTTGTTGATGATGCTCCTCCTCCTTTACTTACACACTAAGAGAATGCCTAACCACCAATAGGTCTCTTTTTATAGCTATTTCTCCATCACTACAATCCTCCAACGGTGGCATCTCATCATCCTCTTCTTCCCTTTCACTTTCGGACTCAATAACACCATGTCCAGTCATGATCATCACCATCCTATTAGGGCATTGATTTGCCATATGACCCTTGCCCAAACACTTAATTTAATCTCACGAGTTCTAGTGTTAGGGTTTTCAGTTTTACCTGAAGCCGAATTCGTTCCAACTATACTGTCCCTCTCCTTCTCCTTTGAGGTTTCGATTTGGTGTTGTTTTCTCTCCAATTTGGCTTCTCATCTCTCTTCCAATTGGATCTCCAATTCTGATTTGAACCTCCTCCACTCTTGTGATTTCGGTCCAACTTAAATTGCCGCTCAACTTTGATGGCTTTGTCCACCAATTCCTTCAATTCAACATAGTGTTGTAGCTCCACCACCCTTGCTATGTCTCAGCTCAAACCACTCAAAAATCTTGACATTGTGGCCTCACGATCCTCCACCACATTAGCACGGATCATGGCAATCTCCATCTCCTTGTGATACTCTTCCATGCTCTTATTGCCTTGTGTGAGATTTTGTGACTTTTGAAACAAATCTCGATGGTAATGACTTGGTACAAAACACCTCCTCATCACCGCTTTCATCTCATCCCACGTCTCTATCGATCTTTCACCATTGCATCTCCTACTAGTCACAAGTTTATCCCACCAAATTATAGCATAATCAGTAAATTCAACAGCTGCAATTTTTACCTTTTTGAGCTCGGAGTATCATTGGCAATCAAATACCATCTCCATGCATTTCTCCCATTCTAGATACGCATCGGGATCATTCTTCCCTTGGAAAGAAGAAATCTTCATCTTGATATTGCCAAGTTCATTATCTTCTCGGTGTCTATACCCTCAGGCTCCATTCCACCTTTCAAATCGAGCATCTCAATCATCCTCCATGTCGGCCTCATCATCATCATCATGCCGTTGCCTTCTATGTCGTGTTCTAGAGGCGTCTCGCTGATGTTGCGGCCTTCCCCAAGGTAGCTCTCGATCACCAACCCTCATGCCATTCCCCATCATTCGGCCACTAAGCTCCTCCACTACAGCCCTCAATTGTTGGATGCTTTCCACAAGCAGTTCATCCCTTCGTATGGAGTCAACCTCCCTTTGATTCAGGCTTTCTTCGCGTGACATATTTTAGACCTGCAAGTAAACATTAGTCACAAAAATTCTTACCAATCGCTCCCTCACGTGTTTCTCTCAAGGTGTTTGTCACTCCCCTCGTGTTTAACTCAAGTCTAGGCTTTTTCCACCCTCAATTAAGCTTACACACTCTTGCCTTTTCCCTCTCGTATTCTCTTTTCACAAGCTCTTTATTGGACTCAAAACCTGTCTCTCAACCCCCTCACGATAATCAATCAAACTAATCAAACAAGATTAGATCACTGTTGATTTTGTTTTAGCAAGTAACAATTTCAAACCAACAAGTACAACTTTCGAAATTCCAATTGAAACGCAAATTACTACTGATTTTATTTCAATTCGGTCTACTAACAAACAAGTCGCCTTCTTGATTTTTTTATTGTTCGGCTATTTTTTTTTTTGCCGAATCTGTTTTTTTTTCTTGCGCACGTTTTTTTTTATGTGTGCGTTTTCTTTCTCTCTTTTTTTTTTTGACGAACTTTCTCATCTTTTTTTGACGAACTCAGATACAATTTAAGATGCTAGAAAAAAAATTTAAAACTAACAGCAAATAAACTACGTATGGAAGCACAAAAGCAATCGGATTCCTAAATTAGCTAGAACCGAAACCCTAGCTCAATAAATCTCAAATTGCTGAATATCAACATAAAATTAAAGATAAATAAATCTTGTCGAAGCAAGCTTTGATACCAAATGATGTGAATCGTTGCGGAAAGATCGTTCTACGAAGGCCTAGATGGTGCGAATTGCGAACCTAGACCTCCAATCAAACCTGTGATTGACAACCTCCGTATAAACATGACCTGTTGACGAACGCGTGTCAACCAACCAACGTTATAGACGCCACGAGCGAAAAAATTCACTATCTCACTCGAAAAATTAAATCGACCGCCATAAGAGAATCTTAATAAGGTCAAATCCTCAAAAAAACAGTAGAAGAGAACCTCTCAATTCTTTTCCTCAAAAATAAAAATATATTTGTCCCCAAAGAAATTTGGCAAATCCTTTATATAGGTTTTCTAGCTGCCACACAAACCCTAAAACTAACCCTAGAAATCTAATGCGTCATATTCTATAATATTCCTAAACAAGAAGATATATATATATATATATATATATATATATATATTGACTTGGTCAAATATTTGGTGACCAGATAATTAAATTGCACCAAGATTTCCAAGATTCTTCAAGATTTGATCCAAGGTCATCTCCACGCCAAAGATCACGAACCATGACGCCAACAGCTTGCCTAAATTGCTTGACCCGTGCTCGAGTGATCGAATCAGTAGGAATAGACAATGGGTCCTTAGCACCTCCTCCTCAATATGGCTTGATGTCCACATCACTTTACATGAGCATGAAGACAACCCCACATGAATTATTGTTTCGTGACACACCAGAGATACCAACATTGGTATATAAAATTAATTCAGCTATTTTGTGAAATAGAGAGAGAGAGAGAAAGAGAGAGAGGGATCACCACAAAAGGCCGCAAGAGAAGGGGCAAAGAGTGGGGCTAGGTGCGACATAGTGATGCTAATATGATATGTTGAAATATCTCATATCGCTTGACTATGAAGTTTATATATTCATTATATATATGTAATCTCCATTTACTTATCAGCTTAAATATTTAGGTTGAACCTTCAATATTAGTGTCAAAGTCGTCCACCTTAGTCTTTAATATCTCCCTTCACCTATTGGTTTAATTTTTGACATAATGAATGGTGAGGGTCAAGTGGCTTATCAGTGAGGGTGGGGCGACAGCGGTGGAGACGTCCTGTGTGAGATATGGTCAGGTAGGAAGCTATGTTAGTGCACGTTGGGAATGAGAAGGGCAGACGTAGAAAGGGAGAAAATAGAAGAAAAGAGGGGGAAATTGGGGAAATCAAATCTGCCAATTTAATCCTACTCCATCTTAATGTCTTAGGCTCGGAGGGGTAATAAGTCTATTCCACCAAATTTAGACAACCCCGATTTGTTTTAAAACGAAATATCTATTTGATGTAAAGTGTCTCAATGCATGAGAGAGAGCGAGAGAACCTGAACGGAGAAGGAAGCATAGGAAAAAGATGAGGTTTTCTCAAATGTCGTGGGTGGGACGCCATGAAGAAGAGGTCGGCCCAATCAAGCTTCTGCTCCTCCGACCCAACAAACATCTGCCCAAAACCCTCCACGTCTCCTTTTTGCCAAAACTTCCTCTTCTCCTCCATCGGAAGCTTGAAGAACTCTTGGATTCCCAACTTCACCTCCTCCACCAAAGGATCGATTATTCTTGAAAAAGAAATCCAGACCATTTGTCTTAAGTAATACTCAGAAAGAAAAAGTAAAAGTACGCCTTAATGAAAATTGTACCTGGAAGAATCCCCAATCCCTACATGCAACGTGCAACTTTTCCAGCTCGGACTCTACCAAATCTTCATGGCTTGACGAGAGCTTGTTCATGTCAATTACTGGTACTTGAAGCAACAAAGATCCATGATCATCACGCATGAACGGATGATCTTGGTCGGTACGGACATAGCGAGGCGGGACTTCGGTTATGGCCTCTTTTGCCAACTCCTGAACGCATGGGACTAGAAGAGAACTGCCAAGCTTCATGAGATTCACCGCCATCGTCGCAACGAGAGGATCGGACGACAAGAACCTCAAAAGATGTGGTAATTTGTAATGGATAAAGAGCTAATGAACTTACAACTCTTTTTTAGTGGGCTTCACTATAATGGCTTACTTAAAGGCACGCTATCTTTATATTTGTATTCGCTTTCATCCCCACGAGATTCCTGATGCCAATTAAAGAAATTAAATAATTATTTCATTATATTTTTCTTCATCCAAAATGACTGTTTAATTATATGCCGTTGTCATTGTTATAGTCAGCATCATAAGCTAGCAAACTTAACCAAATCACTTTAAGATTGTTTTTAAACAAGCAATAACGCTAGGATTAGGATTTAGACAAGCAACCAAACTTAAGTAAACTGACTTATCTGGATTTATAATAAAAAATAAAAAAAATAAAGGAATTAAGATTAAGATGTATAGAAAATTACTTCACCTTAAAATTCTATGCAAACGAAGGCTAACTAATGTACTAATATATTATGACTCCCATACTAGAAATAAGTATCTCAACTTACATAATATGCAACAAATTTTAAAGTAGCTATTGTAAACTCAGTTACTATTTATATAAAATTCACGAAACATGATTTATTATCTACTGCTGAATAACAACTAGATTAATAAATAAAAAAAGGCTTCTTTATATGATAGTATCTTGTACTTGAATTGGTGGCTCATTTTTTCTAAGTAATGGGGAAGAGGACCGAAACATGCTATAGTTCCTCCCAAATAATAAATGGGATTATCATAATCTCAATTTAAGAGGTATAACGGCTGCCACATTGTCAGGCCCCTCTCAAATGATTATGTTGTCAATATTGTAGACATACTGCAGGAAAGGGACTTGATTATATGTTTCGGGCAGTATTAGAGTAACCCTAGATAAAGAATGACTAGTTTGAAAATTTTATATATTTAGTAAAGTGGTAGATTGCAAGGAGATGTTTAAATGAGTGGATCATATCCAATGCCTCATTAGAGTAAGTCGATCTTCTCTAGATCTATTCCAATGTCGCATGTATAATTGAAAATTCATGCTCGTTTCTTAAATTATTATACCAAGCTTGTGGAGTTAGATACAGCTGATAGATAATATGTGCATAACCTGAACACTCCTTTTCTGCCACCCCACTCTCTCCCCTTTCCTTTGTCATCAGCACCACTTAGCCAGCCTTGACATGAAGCTCATGCCTACAATGGCTGATTTAGAGAGAGAGAGAAGATAATTGAAAAGAACGAACAGTAAAAAAGGGAATTAATAGAAAAGGAAAAAACAAAAATGAGTTTTGGTTGTTTACTTGCATTCTTGGTAGGTATCAATCTCTCAATAAATTTAATTGGGCAAGGAATGCAATCTTAAATTTACAATTTGTGAAAGATAAACTTGTAAAGTATTGTAATACTTCGTTAACATATGGATATTCAATTGTTTTCTAGCTAGTATCCAATTACAATTTCATATTTTGATTGGTTCTATTATACCCTTTAATAACATTCATATGTATTATAGTGAAATTTCTAACTATTGGATGAAAATCGATACTTATTTCGAAAATGAGGGACATATGACAAATGGGTCAATACCAAATCATTGAATATCAAATCTATTAACACATAAATATTGACTGGCTATTTAAGTTTAAATTAGAGATTGGCTTGGCCCTAACAAAAAGAATTTTCATGAATTACACACATATAGGTATTAGGATCATTTGCATTAATAGTACTATTTTTTTTATTTTGAAAAAAGAAAAAAAATACTAAATGAAATGGGGCAGGATCAAACAGCCCATTTCCTTTCCTAGCCGGGCCCTGACCTGGTCCCCTACTTTTAATAATTTTCCGAATTTTCTAAATTTTTTAAATAATTTTCTATTTTTTTCAAATTTGTTAAATTTTTTCCTAAGATTACTTATATTATGATCATTTTCTGAACTCTTTTTTTATATTTTTCGAAAATTTCTTTAAATAATTTTTATCTTTTTTAAAATTTGTTCATTATTATTAATATTCTCTAATATTAATATAAAAGAAGTTCGGTCGTATCAAGAAACCCGACCAAACTAACCAACCCGAACCCTATCGGATCGAGTTCGACTAAAAAAACTAACCCTAAAGCCCATTCGGAATTAATTAAACCAGCCCAAGAACACTTCCTTTTCTGTTGGCCCAAACTCTAAAAGAACCTAGCCCACAACCAAAACCCATCTCTCCTTTCTTAATATTCTCTAATTTTTTTACTTTTCTGCACTTATTCTCTTTTCCCCTTTTTTATTTTTTATTTTATTTTATTTATTTATTCCTCGGTCTTCTTCTGCCCAGAATTGTCTTCAGCCTCTAGCTCCTCCTTCAATGAGGCCGAACTCAGCAAACAAACTAGCACA
The DNA here is from genome assembly GCF_016545825.1 of Eucalyptus grandis. NCBI lineage: Eukaryota > Viridiplantae > Streptophyta > Magnoliopsida > Myrtales > Myrtaceae > Eucalyptus > Eucalyptus grandis. The sequence goes on from NC_052616.1 coordinate 38,573,202, forward strand.
AGCACTTTAAAACAAAGAGGAAAGCTGACTCGAGAAGCCTTGAACCAAGGACAGGGGCTCGCCGGCGAGAGGCTTCGGTAGTGTATTCTTTCTCCGGCAACACAAAGACGATGGGCATGTAATCGCAAGAAAAAACACAGGAAAAGCACAATATTAGACGTCATGCGAAAACGCAAGAATAATCAATGCATTAAGCCAGGTTCATAAAAGTCGATCTGCCTATGAAGATTTTGGCAACTCCTTTAGGCCTTTCCTCAAACAGCTAATGAGCGGTTTAACAACGGTGTCCAGAGGAAGATTCCATGCAATTTTTTAAACCCCAACACACGCAGGTCTGGATTAACATTTTTCGTGCTGGATTAGTCTTATTTTGCTATGATTCACTTACACCTTACGTCATTAGATTCGGTATTCTTGAAGGTTCCTATGCTTCCTTCAAGCAATATATCAAACGGTCGGCACGCACTGATGCACACGAGCTTGAAGTCTAAATCTAAAGTATTCATCAGTCCACGCGCGACGCATTAACCTCGAAACATCATGAATTGTCTTAAACTTGCTTTTGCCCAAACCAAACCATCGAGCCTTCCTCCGTTTTTTCTTTCCAATGCTCGGAGCCTCCTGCTTATGTAAATCCTCGAGCGATCCTCAACAGGGAATGTTTTTCTGTAAGCCTTCCCAGCTCACTGTTCTAGAAGGTTCGGAATTGCTCCCGTCTACTATACGTGGCTCCTCTCTCGCTCACGGGCGCATGCTCACAGCTTTCATTCGGTCACAGTCAAAGAGCGTCCCCCTTCTTGCAACACAGACGTCAGTTGGGCCAAAGAAGGAAGCAATAATATGGGCTAGGCGTTGTTAAGCTCTCACGGGCTTTGAAAATAGGGAAAATGATACTGGCCGAGATCCCTGCAATCCCCTTTTCTTCTCTTGTATTAGAAAGATATGCCAATTGCCAATATATAAGAGATCTTAAGAATAACAAAATAATATGCCCATCTCTCACACATGAATATCTTAGAATATCCTGCCGATTGCTTTCTTTGCCATGTGACCCAAAATATAAAACTTTATTGTGAATAATTTCGGCCATGAAGAGAGTGACTGGCTCTACCAAAGTTTAATACCATCATGGGCGCAATCTAATCCATTCAGTTCAAAACCATTCATCTAAGTCCATTTGTCACAGATCCAATGCAAATGCAATTAATGAAAATAGAAACTAAATAATAAATGCTCCTAAAGCTATATGCTATGTAATTTATCTTCTAATATTTTTATTTAAGGGTTAAGAATTAATTTCTAAATTTCTATGCAATAAATTAATGACTGGATCACTAAAATTTAGGCATCAACACAGACTTGTCATTTCTCTAGTAATTTATATATTGCTTTAATTATTCATTACAAAAATTCTTTTATGCGCACCTGCACAATCAACTGTTACATGTTAGTAGATTAGGCTTCAGTTTGACTAAGATTGCCTACTAAATATTTTTTGAAAACAAAGAGAAAATGTACTAAAAGGGTGCTAGATTGGAGAAAGGATGTCACAAGTGCTGTGACTTTCAAAAGACACTCACTTGAGTGCCATAACCTCTCTTTTTCTTCTTTTTTTTCGATCATTTGAGTCCAAACTCCATTTGCAATATCAACTTTGTGGCCTTTTTCAAATAGTTGCTCAACATTTAGCAAATTCCAAAAAAGTCATAACAAAAAGTAAACATCCACAATAGTAATATTAGTACCATATTTTGACTTGATATTAATGTTTCCTTTGCCCATCACAGGAATTATTTATTTATCCTCGAAGTAGACTTCACCATGACTCATCTTGTCCAATTGCGAGAATAGTTTCTTTCAACCAAACATGTAATTGTTGTAACCAATATCCAAATACCATAGGTTAATGTCTGAGTCATCCTTTTTACATGGTAGCACCATATACTCTTTAGCATCGTACGTCGCCTTTATCTGGCATTTGGATTTATAATGTCTAAATTTATTGCACTTAAAACACTTGACTTTTGATTTGTCACACGTTTGATAGTTTTCAGTTAAATTTGAATTTCCACCTCTATCTTGGCCTCTTCCATGGCCTCAACCGTTTTGATAGCCTCCTTGACTTGATGGAGCAACCCCACTTTGCAATGCTTCCTTGAGATTTCAACCAATGGACTTTGATTCATTCTTTGCTCATACAAGCACAATGAACCCATCAACACCCTAATGTTGGGGTTGACACATCTTGCCCTTCTTCGATCGCTATGATGACGTAGCCAAATCTTTCAATCAAAGATCTCAAGATTTTTTCTACAATTCGTACATCTTGGAGTTCTTCACCATTGACCGTCAATTGGTTAAAGCTGGTTTGCACACAATCAAAATATACCAAGATTGATTTAGAGTCATTCATGCATAAAGACTCAAAATCACCTCGAAGTATTTGAAGCTACATCCACTGGACATGGTCATCGCCTTTGTAGGATTTTTGCAAAATATCCCACGCTTCTTTTGCGGTCTCTACACTCGATACTTTTTCAAATATCATTTCCTCAACAACTTCAAAGATCACATACAAGCTTTCTAATCTTTCTTCTGACACTCCACCAAATTTTCTTTCCCCTCCTTTCTTAAAGCCTCAAATGCTTCAGCATCAGCCACTTCGGTGTAGTTGTTTTCCACCAAACTCCATGAATCTTGCAATTTGAAAAGAACCTTCATCTGGATTGTCACGCCCAGATCCCCAAGTGCGTGCCCATCCCTCGATGGTGGATGAAATTTTGTGACTTCTCAGGACGAGTCACCGACCCTTTCATTTTATTACACATGCATAAGCGAATAACAAATCACTTGACAATAACTATCTTGGGATAGAAAAGTATGACAACATATTAAAAAACAAGACATGCTGTTGTAGACCAACTGAGTCATATACAAGGGGATATACCCAAAAGATTTCAAAGGGTCGACTCTAAAAAAAAACTGTTCTATTTGACCTACACTTCATATCACCTCAGCTTTGCTTCATGTTCCCCACTCTACGGCCCTGAAAAATAAGCCCACGACGGGGTGAGATATAAATCTTAGGGAGTTCACACTCTAAACCCCAATTAGTAGGGTAATACACCTAGGGCATCCAAACCACACAATCATACAATCACAGAGACTTATCTTGTCTCAAATCTTCCCTGCAAATTAGTACAGTTCATATCACAACCATATGCATATAGCAAATTCACACATCAATTGAAATATTTAAATCAATCACTACTCACACAAGCAAGAATTACTGACGCACATCGGTTCATTAATTCAATCAACATGCGTTCCAATTAATTAATACTACTTGCACGGTAGTTTTACTCGACACATGTCGGTCCTCTATCCACCGTCACACACCGGGGATAGGTAACGTCCACCGACACACACCGGTGATAGGTTACATCCACCGACACACGTCGGGGATAGGTAATATCAACCAACACACGCCAAGGATAGGTAATATCCACAGACACACGCCGAGGACAGGCAACGTCCACCGACATACATTGGGGACGGGTTCTTTTAACCAGCACACGATCATTCAATTTCGGCCAAGGACATTGTGCTTTGCACTCATATGCCTCAATTAAGATAATGACCTTGGCCTATTTTCTTCTTATTAAAAACATCTAGTGAAAATATCGTGTGTGGGTACACGGTCATATCGAGCTCGAAAAATTGATATCCTCCCTTTTTAAAATATCACTGTTTTATATAGTGTATTAAACCATTTTTGATGTTAAAACCCGACACCCGAGATTTTTTAAATAAATATTGGAAATTCACAATTTTAGGAATAAATGACCAAAAATTCAATCGACACTCAATTTGCACAAATTAACATTCAATTGCATAAATTAACCACACCATTACAATCAGCACGCAATTCTGGTCGCCAGCTATCCCGGTCTAATTTTCGAAAAATAATTAATAATTAATAATTAATTAATTACCAAAATTAATTAAATAAATACAATTTAATTCCAAAAATGCATACTCAGGCCCTAATTGCCAAATTAACAACCTAAATGGGCTGGAAAAATTCTCGAACCTGTCTAGATAAATAACACATCCTATCTAGGCCTTAATTACTCTAATTTAACCCCCTAACATGCATAATTGAATAATTAAATCACTAATTTAATCTAACTAACCACATAATCCATAATTAACTTAAACTAATCACCCATATATTTCATTAGCCTACTAAGTGGAGTTTAATGCATAAATTCACCGGTTTAACGAGAAAGCCGATTCAACGTGACGGCGGCGCGACGGCAGCCGAAACTCAAGCTTGTGGCGGCGCCAACTAGGGCTTGTACTGGGCCAAAAATGGTCCAACAAATCTTAGCCCAAGTTGAGATTTAGTGTTGAACTAAGCTGGATCAAGGTTGGGCTGAAGCGGCTGGAGTTTGCGGGCTAAATTAGAGATGGAAAATCGCTTGGGCTGCAGTGGGGCTTCGAGATGGGCTGGATTGGTGTGGCCTGGAGCTATTGGATGAAGCAGGTGGAGATGGGCTGGCAAACGAAGAGCAGCTGCAGGGAATTCGATGGAGACGGACAGCTTGATTCGGTGGCTGCTTGACTCGCTGGGCTTCTTGGGGACGGTTGGTGGGCGATCAAGAGGCATGCAGCAAAAGCTGGAGTTGCCTCGATCAACTATGGGGAAGTGGCTAACTTTGTGTGGCTAAAAGAGGGACAAACCAAAGTGGAGCAGCTTCGGTGCTGCTTGGGGGAAGGCAGTTGGTGGCTTGGCAGTAAAGAAGAACTGAGGGAGATGGGGTGGCACAACGTTGACTCGGTGGGGGGCTTCGGTCGCTTGACTTCGGGCAGCTGGGATGAAGACATGAAGAAGGTGGGGCAGTAATTTCGGTGGAGTTGCAAAGAAGGGAGGGATGAAAGAGAGGCGACGTGGAGAGGCGGCTTCGAAGGAAATGAAAGAGAGACTGTGAAGGAGGAAGACAGCCGGACATGCAAATGAAGGAGGGGCGGCTAAGCTTGGCGTGTGAGAGAAGATTGAAGGAAGAGGGGAAAAGTCAGCAATAATTATCCAAATCAATTAAAGCATGGTCCCCCAAAGTCTCCAATCTTATCCCTCTTGTCCCCAATTACTTTCTTGCTCATAATTTTCACAAATAATCCAATTTGATGACAAATGTTGCACCCCCCAAGCCTAGCTCCGAATTTACTTAATTTGCACTTAAATTTCATCTCCATTCTTTCCAATTTGAGGTCCAATTTCACTTGAAGAAAAAGTCCACACAATTTCCACACTTTCCTTTCATGAAGTAGCTCGGTTTGGAAATAAAAAATCCCTTCAATTTGGCCAATCCGAATTTCCATTCATTTCCGATTCGTCCAAATTGATTTTTCATAAAAATCGCAAACTCGGCAGAATTTTTCCGAAAGACAAGATGACGTTCTATAAATGACTTGTGACACACTCGAATGTCCGAATTCCTAAACCGAATTCAATTTCATGGTTAAAATCGACCGGATGCAATTTTAGTCCAATCCAACCAATTAGGTAACTTTTAGGAATTTTACTACGGTTATATCCCTTAATAGCTTCACCCAATAGATTAGTTAACTCGTGAGTGATCAGCTTAGAGAAAAATGATCATAAGTGCGCTAACAAAAAGCCCATTTCGTTTTATCGGGACGGGTCGAAAATTCAGGATGTCACAACTATTTTCCTCTTAAAAAAATTTCATTCTCGAAATTTAAATCATTACAATTCTTCTTCAAAATGGTGGGGTATTGTCGTCTCATCGAGTCTTCACTTTCTCATGTAGCTCATTCTATCTCGTGGTGTTGCCAAACTACTTTGATCAAGGGGATCGCCTTGGTCCGTAGAATCTTCTATTTTCGATCCACAATCTGAACCAGGCTTTCCATGTATGACATTCTGCCGTCCACATCTAATTCTTCAAAATTCAGCACGTGGTTCGAGTTAGGCTCATAAGTCCTCAACATCGACACATGAAAGACGTCATGCACTTATACTAACCTCAGCGGCAATGCAAGACGATACATTAGGATCCCGATTCTTTCTAGAATTTCAAATGGACTTATGTACCTCAGACTTAGCTTTCCCTTTCTTAAAAAAGCGTGAAGTACTCCTCATTGGTGACACCTTTAGAAATGCGTGTTCACCAACTTGAAATTCCAATGACAATTGACGCATATTAGTGTAACTTTTCTGGCAGCTTTGAACGGTCTTTAATCTATACCTGATGACTGTAGCTGCATCAACTGACTGCTAGACTAACTCTATGCTTGTGATCTTTCGTTCTCTAACCTCATCTCAACACACTAGCGTTTTGCACGTTCTGCCATACAATACTTCAAAAAGAGTCATCTAAATACTCCATTGGTAGCTGTTGTTGTAGGCGAACTCAACAAGGTGAAGCCATTCCTCCTAGCTTCCTTTGAAATCCAACATGCAAGTTCACAGCATGTCTCGAGGGTTTGAATCGTCCTCTCAGACTAGTCATCCGTCTGAGGATGATAGGCCGTACTATACTACAGCTTCGTTCCTAAGGTGGTCTATAACCTTTCCCAAAAAGCAGCTATGAATCTTGGGTCTGGGTTTGATGTGATCGTCACCAGTACTCCATGCTGACTAATTATCTGACGCACGTACAATTCTACGTGCTTGTCCAAATCAAGGTTCTTTCATATACTGCAATGAAGTGAACCAACTTTGTCAGTCTGTCGACCACTACCCAAATGGAATCATTACCTCTCTGACTCCTTGGTAAGCCCAACACAAAATCCATTGTGATGTGTTCCCATTTCCACTCGAGAATCTCAAGAGGTTGCAGAGGTTCTCTCGACTTACAATGATGTGCCTACACTTGTTGACATGTCAAACATTTGGCGACATACTTAGCGATATCCACCTTCATACCAGACCACTAATAATGTTGACGTAGATTCTGATGCATCTTTGTACTGCTAGAATGAATGTTGTAACTGCTACAATGAGCTTTTGACAATATCTCTTCCTTAAGCGCTACATCATCAGGTACACACAATCATCCTTGAAACCTGAGTGTTCCGTCATCAGAAATCTAAAAGTTAGTCTTTCTTTTATTGGTATCCTCTTGCAAGTTCTTCTGAATCTCTAGATTTGTTGGTTGAAACGTCTTGATTCTAATTTGTACTTCCGGCTCAATTTTGAGGGTGGTCATAAGATTTGAAAGGTGGCTTACCTCAAACTTAAAAATTGAGTCTCGAGCTCTCTCTCGAGTAAAGTCCATTCCTTAAGTACCATATATGCTACTGAAGATTTCTGACTCAGCGCATTTGCGACCTTGTTAGCCTATCCAAGATTATATAAAATATCACAATCATAGTCCTTTAGGAGTTCCATCTAGCGATTCTATCCCATATTCAACTCCATTTAAGAAAACAGATAGTTGAGACCTTGATGGTCAGTGAAGATCTGGAATCTTTTTCCACACAAGTAATGTCTTCAAATCTACAACGCGAAAATAATTGATGCGAGTTCTAAGTCATGCGTTAGGTAGTTCAATTCATGAGGTTTCAACTGATGGGATGCGTACGCAACCCAGTTCTCTGAATGACGCATTACTATATATCTTGTATCTTCCAAGACCAGATGGAATGGTCAATGCAGGTACGGCAGTCAGCTTCTGCTTAAGCTCTTGGACACTACGCTCGCACTTGTCTGTCCACGCAAATTTCTATACCTTCTTCAATAGTCAAATCAACGGCGAAGTTAATGTTGAGAATCCTTCCACAAACCTTCCGTAGTACCCTGCCAAACCCAAAAAGTTTATGATCTCTATCATGGTAGTCGGTCTTAGCCAATTGTTTATTGCTTTGATCTTGGTCGAGTCAACGGAGATTTCTTCGCCTGAAATCTCGTTACCTAGGAAAGCAACACGAGTCAACCAAAACTCGCACTTGCTGAACTTGGTGTACAGTTCATGATCTCGCAGATTCTGAAGTATTGTCCTCAATTGTCTTTCATGCTTCTCAGGACTTTTCGAGTATACTAGGATGTCATCGAAGAAAACATTCACAAAATGATCCAAATACTCATCGAACACACGATTCATCACAACAAGTGGCTCCTTGAGCCAAACCCTTATATATAAATGATATCAAAGTTATATATAGGCAAAAAATTCAAGTACAACCCTAGCAAGTGATTCTCCTTTCTACAACTTCATTACAACAACTGAGGTTCTATAAATTTAACATGTTGCGCTACTCTGATAAAATTGTTCTGGGAATACTGCCCTTCCTGTCCGATGCATGACTCAATTCATCTCTGAGCTGGCTACCTGTTCAATCCACTTTGCAGTGCATTTTGCGGCGCAATTCGTCGGTTCTGACCCATTAGTGGCAGTGGCGTCCCATCGGTCTTCGAGGACAATTCCTAACTATGTGACCCTGTTGGCCACATTCATAACACATACCCATCTCAAAATGGCATGGGGCCGATCTGTGTCGTTTTCTACAGAAGTGACACACGCCATTCTGTCTTGGCGTTGACTTTTCGTTCTCACCATTCTTGTTGAGGGGAATAGGATACATTCCTCCAGACATAGGTCTCTTCCCAGACCTATTCCCATCTCTATTCGAACCAAACCACGACCCATATGAGGCAGCTCTTTCTTTTTTATCTCTCTTTATCATCTGGAGCCGTTCATACAGGTCGTTATAGTTCCTCAGGTTGAGTAGTATCAGTGAACTCCTCAGTTCCAGCCTATGTTCATCTCTGAATTTCCTAACTCGATTTACCAGATTCTCAACCAATTCAGGAGCGTACTATGATAGTTTAGTGAACTTCACCTCATACTGATTTGCCGTCATTGAGCCTTGGCGAAGGAGTTGGAATTCTGCCATCTTCAATTCTCTGGTAGTCTCAGAAAAGTATTTGCTCTTAAAGACCTCGACAAAGGCGTTCCACTCTAGGACCACACCTTCCAGGAAAACTATCCCTCTAGTGGCTCTCCACTAAGTGCTTGCAATTCCCTACAACTAATAAACTGCAAGGACGACCTTCTCTGCCTCAGTGCACATCGGCAGTGCAAAGGCCTTTTCCAATTCCTAGATCTAGAGAGTTGTAGCCTTGGGATCTTTCTTGCCAGTGAACTTCGGTGGTTTCAACTTTAAAAACTGCTCCACAAGCTTGTGCATCGGCCTCACTCTCTCAGCAACCACGTTCCCAAGTGGAATGTTGGCAAGTGCGGTAGTGGCTATGGCAGCAACAACAACAACATTGGCTGCGACAATAGCGACAGCTATAGCAGTGGCAATAATCGCGACGGCTTGATTCTAGGCCTGCTGCCCCATTAAATCTCTCATCGCCTCTAGCGTCTGCATGATCTCGACAATTCTCGGATCACTAGGTGTTGCTACACCAGCACTGACTAGAGACGATGCTACTCCACTTGCAATGGCCTCAGCCTACGCTCTACCGCAACCGCCTCAGGTATTGACTCTTGTCGGCATCCTACCCCGAGTCACAGGGCCTACCCCCCTCTTCTTAGAAGTCCTCTACTCCTGGTCACTCATGCTACAGGATCTTTATAGAAACTTGTTTTCCAATTCCAATACCATATTAGAATTTGAGTGACCTCCATAAAACAATCTACCAATCAGCTATCACTTACATGCATCAGCATAAAATAAAGGTCATTCCTACTAACTATTCCAAGAACCCATCGCGCCTTATCACTCCATACACAAACCTAAGCTATGATACCACTTAAACGGAGATGTCACTTCTTAATCCTTGAGCTCATGCCCATCCCTTGGTGGTCGATGAAATTTTGCGACTTCCCAGGATGAGTCACCAACCCTTTCATTTTGTTGTACATGCATAAACGAATAACAAATCGCCTGACAGTAACCATCTCGGGATAGAAAAGTAGGACAATAGATTCAAAACAAAACATGATGTTGTAGACCAACTGAGTCATATACAAGGGGCTATACCTAAAAGATTTCAAAGGATCAACTCTCAAAAGAAACTATTCAATTTGACCTACATTTCAGATCACCTCAGCTCGACTCCAGGTTCTCCACTCTACGGCCCTGAAAAATGAGCCCACGATAGGGTGAGATATAAATATCAACGAGTTCACATTCTAAACCCCGATTAGGAGGGTAATATGCACAATCATATAACCACAAAGACTTACTTTGTCTTAGATCCTCCTTGCAGGTCAGTATAGTTTATATCACAACCATATGCATATAGCAAATTCACACATCAATTGGAATATTTAAATCAATCACTGCTAACACAAGCAAGAATTACCGACACACTTTGGTTGATCAATTCAATCAACATGCATTCCAATTAATTAATACTACCCACACGGGCAATTTTACCTGACACACGCCGGTCCTCTATCCACCGACACACATCAAGGATAGGTAACACCCAACGACACACACTAGGGATAGATAACATCCACTGACACATGCTGGGGATAGGTAATATCCACCGACACACACCGGGGATAGGTTACATCCATCAACACATGCCAGGGATAGGTAATATCCACCAACACACACCGGGGATACGTAATATCCACCAACACACACCGGGGACAGGCAACGTCCACCGACATACGCTAGGGATGGGTTCTTTTAACTAGCACACAATCATTCAATTTTGGCCAAGGAAATTGTGCTTTGCACTCACAAGCCTCAATTAAGATAACTACCTTGGCCTATTTTCTTCTTATTAAAAACATCCGATTAAAATATCGTGTGTGGGTATACAATTAGATTGAGCTCGAAAAATTGATATCCTCCCTTTCTAAAATCCCACTGTTTTATATAATATATTAAACTATTTTCGGTATTAAAACCTGACACCCAAGATTTTCAAGAATAGATATTTAATATTCACAATTTTTGGAATAAATGACAAAAAATCCAATCAGCACTCAATTTACACAAATTAACACTCAATTGCAGAAATTAACCACACCATTGCAATTAGAACGCAATTCCGGTCATCGGCTATCCAGGTATAATTTCCGGAAAATAATTAATAAACAATTAATTACCAAAATTAATTAAATAAATACAATTTAATTCCATAAATGCATACTTAGGCAGTAATTGCTAAATTAACCACCTAAACGGGCTAGGAAAATTCCCAAACCTGTCTAGATAAATAGCACATCCTATCTAGGCTTTAATTACTCTAATCTAGCCCCCTAACATGCATAATTGAATAATTAAATCACTAATCTAATCTAACTAACCACCTAATCCATGATTAACTTAAACTAATCATCCCATAAACGTCATTAGCCTACTAAGTAGAGTTTAGTGCATAAACTCACCGGTTTAACACGAAAACCAGTTCACCGCGACAGTGGCGCGACGGCGGCTGCAACTCAAGCTTGCGGTGGCGCCAACGAGGGCTTGGACCAGGCCGAAAATGGTCAAACAAATCTTAGCCCAAGTTGAGATTTGTTCTTGAACTTAGTTGGATCAAGGTTAGGGTGAAGCGGCTGGAGTTTGCGGGCTCAATTAGAGCTGGAAAATCGCGTGGGCTACAACGAGGCTTTGAGATGGGTTGGATTGGTGTGGCCTGGAGTTGCTAGATGAAGGAGGTAGAGATGGGCTGGCAAACAAAGAGCAGCTACAGGGAATTCGGTGGAGACGGACAGCTTAATTCGGTGGCTGCTTGACTCGCTGGGCTTCTCGCGGACCGTTGGTGGATGATTAAGAGACGCGCAGCAAAAGTTGAGGCTGCCTCAGTCAACTATGGGGAAGTGGCTGAATTTGTTCAGTTGAAAGAGGGACAAACCAAAGTGGAGCAACTTCGGTGCAGCTTGGGGGAAGGCAGCTAGCAGCTTGGCAGTAAAGAAGAACCGAGGGAGATGGGGTGGCATAAATGTTGACTCGGTGGGGGGCTTCGGTGGCTTGACTTCAAGCAACTGGGATGAAGACATGAAGAAGGTGGGGCAGTAATTTCGGTGGAGTTGCAAGAAGGGAGGGATGAAAGAGAGGCGACATGGAGAGGCGGCTTCGAAGGAAATGAAAGAGAGACCGTGAAGGAGGAAGACAACTAGACATGCAAAGGAAGGAGGGGCGGCTGAGCTTGGCATGAGAGAAGATTGAGGGAGAAGGGCAAAAGTCAACAATAATTATCCAAATCAATTAAAGCTTGGTCCCCCCAAGTGTGACATCCCAATTTTCCAATTCTATTTTCAATAAATTGATACGGGCATTTCGTTGGCACGCATTTAGTTATTTTCCTTGAGTCGGCCACTCATGTGAAAACTAGTCTATCGGGTGAAGCCGTTAAGAGTTTCTAATGCATCAGACTCAAGAATTTGATCAGGAAGCGATCTTTCGACCGAGTTAATCTGCAAGGGTCATTGCGGCACAATTAAAATTCGATTAGAGATCGGAGATAGGTCGACTCGACAGAGGCATGTGATCAGGTGTGGGTGATTCCACCAGATCGCACAATTCGTGTCGATCGGCACTGGACCGACTTTTCTATCGATTGGGTACCCTGTGTTCGTATTTGAAACCTTGAGATTTCCCCGACAACCGAAAGTTGCCAATGTTTCAAAGATGTACATTGTGGCTTGAGATGATCAACCACATGTCAAATGCATAAAAATCTCTAAAGGCTACCCGGTAGGTTGGGCCACGCTAGTATCGTGCCAAAGTGAAATTAACCGTGGAATTGAGATCGAATTTAGAAATTGAGAGTCTGGGTGTGTCACAAATCATTTTAGGAATATTGACTAATCTCCGGAAGATTTTTCATGCAAGCCGAGTTTTTCAGCAAAATAATCAGAGATTGGCTAATTTGGCTCGAGAAATTAGTAGGCCTGCGTTTGGTCGTACTTTTGGGACTTAAGTTGGTTCTATGGACAAGTGAAGATGTGAATTGAAGTGTGGAGACATCGGATTAATTTTATGGACTTTAATTTGGACTCAATTGAAATAGAATTGACGAGAATTGAAGAAATTTGATGTACAAGGATTTGGACCCCGGCGGAAATGATATTCCACCCATTGAAGAATGTTGTGGGAGAGGAGATAGTGGAAGATGACATCATGTGGGTGATGTCATGCTGATTGAAGCCAAGCGAATGGGGTGTTGACAAGTGGCAAGAGCCCATTGGCCCTCATAAAGTGGGGTTTTTCTCTCTCACCTATCAACATCATCTTCTTCCTTGGACCTTGGGAGAGAGAGAGAAAGAGGGGGAGGGAGAGCTTCGACCGGACCAGCCCCGACGCCGCCCCCCTTCGGCCGCTCGGTCGCCTGCTCACCGCCGCACGTTGCCGTCGTCGTCATCGTTCCACCTTGGCCGCACGCCCTCCGTCTTCCCCCTTCCTCTCCCGTCACCTCTCTCCTCCATTGTTGTTGTGCGAAGATCAGAAAAATGGCAGAGAAGAAGCTGGAGCAGCCATGGCCGTCCGCCCTCTTCGTCGTTCGCCCGTCGCCGCCAGCTCGCCGCCGGAGCCGCCACGGTCATCACCGTCGCCGTGCGTCCGCACGAAGCCACGTGCCAGCTCGCCGGCCGGCTCGCGCTCAGCCCGCACCTCCAGCTCGTAGACCAGGCCGTCTCGAGCTGTTGCCGCCGCCGCCGCCGCCGAAGGGTCGCCGGAGCTGCTGTCTCACCCGCACGAGCTGCCGCCGCCCTCCTCCGCCCTTCTCGGCCCCAAATCAGTGGCTGGAAAAATGGGTATTCCAGCTTGGTCTTGGCCCGTTTCGGCCGCCTTCCCGAGCCCGGATGCTCGGCCCGCTTTGAGGAAAGTCGATCCCCGCGTCGTTCCCGTCGTTTTGGTCCGCTCGGCTCGCTAATCCGGTGAGTTTAACTCACTAAATCTTGATTAGAGTGTTAATGATGCCCTAGGTGTGCTTAGTTTAAATTAAGTAAGTTTAGGTGTGTGGATTAGTGCATTTAATTATAAATTGGATTAAGATGTTGGTTTATGTTAAAGTATGTTTAAATTAAAGGTTAAAAGAAGTTATTTAAAGTTAAGCCTTGATGTGACACAAAATGATTTTAGTTTTGAATTATTTAAGTGCTTCGAAATTCTGGAAAATATTATATTATATTATAATCCGAAATTATTGAAATATTATTTTTTATAAAAAAAAAATCAGAAAAATTATTTTTGACCTTATTTGCTCAGAATTTCGTACCGATCGCTGCTGTGCATTTAGAATTTGATATTGATGATTGGTTGTGGAAAATTGAGTGTGATTGCGATATATAGGGACTCTTTATAAAATCCTAAGTGTGGAAATGAATGGGCGATTGGCCGTGATATACCACCTATTAGAGGTCGCGCCCAGTGGAGCCGTGATATGCCACCTATTAGAAGTCGCGCCCAGTGGGGCGTGATATGCCACCTATTAGAGGTCGCGCCCAGTGGGGCCGTGATATGCCACCTGATAAAGGTCGCGCCCAATGAGGCTGTGAAATACCACCTATTAGAGGTCGTGCCTGATGAGGCCGTGAAATACCACCTATTAGAGGTCGTGCCTGATGAGGCCGTGATATACCACCTATTAGAGGTCGTGCCTGATGAGGCCGTGAAATACCACCTATTAGAGGTCGTGCCTGATGATGCCGTGATATACCACTTATTAGAGGTCGTGCCTGATGAGGCCGTGATATACCACTTATTAGAGGTCGTGCCTGATGAGGCCGTGAAATACCACCTATTAGAGGTCGTGCCTGATGAGGCCGTGAAATACCACGTATTAGAGGTCGTGCCTGATGAGGCCGTGAATTACCACCTGATTACAGGTCGTGCCGAGTGGGGCCGTGATTGCCACTGGTTGCTAAATCTTCCTATCAGGTCGAGATGGGTAGTAGTAATTGATTTGTTGGAATGACCTGTAATCGGCCAAGTCGATTGATCGCTGAGACGATCCAAGTGGTTGAATTGTTTTGATAATGTGATTGAGCCATGGTTGTTTGGTTATAACAGTCTTGTCATCAATAGCTCATCGAATCTAGAGAACATTGGCTAGTATATAAGACAAAATTAGGTGGCACTCTGCAGCAAAACTATAGAGATTTGACCGATCGAAAATCTTTACCTCTAAAATGTCTCCGACATTGACAACGAAAGCATTAGGAAGGGGCTTGATGGGAACCCACTTGCCCTCTTTTCTTACTTGGAGACCTTCCACTTCATTGACTTGGAGAAGAATGGTAAGGCCTTTAGCGTCGGAATGTGGAGTGAGGCCAATGGCCAGCTCAGTCGCGGACACGGAGGGTAATAGTTCATCCTCATGCCTTGCAGGCCCTCATCAAACAGTTCTATCATCTCCTTGGTGTCCATCTTTAAAGCTTTTGCCATGAGAAGGAGTATCTTCATTGCAAGATCTTGGAGCTCTGTGGAGTATTTATCCAGCACATCTCTGCATAATAATTACACATATAAGAATAGGTTACAAAGGTGAGAGAGAGAGAGAGAGAGAGAGAGAGAGAGAGAGAGAGAGAGAGAGAGAGAGAGAGAGAGAGAGAGAGAGAGAGAGAGAGAGAGAGAGAGAGAGAGAGAGCACGGATTTTCGCTCAAAATGTGAGGCAGTGATATGAGTATGTTTGTTTTCAGTATGTAATTAATTATTCATCTTGACGTCGAGAGATTTGGGACTTGTAGAAAATATTCATCACGCTGCTAAAGTTAAGGTATTATTGATGATGCGGGCTAATCATCAAGCCAATCTTTCATGCATCCCGCTCATATAAGCCCAACTCACATGAATCATTGGCCACACACGCACCTGGTGTAGCCAAGAATTTTTCTAACTTATTATCTTTTATTCGATTGTTGATGTATCAACCAATTAGAGTAAATTAAATAGTTAGCTAGTAAAGGAACCAAAAGTCCGTTTGGAGGAGAAGGTGAAGGCCAAAGTTTTTGCGTCTCTCTTAGAAATGATGGGGGGCACACTTTAGATATTGCAAGATGTATATTTGAAATTTTAGTTAATAAATAAATATAAAAAAAAAAATTAATGCCATTGATCCTTCAACAATGAATGTTATTGTTTCGTGTGACGCTTGGGATTACAGAACTTGGTATATAAAATTAGTTACCCTGTTTCTCGGACTAATTTTGCTGGAAAATGGGTTCTTTGTATCTCTAATGTTTAAGTTTCAGTGACGAGCAGGGGCGGGATTTGCGCATGTGGCCTCTCAGCCTCTGTCGTTCTTCAATCTGGGTTGACTAAGGGTCATCCAATGCAACATGGGAGGGAGACAGAGCGGGGCCATGTGTCGATAACGATGGTGGCTGCGATGGCGACATGACCAATGGTAAGGTCCGGTGGCTTATCAGCGCTCGTGGGGCGACGACGGTGGAGGCGGACTCTATGCAATATGGACAGTGGCAAGCAACGTGTGTGGAGGTGGGAATGGGAAGGGCAGATAGACAAAGAAGAAAATCAAATCCGGCCAATTCAAACCTCCTTCATCTTAATGCGTCAGCCTCGGAAGGGTAAATTTACGACATGCATTTAGACAATCTCAATGGATAGTGTACTCAATGCACGAGAGAGAGAAAAACCTGAAGGGAGAAGGAAGCATGGGAAAAAGGTGAGGTTTTCTCAAATGTCTGGGGAGGGACACCATGTAAAACATGTCGCCCCAATCGAGCTTCTGCTCCTCGGACACTACAAACGCCTGCCCGAAGCCCTGCAAGTCTCCTTCTTGTTGCCAAAACCTCCTCTTCTCCTCCATTGGAAGCTTGAAGAACTCTTGTATTCCCAACTTCACCTCCTCCAACAACGAAAAGCTCACTCCATGGTTTATCAACTGCATCCACAAAAAGGGGATCGATTAAATTCGAAAGCCGAATTCTTGAAAAACAAATCTGGACCTCACGGAAGACCTGGAAGAATCCCTAATCCCTGCATGCAGAGTGCAGCTTTTCAAGCTCGGACTCCGTCAAATCGCCATCGCTCGACGAAAGCTTGCTCAGATCAATGACTGGTACTTGAAGCAACGAAGTCCCATGGTCTAGGTCGGTACGGATATAGCGAGGCGGGAGTTCGGTTATGGCCTCTTTTGCCAACTCCTGAACGCTCGGGACCGGAAGAGAACCACCAAGCTTATTGACAATCGCATCCATCGTCGCAACGAGAGGATCGGATGACGAAAATCTCATAAGAGCTGGCTAAGGTGGTTTCTCATTTATGGCACTGGTGTCAAGAGACCTTGCATTTCGAGCCACGAGAAGTACACGTGGCTTCCGGCCAAACCCAATCTACTGACGACAAACTTGTGGCTTCGTGATCGGTAGTCGGTGGCCTAGTCTTATTTTAATAGTAGAAGCTTCAAGAAATAAGATTTGAAATTGGCCACGAGATCATGCTGACTGCTTATCAAACAAATTATTACGGTTGACCAGATAAGCTGGCAAACGTAAGCAAATCACTTTTGTGTTGATTTCTAAAAAGTGATATCGCAAGAATTAGAATTTACAGAAGCAACGAAACTTGAGTAAACTAAATTATCCTTACCTTTCGAAGATTCCATTAATCATTTTTGGCCAATTATAAACCCAAATAAAGTAAAAGAGAATATTTTACTGACCGAATCCGTCGATCATCTTCTCTCTTCAAATCCTGCTGTCGTCTCCTATCACGCCATCTAGTACGTGGGTTTTGCAATTTGGCCATGGGATAAGATGAAAGAGAGATGGTCAGCCATTATGAAGAAGAATCCGGCGTACGTTCACCATCATGATGAAAATAGAAATCCATGTGATTGGCATGTGATGACGGCATGACTTCTGTGCAGATGATATTTTTATTTTGGGGTCGGGGTCGATCAATTAATTATATAGAATAGCTTAAATTTGCGCATCAAGAGGGATTTGAATAAACAGATGAAATTTTTGGGTAAGGTGAATTGATGGTGCTGCCTTGAAAACAGTGATTTCCTCCATATGATTTGTGATCCAAAGCAGTCGGTTCTGATGGAAGTCCTGTCCCCATGATGCAACGCGCAGACACTGGCCTTCCTCACTTGGTCTGCGTTCTAAGCGAAGGACGATCCCAATTCAAGCCTTGAAATGAAACTCTTGAGTTGATCTCGGTTTGTATGCAATTTTAAGAGACACGGACCAACGAACATACAGACCAATCTTCGTTCCAGTGGTCGCATGAAGACCACCATGGGAAGGGAAATTCATGCCTATCCACTTTGTGGAGTTCCCAATGAAGGAAACCGATTCCCTACTAGCTATTTCCTTGAACCATGTGGCAAAACCAATACGAACCTTATCCTCAAAATATTAATTTAGATTTTGATCATATCGAAAAAGACTTGTCGGTTCTTCTAAGGTTGTGTGTTATAGGTCATGCTCTCATCCCGGTTAGCAAGAGCTTTAAAGCTTTATCATGACGTTGGGAAGCGATCCTAAATTCCACACTCACAAAGTCGAATCTCATCCTTCTTTTTCACTCCACTTGTATAATGGGTTTGTTACGAATGATTAAGTTCAGCCTTCGTTATGATGTAACAATGCACATTTTGCATTGGTAAGAAGAATATAGATTTGTAGAAATTTGAGAACGTTGAATTGATACTTTCTCTATAACAGATTTACGCTGGTTTGTTTTATTATGAGTAAAGTTCACTTGTTTTCCCAACAAAAAAGAAATGTACAAGAGTTAAAGGGCTCTATTTATGTCATCATAATGTCATCCGGAGAAAAAAATGATGAAATTGATCAACAAAAGCAAGGAGGGAGCGAAATGGATATGGATTATACAGATATTGCGTCAATACATGATCCATTTATTTGAAGTACACAGAGAGTGTAAACATAAAGATATCATGCAATCCTCATAATGTCAAGATATGACTTCCCTTGGAGCTCACAAGAGTAGAGACCCCTCAAGTAATTGGCCATACCTATTCTTCTGAATAATGCTGGCTTTTCCATTGTGATCAGGCTCGGTGCAGGACCAAATTCCCCTTCCAATTTTGGGCTGTAAAATGCAGCAATTGAGAGCCTCTCCATCATTGAGTTAACCATTGCTCAATGCTCAATGCTACGATAAGTGCCATTCATCACAATCTGTGTCAATCATCAAATACACAAACTAATTTGTCATCCCTCTTTGTGGATTTTGTTCGTGAAATTGTTTCATCTGTAGATCAAACTAACTAGCTCATTGCATATCAATAAACAATGAAGTCCACATTGGGATTTGGAAAACAAACATGTAACTATACAAATTTCCCGCATTTCATAATTGAAATGTCTACCATTTTATTCAAGATTATTGTTGCGTTCACAGCGCATAAATTTTCGTTTAGATTGATGAGTTTGTCCCTCTTTAACATTTATAAGTGAAATGTTAGATGCATAGTGTATGATATCACAGTTTTGTCATCAACAGCAGATGGATATAGACAATACTAGCTCATATACAAACAAAACTAGGTGGAACTCCGTGTCAAAACAATAGAAATAGGGCCAATCGTAATACTGACCTCTAAAATGTCTCCGACGTTGACAACGAATGCATTAGGGAGGGGCTTGAGAGAGACCCACTTGCCCTCTTTCCTTACTTGGAGACCTTCCATTTCATTGACTTGGAGAAGAATGGTGAGGCCGGTGGAGTCGGAGTGAGGAGTGAGGCCCGTGACAAGCTCAGGTCGCGGACACGGAGGGTAATAGTTCATCCTAAGGGCCTGCCTGCCCTCATCAAACAGTTCTATCATGTCCTTGGGTTCCATCTGCAGAGCTTTTGCCATGAGAAGGAGTATCTTCATTGCAAGGTCTCGCAGCTCCGAGGAGTATTCATCTAAGACTTCTCTGCATAATGATAAGGTGATACATGTAAGAATAGGTTACAAAGGCGAGAGAGAGGACGGGATGTGTAGAAGATGGTAAACAGGCTGAGCATACAATATTCACTGTAAAGTTAAGATATTCTTGATGATGTGGGCTAATCCTGAAGCTAGTCTTCCATGCATCCGACTCATAATGAAGTTTTATTATATTTTCGGCCCTTGCTAAACTTATCATGCAAACTTAGCATTAAGCCTAATAAGCGATTTGATCACATACAAAATAAGTCATGTATGGTTTCCAAATCTTGTATATGTCATAAACAAGAGTTCTGTATAAATGACAGACCATTGATGTTCTTAATTAACTCAAACTCATTAGAATTCCAATAACGCACTTCTTATTCTTGAATTTAAGGTAACCAACTCTCGTACATTCGCACTAATACTAATCCCTACTGGCCCTTCAACGAAGTATTTCTCCGTCGAAGTGTGTTGTAGCTAAGTAGATTTCATCATTATATCTACACGAAGTCTAGTAATACACAAACTCTAAGAAAGATCTTCGATAAAAATTAAAATCTACTTATCTGTGATTAAATAGGTAGCAAACCTTTAAGAAACTGCTACTCAATAGATGCCAGAAATCGAGGCATAGGATCACCTCGAAATCTCCCCCACTTTGATTAAATTGCTCTTTATGACAAGGGATGTGCAAATCATTTGAGTTGTCAGTAGACATTATAAAGTAATTTGAGCGCGATCTTCGTTTGATTTGGCCAGCGATAATTTGCCTGAATCCAAATGTAGAATGTTTACGTGCGTGTACCCAACAAATCGCGTGAACGATCATCTCGCCTGTCCATGAAAAGCTCAAAGCGACAATTTTTGTCCTTACTCCCAAGTCTCACTCATCAACCAAATTATGCTTACGAAAGTAACAGTACTAGAACAAGTACAGTGGCGGTCCGATTATAGAAATCTTCCCTTTACGTGTGAACACGAAGACAAACTCACATGAACTATTGTTCCATGTCACACTGACATTGGTATATATTAATTCAGCTATTTTGTGAAATTGAGAGAGAGAGAGGAGTGGTGGTCCGATTATAGAAATCTTCCCTTTACGTGAGCACGAAGACAAACCCACATGAATTATTGTTTCGCGTCACACCAGAGATACCGACATTGGTATATGAACTTAATTTAGCTATTTTGTGAAATTGAGAGAGAGGTGTGATTATAGAAATCTTCCCTTTACGTGAGCACGAAGACAAACCCACATGAATTATTGTTTCGCGTCACACCAGAGATACCGACATTGGTATATAAACTTAATTTAGCTATTTTGTGAAATTGAGAGAGAGGTGTGATTATAGAAATCTTCCCTTTACGTGAGCACGAAGACAAACCCACATGAATTATTGTTTCGTGTCACACCAAAGATACCGACATTGGTATATAAACTTAATTTAGCTATTTTGTGAAATTGAGAGAGAGGTCCGATTATAGAAATCTTCCCTTTACATGAGCACAAAGACAAACCCACATGAATTATTGTTTCGTGTCACACCAAAGATATCGACATTGGTATATAAACTTAATTTAGCGATTTTGTGAAATTGAGAGAGAGGTCCAATTATAGAAATCTTCCCTTTACGTGAGCACAAAAACAACCCCACATGAATTATTGTTTTGTGTCACACCAGAAATACTGACATTGGTATGTAAAATTAATTTAGCTATTTTGTGAAATAGAGAGAGAGAGGGATCACCACAAAAGGCTGCAAGAGAAGGGGCAATGAGTGGGGCTAGGTACGACATAGTGATGCTAATGACATATTGAAATATCTCACATCGCTTGACTATGAAGTTTATATATTTATTATATATATGTAATCTCCATTTACCTATCAACTTAAATATTTAGGTTGATCCTTCAACATTAGTATCAAAGTTGTCCACCTAATTCTTTAATACCTCCCTTCACCTATTGGTTCAATTTTTGACATAATGAATGGCGAGGCTCAAGTGGCTTATCGGTGAGGGTGAGGCGAAAGCGGTGGAGACGTCCTGTGTGAGAATGGTCAGGTAGGAAGTTATGCTGGTGCCCGTTGGGAATGAGAAGGGCAGACGTAGAAAGGGAGGAAATAGAAGAAAAGAGGGGAAAATTGGGGAAATCAAATCTGCCAATTTAATCCTACTTCATCTTAATGTCTTAGGCTACCGACCAGAAAAAAAAAAATCTTAATATCTTAGGATCGGAGGGGTAATAAGTCTATTCCACCAAATTTAGACAACCCCGAATTTTTTTTAAATGAATATTGCTTCCTCCACAACTTCAAAGATCACATACAAGCTTTCTGATCTTTCTTCCGAGACTCCACCAAAGTATCTTTCTCCTCCTTTCTTAAAGCCTCATGCTTTAGCATCGGCCACTTCAATGTAGCTGTTTTCCACCAAACTCCACGAATCTTGCAATTTGAAAAGAACCTTCATCTGGACAGACCAACTGTTGAAATTCTTTCCGTTCAACTTTGGAAGTTGCAATTGAATGGAACTAGTAAATATCATTTCTAGCTCTGATATCAAATGTAAGAACTAAAAAATTATAATAATGACAACTTTTGAAAGTTTGGAACGAGGTATAAATGAAGATTGGAGAGAGAAATAACGGAAATGTAAATGCTCTTTGCTTGATGTAACTACAAATCAGAAATCCACAACCTTTTAAAGTGGTTGCACATGCATGTAGCTTAACTAACATTGAATGAACAAAATAAGAAAGTCCAAAATGCTGAAGAAAAACCAGAGACAAAGACATGAAATCTTTGCTCCTTGTGACATTGAAAAAATCTCACGTTCTTTGAATAAAGAAAAACAAAAAAGACCTCCCATTTTCAATATGAAAGCATTTACTCCTTGTTGAATGGTGGAGGGCCTACCCAAACATAACCCATCATAAATGGTGCTGATATCCTTTCGTCTTCAATCTTCTTGACACCCACCAGAGATCAAGCATTTTGAAGAATACAAACAACAAATCCAACATGCTCAAATCTTCAACAATCAATTTTATATTATTTTAACATACATAACATAACATGGTGTTTCTGACTGACTTTTGGGATAGCAAATCCAAATTCAATCCCCTCTATTTTCCTCACCCTGAATCGTCCTCATAATATCAAGATATGACTTTTCTCGCAGCTCACGAGAGTAAAATCCCTTGAAGTAATCGGCAACACCTATTGTTTTAAACAATGCTGGCTTGTCCGGAGTGATTAAGCTCGGTGTAGGACCCATTTTGCCTTCCAATTTCGGGCTGTAGAATGTGGCAACCGAGAGCCTCTCCTTCGTTGAGTTTACTGTTGCTCGGTGCTCAATGCTACGATAATTACCATTCGTGGCAATCTGTGTCAATCATCAAATACACAAACTATTCAGTCATGCCTCTGATGGATTCTTGTTCATGAAATTCTATTCTCCATACTCATCCTAACAAATTGCATAAAGTTCAGTTTAGGTAGACTATTCATTGAAAGGTATCTTTAGAAATACCAGATTTTTTGAGATAATAGTCTTGTCATCAATAGCTCATCGATTCTAGACAACATTGGCAGTATTTAAGACAAAATTAGGTGGAAATCTGCATCAAAACTATAGAGATTTGGCCGATCGAAGATCTTTACCTCTAAAATGTCTCCGACATTGACAACGAAAGCATTAGGAAGGGGCTTGATGGGAACCCACTTGCCCTCTTTTCTTACTTGGAGACCTTCCACTTCATTCACTTGGAGAAGAATGGTAAGGCCTACGGCGTCGGAATGTGGAGTGAGGCCAATGGCCAGCTCAGGTCGCGGACACGGAG
Organism: Eucalyptus grandis; assembly: GCF_016545825.1. NCBI lineage: Eukaryota > Viridiplantae > Streptophyta > Magnoliopsida > Myrtales > Myrtaceae > Eucalyptus > Eucalyptus grandis. Next base: position 38,596,914 of record NC_052616.1, read on the forward strand.
GGTAATAGTTCATCCTCATGCCTTGCAGGCCCTCATCAAACAGTTCTATCATCTCCTTGGTGTCCATCTTTAAAGCTTTTGCCATGAGAAGGAGTATCTTCATTGCAAGATCTTGGAGCTCTGTGGAGTATTTATCCAGCACATCTCTGCATAATAATTACACATATAAGAATAGGTTACAAAGGAGAGAGAGAGAGAGAGAGAGAGAGAGAGAGAGAGAGAGAGAGAGAGAGAGAGAGAGAGAGAGAGAGAGAGAGAGAGAGAGAGAGAGAGAGAGAGAGAGAGAGAGAGAGAGAGAGAGAGAGAGAGAGCATGGATTTTCACTCAAAATGTGAGGCAGTGATATGAGTATGTTTTCAGTATGTAATTAATTATTCATCTTGACGTCGAGAGATTTGGGATTTGTAGAAAATAGTTACACAAGTTTTTAATACAATATTCATCATGCTGCTAAAGTTAAGGTATTATTGATGATGCGGGCTAATCATCAAGCCAATCTTTCATGCATCCCGCTCATATAAGCCCAACTCACATGAATCATTGGCCACACATGCACCGGGTGTAGCTAAGAATTTTTCTAACTTATTATCTTTAATTCGATTGTTGATGTGTCAACCAATTAGAGTGAATTAAATAGTTAGCTAGTAAAGGAACCAAAAGTCCAATTGGAGAAGGAGGGGAGAGCCAAAGTTTTCGCGTCTGTCTTAGAAATGGTGGAAGGATACGCTTTAGATACTTTCGAGATGTATATTTGAAATTTTAGTTAATAAATAAATATAACAAATTTAATGGCATTTGTCCTTCAACAATGAATGTTATTGTTTCGCGTGACGCTTGGGATTACAGAATTTGGTATATAAAATTAGTTACCCTGTTTTTCGAACTAATTTTGCTCGAAAATGGGTTCTTTATATCTCTAATGTTTAAGTTTCAGCGACGAGTAGGGGTGGGATTTGCGCATGTGGCCTCCCAGCCTCTGTCGACCTTCAATCTGGGTTGACTAAGGGTCATCCAATGCAACATGGGAGGGATGAGAGGGAGGGACATGATGGACGAGGGAGACAGCGGAGCCATGTGTCGATAACGATGGTGGCTGCTATGGCGACATGACCAATGGTGAGGTCCGGTGGCTTATCAGCGCTCGTGGGGCGACGACGGTGGAGGCGGACTCTATGCAATATGGACAGTGGCAAGCAACGTGCGGGGGAGGTGGGAATGGGAAGGGCAGAAGTAGACAAAGAAGAAAATTAAATCCGGCCAATTCAAACCTCCTTCATCGTAATGCGTCAGCCTCGGAAGGGTAAATTTACGACATGCATACAGACAATCTCGATGGATAGTGTACTCAATGCACGATAGAGAGAAAAACCTGAAGGGAGAAGGAAGCATGGGAAAAAGGTGAGGTTTTCTCAAATGTCTGGGGAGGGACACCACGTAAAACATGTCGCCCCAATCGAGCTTCTGCTCCTCGGACACTACAAACGCCTGCCCGAAGCCCTGCAAGTCTCCTTCTTGTTGCCAAAACTTCCTTTTCTCCTCCATTGGAAGCTTGAAGAACTCTTGTATTCCCAACTTCACCTCCTCCAACAACGAAAAGCTCACTCCATGGTTTATCAACTGCATCCACAAAAGGGGATCGATTAACTTCGAAAGCCGAATTCTTGAAAAACAAATCTAGACCTCACGGAAGACCTGGAAGAATCCCCAATCTCTGCATGCAGAGTGCAGCTTTTCAAGCTCGGACTCCGTCAAATCGCCATCGCTCGACGAGAGCTTGCTCAGATCAATTACTGGTACTTGAAGCAACGAAGTCCCATGGTCTAGGTCGGTACGGATATAGCGAGGCGGGAGTTCGGTTATGGCCTTTTTTGCCAACTCCTGAACGCTCGGGACCGGAAGAGAACCACCAAGCTTATTGACAATCGCGTCCATCGTCGCAACGAGAGGATCGGATGACGAAAATCTCATAAGAGCTGGCTAAGCTGGTTTCTGATTGATGGCGGTGGTGTCAAGAGACCTTGCATTTCGAGCCACGAGAAGTACACGTGGCTTCCGTCCAAACCCAATCTACTGACCGACAAACTTGTGGCTTCGTGATCGGTAGTCTGTGGCCTTGTCTTATTTTAATAGTAGAAGCTTCAAGAAATAAGATTTGAAATTGGCCATGAGATCATGCTGACTACTTATCAAACGAATTATTACGGTTGACCCGATAAGCTAGCAAATCACTTTTGTGTTGATTTCTAAAAAGCGATATTGCAAGAATTAGAATTTACGGAAGCAACAAAACTTGAGTAAACTAATGGTAAGATAGTAATTATCCTTTTTCAATTGGGAGAGATGGCTGAGTGGACTAAAGCGTCGGATTGCTAATCCGTTGTACGAGTTTTTCGTACCAAAGATTCGAATCCCTCTCTTTCCGTTTTTGTTGATGAATTGTTATTTCATTTTTTATTTTTTCAAAACATTTCCTTTGTTTTTGTTTTTTTTTTATTTCATATAATAAATAAATAAGGATGTACAATAGATAAAATCCTAAGTAAGAACATTGAAAAATTAAGCAAGTAAAAAGAAAGGCCTTTTTATTCTTCACGTCCAGGATTACGTCCTGGATCATTAGATAGGAATCCAAAGATGAAGAGAGAAACAAAAAATATCACTACTATATAAACAAAGAGTTTGAGAGTAAGCATTACACAATCTCCAAGATCTTTAAAAAAAAAAAAAAACAGAGAATAGATTCTCCATTTTTATACCCCATATCCTATTTTGACACCAATAAACAAAATGGTTTCTTGAAATCAAAAATCAAAAAGAATTTTCAGAAATTCATTTGGAATAAGAATCAAGTATTTCATTAAAAAAAAAAATCTTTTCCTATTTTGAAATGACTCTAAAAGGGTTTTTCAATAAATGAAAAAGAATCCGAATGAGGAAAGGATAGAGGGGAATTAGATTTTTTGCAGCTATCTAAGAATTGTATCCTTTTCTCTCGACATGCAGAGTCTTCTCTACCTCAACGGTAGCTTAGTTACCTAAACCCTAATTTTCCCATACAATTCCATCTTCATCTCGTACATGGCTTTCTCGTTTCCCTTGTATTCTCAACCCTCTCCTCTCTCGATGACATTTCCACTGGTACTCCATCCCGCTGCTTTCCCCTGATTTTGTTGGGCTTTGTCACATTCACAATCCTTCACCATCAATGCCCCAACGATGCTCTAACCCTTTTTCTCAAAGCCTTCATTCCATTTCTATTTGCTAGGTGACTTCGTTTCCTCTTCCGTTCCCTATTTCGGTCACTGCATGGCTTCAATTGCCCAATTCCGAAGTTGCTACCTTAAATCGTCCCTTCATATTTCAGTCACTTCTGGTTCTGACGCTTCACACTAGCTCCGCATGTATTGCCTTGCCTTCAATCGCCTCTGTGGGCTCATTTCATGGACCCCGAAGAATAAGAGAATTCATCCTGACTTGCTACCCTCTATCACAGATTGGGCTGCCTCTGCTCTGAACAAGAAATTGAGGTGTGGGACGATGAGCCGTCGCTTGAAAAACTGGAGGAATGCAGATTAAAACTAATAGGTAAGATCCATTCTAATCCCTCTGTCAATTTTCAAGCATTTCAAAGTACCTTGAAGCGTGCTTGGAGAACGGAACAAGTTGAGATATCCCAAAGAGAGGCCGGACTGTATGTTGCCAAATTCCATTCGACTGCAGAAAAACAGCGAATCTTAGAGGGCGGGCCTTGGTTATTTTCTAGTCATTTAGTCATTTTTAAACCATGGATACCCAATACACCACTGCACTACTACGACTTTTCCAGCTGTGCATTTTGGGTACAAGTTTTCGGCCTCCCTTTGGAATGGTGCACAGAGCAAATGATTAGCAAAGCAATTAAACATGTGGGCAAGGTTCTAGAAGTGAAAGTAGATATGAAAGAAGGCTAAACCCTTAGAGCTAGCAGAGCGAGGGTCAAAATTAATTTGCAAGAACCCTTGAAAACAGGCCAACTAATCGGAATTGATAACAAAACTCTATGGCTAGACTTCCGTTATGAATAGCTATCCCACTTTTGCTATTCCTATGGGAAGCTAGGACATTACACAATGTATTGTAAGGACTTTCCTTTTGATGAGGCAAAACTTGAAGGCAAAGACAAGATGGCCTATGGCCAATGGCTTCATGCAGAGGTTAATGAACACAGCCCTTACTAGCGGACTTACTATGAAGCAATGGAAAAAAAGAGCAACTAAACGAGGTTGTACCTGAAACTCCTCCCTCTTCGACCCATCCTCTTCCATTACCGCCTCCCGATGCCAACGCCGAAGCTGCACCCCTGCAGCAACCTACAGTAGCTATCAATTCTATTTCTAAAGTTCCAATGTGGCAAAATCGTCAAGTTGAAATGCTGCAGGGCAACTCCTCCGGCACTGCTCTGATGCTTGCAATAGAAAAGATGAAAGGCATTTAGACCCAATTAGTGGACCCACTGCAGACCAAGAAATTGAAAAGCACAAGACTCACTCCAAAAGTAGGAATTGCCAAAAAACTCAAAAGATACAATCCCTATGAAATGAGATATTCAGCACAAGAGAACCTAGATGAAGCTCTCCTTCTGGACACACCCATATTTCAAGCAGAAGAGGCAGGACAGTGGGCTAAGGTGGCTAGCCCTCAAGAGCCACCCACTCACAAATGAAGCTCCTGAGTTGGAACTATCAAGGTTTGGGCAATACCCTGACAGTTCAAGCTCTAAAGGCACTAGTGGCAAAGGAAAAGCCCGACTTTGTTTTCATGATGGAAACTAAAAATCAAGAGTTTGTGCTACAATGACTCCAGCGTCATTTACACTTTACTAATTCTCATATAAATAACTCGGTTGGCTCGACTGGAGGTTTGGCTGCTTTTTGGAATGATAGGATTTCTCTAACGGTGGCTCGGTCTACTTCAAATTATTTTGATATGATATGTGAGGATGATATGGATGGTAGAATCATGCGTCTCACCTGTATTCATGCCCCTGCAATTTATCACCACCGCCAACACTTATGGGATGAACTCAAACAAATCAGTTTCTCTAATCATTTACCATGGGTTTGTGCAAGAGACTTTAATGAAATCATTTATCATTGGGAAAAGGTTGGAAAGAGACCAGCTAACTCTTATCGCCTTATTTCTTTTCGAGTTGTTTTGAATGATTGTTCTCTAATGGAAATAGATACTAAAGGTTGTGCTTTCACATGGATGAACAATCGTGAAGGGGATGACTTTATAAAGGAACGATTGGATCGAGTGTTGTGTACTATGGATTGGCGCCTAATGTTTCCTGACGTTGAAGTTTTTGCTCTACCTATTGTGGGTTCTAATCACAGTCCTTTATTACTAAACACTATAGCAACTTCTGGTAAACATCAAAGACATTTTCTTTTTGAAGCCTTTTGGACCAAGGACCATGAGTGCCGTGAGGTCATTGCCTCAACTTGGAATTTAGATCAGGTAAAAGATTTTGATCTCTTGCAAAAATTATGGGCTGTCTCTATCGCTTTAGCTAAGTGGAGTCGCCATAAATTTTCGAATAGCCACCTTAGAGTAGCGACTTTGCAATAACAACTTCAACACCACATCAACCAACCACATAGTATCTATGACAACAAGACAGCAACGAAATTGAAAGGAGAGATCCACAAGTATGGCAACAAGAAGAACAATATTGGGCGATGCATTCTAGGATTAATTGGTTGAAATGGGGGGATAAGAATACCAAATTCTTCCATGCTACTACCATACAAAGGCAACAAAGGAACAAAACTAGCATGCTGCAGGATAACAATCAAAACTAGGTGCGAGATCCTCAGTAGTTAAAAGAGATGACAGCCGCCTTCTTCTCAAGCTTATATACAACAGTGGATAATCGAAACTATGGACCTATATTAGACCAATGCCCACGTGTTATCACAATGGAGATGAATGAGTTATTAATAGCTATGATTGTGACATCCCAGATTTTCAGTCATGTTTTCTATTGAATAAATCAAGCATTTCATTGATGCGTCTATAGGGCTGTTCTCAGAACTGATCATTCTAGAGATAACTAGACTATCTGGGGAAACCATTAAGAATTTAAAGGCAAATAGACTTGAGAATTCAACTAGGAATCGACTTCTCGACCGTGTCCATCTTTAGAGATCATTACGGCACAGATATAAGTCGATTCGAGATCAGAGATAGGTTGGTTCTACTGAGATGTGTGGCTAATCATGGGTGACACCACTAAATTGGAAAATTCTCGTCGACCAACACTAGACTGATTTTCTTATCGTTTTGGTACCCTGTGTCCGTATTTGAATCCTCGAGATTTTCACAACAATCAAGAGTCATCATGAGTCGAGTGGGTTCATTGTGGCTCGAAGAAAATCGACCACGGGTCATTTGCATTAAAAAAATCTCTGAAAGTTACTCAGTAGCCTAGGTCACGCTAAAAACGCGTTGAATGGAAATTAACCGTGAATTCGAGTCTGATTTCAGAAATTGAAGATTCTGTCATGTCACAATAAATTCTAGGAACGTCGACTCAGTCTCAGAAGATTTTTTTGACAACCAAGACTTTTCGGAAAAAGTTTTCGCAGGTTCATTTTTGTGCAGAAAAGGCTGAAAATGGTTTTGATCGCAAAATTGAGATGCGAGATGGGTTATTGGATGAGAAAAAATTGCAATTGATACATTGATGCATTGGTTGATTTTATGGAGACCAATTGAGATGGATTTGATGTGGATCAAGTGGCCAATTGAAGCCAATTCTTACAAAAATTCGTAGCCCCCCTTAAGCCTAGCAAGATTGGTCCAATTGAAAAGTCATTTGGGGTGTTGGGGTTGTCCATTGTGAGCCAAGGATTAATGCATGGCTAAGAATGGTTATTGGGAGATATTTGTGTGAGAATTAAAAGCAAATGGCCCCTCATCTCTCACTCTTATCCATCTCTCTCTCACCCCACCAACCGGTCATACTCTTTCTCCTCTATCTCTCCATTTCGACCACCACCACCAGCTGAAGAGAGAAACCGGAGCTGCCGTCGCCGTGTCTTCTTCCACCATCACCCTCCACTGAAATCCTTCCCCACTCATGCACGCCCACACCCTCTCTAAACTTTCCTCTGTCGGCCACCGTGTCAACCCAACAATTTCTTTTTCCCCATCGCTGATTTCATTGATTCCTCGCTCGCTGCCACATCCACCTTCCCTCCAGCGTTCGGACGCCAGTGAAGCCCCCACAAACTGAGTCAATCTTCTTGCGTTGGAGTCCCCGTGTTGACCTGCCAGCTGCCTTTCATTCTTCTTTCGGTTTGTGCGTTGTCCATCACTGAAGCAGCTGCCACGATCGTCTGCTCCATCTTCGTGTCCTCTCCAGCCTTCTCACGCTACCAGCGTTTTCGGTCCCCTCAGCCAGCGAATCCAGCAGCGTGTGACATCGGCCCAGCCCAGTTTTCTGCCACCGTTTGAAGCCAGCGAGATCTGCAAGAGGTGATCAGCCCAGCAGCAGTAAGCCGGACCAATCTAGCAGCTCTTCAGTTGGCAATTCTTGCTGCTTCTCGTATGACCTGAAGCTGCAGCCCAACGAGCCTGTAGGATTGATCCATATGAGGCCCATCTTCAGCAATATCAGCCCATGTTCAATTGAATTGAAGCCCTCAAGAGCAGTCCAGCCCATCTCGAGCCCAACAAGCCAGCCCATCTTCTGCAGGCCCAACCCAGCTTGGGTCCAGCCCAAAAGCGAGAACAAATCTCAGTTGGGCTGAGATTTGTTGGGCCCAAGTTTAAGGCTTGGTCCAAGCGCGCCGGTGTCGTCGAAAGCCCGATTTCGACCGCCGTTGCGGTGTCCCGGTCTCCGCTTTTAATCAAGTGAGTAATCTCACTAATCCTTGCTTAGTAGACTAATGATGCTTAACGGTTGATTAGATTTAATTAAGTGCAATTAGGTGGTTGGATTAGAATGGATTAGTGATTATTAGATAATTGAGATGCATATTAGACATTTCGATTGTGCAATTAGCAAGTAGATATAGTCTGCCATTTATTGAATGCATCTCGGGATTTTTCCCGACCCTTATCGGGCTTCAATTAGGCATTACGGGCCTAAATTGGATTTTTAGTATTTATTTATTAATTTTCGAAATTAATTATTTAATTATTTATTTTTCAGAAATTAGGCAAAGATAGCCGACAACCAAAATTTCGTGCTGATTGTCATGGTGCAATCCGTTTATTTATTTGAGCTCTACGTTGTGCTAAATCGAATTAATTGTGCAATTTGAGGAATTATTCCTAAATTGACTGAAATTGAGTGAAATTGAATGATTGATTGGTGGTTGACCGAGTGTGGTTATTTAGCATTGACAATGCTTTGATGAGTTGTAAAGTAGAGAAAATCGTGAGGCTAAACTGAAAATAATCTTGGCTGAGATCAATCAGGTACGAGGTATAGACATACGTGGTTTGGTGATAAGGAAATCACTAGTGAAAATGGCGTCTTAAAGAACGCACGAGTGCTGTCTATTACCTGCATCAATATAGACATATACGGTTCAGTGATAAGGAAATCACCGGTGAAAACGGCACCTTAAAGAACGCACGACTGCTGTTTACTGCATGCCTCATTACGGATATACGTGGTTCGGTGATTAAGAATATCATTGGTGAAAACGGCGCCTTAAAGAACGCACGAGTGTTGTCCAGTACATATGTCACCTTGGCGAAAACGACGCCTAAGAGCATTACTGTAGCTCTGTGACTGAGAGTGCAAATGGGAGGTTTTATATTGAGAAGTGATTTGACCTGGAAATGGTCCGACTGACATATAATCAACTAGGTCGATTGATCAATGATTTGGTCCGTTGTGGTGAATTGACTAATTGAGTGGAAGTGACCTTGAATGGTCTGATTGACATGTAATCGACTAGGTCGATTGATCGAGATATCGATCTGTGATGTGATTGCTATGGTGCCTATTGAATTGTGCTAATATGCAGATGGAATCTGAGGCCAAGGTAAGTCCTCTGACCCATGCGTGTATAGGCAGCCCGGTTAGCGTATTGGTTTCCTAATCGAGTCTTAGTGGGGTAGAACTTGCTGAGACGTAGTCTCATCCCGATTGTGGGACAACATTTCAGGCCCCTAGATGAGCCTGTGAAGAAGGAACCAGAAGAGGACGATGAGCCGATAAAAGATGAAGAGCTTGAAGGATATGAGCTTAGTGAAATAGAGTCAGAAAAGGATCAGGATGATCCTGAGTACGACCCGGATGAAGACTTAGATCCCATCATCTTTTGTGACTCATGTCTAAGTGTGAATAGTGTGACTAGAATGTTATGAGTAGTCTTGTGAATAGACTTTGAGTTATGACATGTATAAAGGTTTGGTTGTAGATTTCAATATGAAAAATATGGCATTGCTTTTCTATCACATTGCTTTATTGTCTGGGGATTTATAACTGCTTCCACATGTGCTTAATAAACGAAAGGGTTGGCGATACTTAGTCCTGGGATATCGCATTATAAAATTGACCAAGTAGAAGGATGTGTGCATGCCCGAGGATCGGGGCATGAGAATGATCACGCGTGAGGAGGTTTACCAGGCAACTTTTCAGTTAGGGATTACCAAAACTCTAGGCCCAGATGGTCTAAACGGACTTTTTTACGAGAATCACTGGGATATCATGCAAGATCTCTTTCAAATGGTGCAAAAAAAATTTATATCAGGGGAACTGACCCCCACTCTCAATAGGACCATTATCTCTTTGATCCCAAAAACTCCACACCTGGAACGGTTGGACCAGTACCACCCTATCGGCCTTTGTAATTATGTATATAAAATCATCTCCAAAGTGATTGCCAATCCATTAAAAACTTTGTTACCGAATTTGATTTCTGAGGAACAGTGTGCCTTTGTGGGGGCTTGGCAAATTCAAGACAATATTTTAATAGTCCAAGAGGTTCTTCATCAAATAAAGATTAGAAAACGGAAGCGACATTTCCAAGCAGTTATAAAAATGGATATGCAAAAGGCGTACGACAGAGTGGAATGTGATTTTCTTCGAGATTATCTATTCAAGTTAGGATTCCATTCTACTTGGATCCAGTGGGTGATGCAGTGTATAACAACAACATCTTTCAGTGTAAAATTTAATGGTGAACAGTTACAGTATTTCCATCCTACCAGGGGTCTTCGGCAAGACGATCCTCTATCCCCATATATCTTCATCTTTTTGGTGAATATCTTATCATACATTATTAACCAAGCTGTTAACATGGGACAAATCAAGGGTATCAAGCTGAACAAGTGGTGTCCTACCGTATCCCATATATTTTTCGCTGATGATGCAATTTTCATTTTAGAAAGTACCATTCAAGAATGTCAGAATCTAGCCAACATCTTGAATCAATACTGTTTAGCTACAAGGACAAGCGGTTAACCATAACAAATCTAGAAATTTTCTTAGTAAAACTTGTCCTTCTAGATTACAGGAAAATCTGGTGAGGGAGTTAAGAATACCAGTGCTACAAAAGACTATTAAGTATTTGGGAATACCATCTAATTGGGGACGTTCTAAAAAGGAAATGTTTTCCTGGATTTTGGGGAGAGTGCATGCGAAGTTGGAAGGATGGAAAGAAAATCTAATTTCAGAGGATGGAAAGGAGATTCTTCTTAAGACAATACCACAATATGCCATGTCTACCTTTAAACTCTCTGTGTCCCTTTGTAAATCCATTGAACAGAGAATTGCAAGGTTTTGGTGGCAGAATGATAGTCGCAAATTAAGAATTCATTGGCAGAATTGGGAAGTTCTAAAAAGCAAAAAGGAATATGGTGGGTTAGGTTTTCGTGATCTTCTAAATTTTAACAAGGCCATGCTTGGAAAACAGGCATGGCGTTTACTCCAACAGCCACTATCTCTATGGAGTAAACTCTTCAAAGGACTTTGTTTTCATACAAAGAATTTCCGTAGCGCATAAAAAGGACCTCGACCATCATGGGGGTGGCAAAGCCTTCAGCTTGGAAGGGAGTCTATATTACCTAATATCATATGGTCAATTGGAGATGGGCAAATGATCAACATACGTGAAGATATGTGGTTACCTATCAGGATATTAGGTGGACCTACTGATAGAGAAGAACCTGAGCTGGTGGCTGATCTCATCAATCCAGTCCACAACACTTGGAATTTTCCTATTCTAAACAGGTTTTTTGACAATCAAATCATAGCAATATCCTCACCATTCCAGTAAGACCCCACTATGCCAAGGATAAACTCATTTGGACTGCCACAAAACATGGCCAATACACTATAAAGAGTGCTTATCATGTTCTCACACATACAGCAACCGAACAAACATACAACAAGGCTTCCACTTCATATCAACACCCTAAACTGTTGTGGAAGAAAATTTGGACAATGTAGACTACCCCAAAAATTCGTACCTTCCTATGGTCGTTATGCCACAATGCCATATCAACCAAAGCAAACTTATTTCAGAGACATCACCACAAATCCAGTTTGTACCCTATGCAATCAACAGACGCCAAAAACCCTAGAACATCTTTTCCTGCTCTGTCCATGGACTCAGGGAATCTAGTCACATCCCCAGATCAATGTTCAGTTATTACCTCAAGCAATATAGAGAATTGATGCTTAGCTCACAGAAAGGGTAAGAACACAGCAACTATTACCTGTTTTGGAGACCATTGCTACCATCTTATGGCAAATCTGGCAAGCTCGTCATAGTTTTATATTCCGTCGCAAGCGTCTCGACCCAATACAAGTGGTGGAGGCAGCATTAGCTCAGACCCATGTTGCTCGGATATCTGCTTGAAACCAAACTAGAAAAGGGAGATCAATCTTGAACCGTGAATATCTTTGGAGGCCACCAGATTTGGGCATCCTAAAGATCAATATAGATGGAGCATATCAGCCTGGTAGCAAGGAAGGAATGATGACCTGTATTTGTCGTGATCATCATCAAAAACTTACTGATGGCTTCTCTAGATGTTTCCCCGCTACTTCGGCCCTACAGGCGGAGATCCAAGCTCTCTCTTTCACTCTCCAACACCTGCTTTAGCAAGGCTTCAACCACGCAGATCTTCTGATTTAATCGGACTGTCTCACCCTGGTCGACATAATGAACGCATGCAAAGAACCGCCATGGGAGGAGCGTGCCCTGTTTGCAGAAGCTGCTACTTGGTTGTCTCAATTCCCTATGTTAGAGAAATCTTCCTTATGTGTTTTGAAGTTGACAAAACGTTTCCTAGTCTAAAGACTTCCAGACTCTACTATCAAAGTCTGAAGATCGTCAAACTCAAGATTTAAAGTCTGCCCTAGTTAACAGTTTCTAGACCGACGAAGAAGTTTTATTCAGATATGAGTATATCTTTAAGGATTTGATTCGAATGGTTGAAGATTATCTCACGCCTAGAGATAGCATCTAAAGATCTATTATTCGTATGGCAATTAATTCGAATAATTCAGATATGTTGATTGGCGAAGTATACTTGGAAGGTTCTACTTATGAAAACCTAAATCCTGATTATATGAGCAAACAGGATTAGTGGGCTATCTTCATATTCCTTAAATAACACAAGATCTCCCTGATTCATTCTGTCCAATGGGTAAATTGGAAGAACTCCTTTGGAAGCTGCCAATGGTTATGTAGGCTGGAAAAGTATTTAAGGAAGACGCTCTAGTTATTTGAGTGTGTGCGAGATAGAGAAATTCCAAAGTCTGAAACTCCTTACTCTTTGCTGATTCAATTGTTGAGCATACATCTGTACTCAAAAGAGAGACTTTTGTGAGATCTCGAGGAAGTGTAGCAAAGTCTCTGCACTGTGGAATCACGGATGTGAGATTGTAACATCTCTTTTGATTCATAGTGAAATCCAACCAGTGGGCTGTCAACGCGGGAGAGTGGACGTAGGCTTGGTCTAAGCTGAACCACCATAAACACTGTGTTTCAATTCTCTTTCCTTATCTCTTTACTTAATCCGTAGTCATATCCATTAGATTACATTCTTCCATATCTTTATTCTATTATAAACTAAATTAAGTTGTTAAGATAAGAAGAATTTGTTTTTACACCTATTCACCCCCCTCTAGGTGTTCATACTAGCACTTTTAATTAGTATCAGAGATTGCGTACTCATTTAATTGAAGTGTTTTTACTTCTGAGTTAAAGATCCATGGCTAATACGTTGGCTCTAGGTTTGGTTGAAGGACAAAGTAACACCAGACCGCCTTATTTTGATGGAAATGAACATAATATATGGAAAAACAAGATGAAAGCATTCCTAAGATCGAAAGATCCTTTGGAATGGGATGTGGTGGATAAAGGAATCGTTCCTAAAGCTACAATAGTCGTAGAAAGAGGGAAAGAAGCTGCAGAGGCCAGCAAGATGACTCAAGAAGAGATAACCAAGAGGCAGGCTCTTGATGCAAAAGTAATTTACTCCTTATATTATGCATTATCTCCTACTGAATATAACAGAATATCTTCTTGTGAAACAGCTAAAGAAGTCTAGGATAGACTGCATATTACTTATGAAGGAATAGATCAAGTAAAGAAACCAGAATCAATATTATGCTCGGTCAATATGAAGCCTTCAAAATAAAGCAAGCAGAATCTATTACTGACATGTTTAGCCGTATTCAGAAATTGTGAATGGTCTTGAATATCAGGGTCAACCAATCTCAAGATCTATGAAGGTTAACAAATTGCTGCGTGAACTTTCCAAAGAATGGAATCACGTAAAGACTTCAATAAGGGAAACACATTTGCCACTTTCCGTTGACGAATTGGTTGGCACAGTTCAGTCCTATGAAATGGAGCAAATCAATGAAGAAGAAGAAGATCCCAAGGGTAAGAAATCTATTGCCTTAAAATCTACCAAAGATTCCGATGTTACAGACTCTGAAGACGACATGGACGATGAAGAACTTGCTCTCATGATAAGAAGGTTCAGGAAACTGAACAAAAAGGGAAGAAGATTCAACTGGAAGAAACAAAACTCTCAAAAGTTTCAAAAACAAATCAGTTGAAGATGATGAATCCAATAAAGATGTGATTTGCTTTGAATGCAAGAAAAATGGACACATCAGACCCAACTATCCCTTGCTAAAGAAAAAGAGAGGAAAAGCTGAGAAATACATAAAGGCGCATAAAGCATAAACTTGGAGTATACTGAATGCGAATAAAGTGATGATGATTATGCTAATATTTGTTTAATGGCAAAATCAGAATCAGACTTAGAATCTAAGATAGATACAGACTCAGACTCATACAGTGAAATCGAGGTAAGTAATTTCAAAGTTCCTACTAGAGTCTCGAAATATATTAATGAACTTTGTCTTAGTCTCAAATTGTCTCTTAAGAAGATTTTCGAGCTCAAAAAGTAGAATTCTACACTGAAGCAATAGGAAAACTCTTGGAAAGAAAAGTTTGAAAACCTAGACAAAAGTTTTGCTGCTTTAGAAGAAAATGCATACTCACTTTCAAAAGAAAATACACTATTGAAAAATGATATTTCAAATGTTTCAAAAAGATTTTCTATAGGATTTGAGAAATTGGAAAAGATTCTTTCAATACAAAGACCTTTAACAAATCAGGTTTGGGAATGACTTCTGAAACCATACCTCGGAATGATTTTCCAAAAGTAAAGGAAAGAATTAAACAGAGACCTACAAAAGCTTTTTTATAGAAATCATTTTCAAAAAGTTTTTGTTAAACCTGTTGGCCGAAGTGCTCTTAGATGTTCTAAGTGTAACAGCTCATAATACTTTGAGAAAGATTGTCCTATGGTTTGGAGACCCGTTAAGAAGGATTGGGCAAAGATTATGTATTGCACTAACTCCACTGGACCCAAGAAAGTGTGGGTACCAAAGAAAGCTTAAGTTTCTTTTTTAATTGCAGGTCACTATCAAGTAAAATGTTAAATGGTATTTGGATAGTGGCTGTTCAAGACATATGACAGGAGATTTAGGTTGCTTTATTAAAATCACGCAAGTAACTGGAGGAAAAGTTTCTTTTGGCAAAAACAACAAAGGAAGAATTGTTGGATGTGGAACTATAAAAATTGGAAGTCTCACAATCAACAATGTCTCCTTAGTGGAAGGACTCAATTACAACTTGCTCAGCATCAGCCAATTGTGCGACACTGGATTCAAAATCAATTTTCAAGAAGGAATATGTTCGGGAACTAGTAAAGATCTTTCACAATCCTTTACTGGGCAAAGGCATAGGAATGTCTATCTTTTGGATATCAACTCAGAAAGATCTCAATATCTAATCTCAATTCAAGATGAAGCAAATCTCTGGCATCAAATGCTTTGCCATATCAACATGAAGCAAATTGCCAAGATCTCTTCAAAGAAGCTTATTCGTGGACTACCCAACCTGAAGTATAAAAAATCTGAATTATGCACACCATGTGTATTGGGAAAACAGATTAGAAGTTATTTCAAATCAATAAATCAGATTCCACTAACCATGTATTGCAGCTCTTGCATATGGATCTCTTTGGACCAATTAGAACTCAAAGCATTGGTGGAAAGAAATATTACCTAGTAATAGTGGATGATTATTCACGATTTACTTGGGTCTACTTTCTTGCAAGTATGTCTGAAACTTTCTCTTACTTTTCAAAGTTTGCCAAGAAAATTCAGAATGAGAAAGGGTATGTTATTTCAAGCATACGGACAGACCATGGAGGTGAGTTTGAAAATCAAGATTTTACTAAATTTTGTGAAGAATTTGGTTTTCAACATATGTTCTCATCTCCATACACTCTTGAGCATAATGGAGTTGTGGAAAGAAAGAATAGATCTTTGCAAGAAATGGCTAGAACTCTTTTAATTGAAAGCAATATTTCATCTCGTTTTTGGGCTAAAGCTATTTCTACAGCATGTTATATTATTAACAAAGTTTTCTTAAAGCCAATTCTGGAGAAAACTCCCTATGAGGTATTCAAAGGAAAGAAGCCAAATGTTTCTTATTTTCGTGTGTTTGGATGCAAATATTTTATTTTGAAAAATGCAAATGATCAAATTGGTAAGTTTGAAGAAAGATCAAACGAAGGAATTTTCCTTGGATATTCAACCTCCAGCAAAGCTTACATAGTATACAATAAGAAGACTCAGTCTATGGAAGAATCTATGAATGTCAAATTTCAAGATTTTATACAAAATCAATCGATCTAGACTCATCCTAAAGAATCTGAACCTGCTCCAGACTCTACAAAGTCTACTTCCCCTGAAGCAGCTCAGACTTCAAAAGCACAATAACAAACTAATGTTGAAGACTCAACTGAAGAAAAAGTTCAGCAATCTATAAAACCAACTAGCACCTAGAAGCACAAGTCTAGTCATCCTGAAGAACTCATCATTGGTAACATTGATGAAATGATTCATACAAGATCCAAATGGCATGAAGAGTCTAGTGTAGTAGCTCTTATTTCTGAAATAAAACCCAAAAGCATAGAAGAAGCTTTAAGTGATGAAAACTGGATTGAAGCTATGCAAGAAGAGCTCAAGCAGTTCAATGTTAACGATGTTTGGGAACTGACTCCCAAACCAAAAGATAAATCTGTTATTGGAGCTAAATGGGTTTTCAGGAACAAGATGGATGAAAAAGGGAAAAGTTATGAGGAACAAAGCAAGACTTGTGGCCAAAAGATATATGCAATAAGAAGGGATAGACTATGATGAGACTCACGCACCAGTAGCAAGGTTAGAAGCAATTAGTTTATTACTTGCTTTTACTTATTATAAGAATTTCAAGTTATTCCAAATGGACATCAAAAGCGCATTCCTGAATGGATTTATCCAATAAGAAGTCTATGTGGAACAACCTCCCGGTTTCGAAGACCCAAGGAAGCCAAACTCTGTATTCATATTGAAAAAGGCTCTATATGGTTTAAAGTAAGCACCTCGAGCTTGGTACGACATGTTAAGTAAGTTCTTAATCCAAAAAGGTTTTGCCAAAGGTAAAGTGGATACGACTCTATTTATCAAAAAGGAAGGTAAAATTTTTTTACTTGTTCGAATTTATGTTGATGATATAATTTTTGGCTCTCCTAACGAAAATCTATGCAAGAAATTCTCTAAGTTTATGCAGGATGAATTTGAGATGAGCATGATGGGTGAATTATCTTTCTTTCTCGGATTACAAGTAAAGCAATTGAAGGAATGGATTTTCATTCACTAAGAAAAATATGCAAAAGAACTTGTTAAAAAGTTCGGTTTAGATAATTGCAAAAAGGTTGAAATTCCAATGTCTAGTTCTCTGAAGCTGGATAAAGATGAAGGGGGAAAGAAAGTTGACTAGAAACTTTATAGGAGTATTATTGGTTCACTTCTTTATCTTACTGCTTCTAGACCTGACATTTTGTTTAGTGTTTGTATTTATGCCAGATTTCAATCAGATCCAAAAGAATCTCATCTAAGGGCTGTGAAACGCATCATCAAATACGTTGCAACAAATTCTAAGTTAGGTCTATGGTATCTCAAAGAATGAGACTTTACTCTCCTTGGATATTCAGAAGCAGATCTAGCAGGCTGCAAAGTTGAAAGGAATAGCACTTCCGGTACTTGTCAATTACTCAGCAACAAGACAGTATCTTGCTTTTCAAGGAAGCAAAGTACTGTAGCTCTTTCTAAAGCAGAAGCAGAGTATGTGGCTCTTGGAAGTTGCTGTTCACAAATCTTATGGATAAAACAACAACTGAGAGACTTTGGAATCAAAGACTCTTGCACCAAGATCAAATGTGACAACACCAGCTCGATTAATCTTACCAAGAATCATATTCTTCATTCAAGAGCAAAGCATATAGAGATTTGACATCACTTTATTAGAGATCATGTTCAAAATGGAGAAGTAATGATCCAATTCATTGACTCTAAGAATAAACTAGCGGACATATTTACAAAGCCATTAGAGAAAAATCTATTTAAGTCTATTCGTACCAAACTAAATATCATATCACTTACTCAACAAAGTCTGGATACACTCAAGACTCAAAGCTAAAAGTCTGTAAGTGTTCAAACTCAGAAGACTAAGAGTTACGACTGTAAGTTGTTTATATTTTTAAATTTGAAAAGGTACGATTATTTATTAGCTATTAATTGATTGAAATTATCTTTCCAAATTTTCTTCAATTTTCAAAAAGGTAGTTATCGATTTTGAAAAGTCAGTTAATTTCACAAAGGGAAGTTAATGTTTTGAAATGGTATTTTTTATTTCCTTTTACGACGCTTCGTTTATCTCGCCCCACTTGCTTTATATACCGCTGAGACTCGTCTTCTTCGCTTTTACACCGAAACCCTAGAATACAAAATTCCTATTTTCTTTCACTTTCACTTTCACTCTCGATTCATTCAAAAGTTTTCACATTTTTTCAAACAAGTTGGTGATTCTCTCCATTGGAGCGACAATGTCTTCAAGAAAGTCATTGAGGATTGCAAGCAGGGGACCATGTCGCATGCCTGAGGGTCCTACCCATTT
Source organism: Eucalyptus grandis (assembly GCF_016545825.1). NCBI lineage: Eukaryota > Viridiplantae > Streptophyta > Magnoliopsida > Myrtales > Myrtaceae > Eucalyptus > Eucalyptus grandis. Next base: position 38,615,456 of record NC_052616.1, read on the forward strand.
TGACTTAATCGAAGAAGAAGATTCTCCTCCAATGCGTCCTAGTCAGCAACAACCTTCTCAGTAGCGTCAACCTTCCCCGACTCGACCAAACGATGAGGTTATAGAGGAGGTTGAACCTGTAAGAACTCTAACTCCCAAGGTTGCTTACAAACTCTACTCTAATCTGAAGAAAGGAGGAACGCCAATGTCTTTAATTGATGAATTCTTGAAAGATAGAGGATTCAAGAATGAAACCTTGTTTTTGAGGGAGTTGGAAAGGCTAGGAGTTGTAGAGAAAGGATCGATTGAAAAAACATTTGCGAATATTTCAAGTGACCCACAATATGGCACTGCAAATCAACCGCAAACTCTGGACGATGATGAAAGGATGTTTACTCATTTTCTACCTAGATCTAAGGTGGCTGCAGACATTATTGATGATTCGAATCTATTTAGATCGAAGAATCATAAAAAGGTTTATTCGAGTCTTTTGAAGAGAGGGGTGATGAACCCTAGGACTATTGACTTCGATTTCCTCGATTCGATAAAAATCAATATGCGGGAGAAGTTTGCTTTACTGCAACCGGAAAGGTTCTATTTTGAATCCATTGCTGCATTTCCAAAGCTTACTGCATATTTTTATTCGAACCTAACTTTCTTGGATGCACAAAGTTTTACTTTCACTGTGAAGGATAATGAGCTTTTTGTGAACACAGACATATTGGCTGACATAATTGGGGTGGAAAGAACAAGTTTCCAACCAATTAGTGTGTCTATTGATCATGCTATTCTGTCTTTGGTGAGAGACAGGGATGTTGAAGGTAAACTTTCTTATTCAAGGATGAGTGCCTCTAACATTATGCTGCGCAAGATTGTGATTAACTGCATTCGTCCTAAATCGACATCCAAGATTGTGCAATCAATATTGGTTTTAAATTCTCTCTGCCTCACACCATATTGTTTCACATGTACCGAACTTTGGTGAAAGATAAGGGACAGCTTCCTTATTCTGCTCTTATCACACGTCTCTTTAGACACTTCAAAATTCACATCTCTGCACCATTAAGCTTGAAAGCCATCTCTCCAATGGTGATTGGTTTCAAAATGGTGACAAAGATGTGCTTAAAGGAGCTGAACAAAGTGTTGGAGCGTGTGAAGGAGAAATCTCCTCTGAAAGCAAAACAAGACTCTGCTACTGCTAAGAGAAAAGGCAAGGAGCCTATGGTTGCTCCAGTGAAGAAGAGAAGATCTCTCATCTTGCAAGATGAAGAAGACGAGGATGAGCTTACTCTCTCTGACTTAAGAAATTTAAAGAGTTTTGTCAGCTTTTGTGAGGGAAGAGAAGAGCCAAAAGAAGGAGGAAAAGAGAGAGAAAAATCAGAGAAGGAAGAAGAACAAAGGAAGACAGAGGAAAGAAGAAGAGAAGAAGAAGAATCAAAGGAAGAAGAGGAAGAAGAAGAGGAAGAAGAAGAGAGAGAAGGAGATCAAGATCAGGGTCCAGAAGACTCTTTCGAGCTGACTTTGGCTATCTCTCTGTCTCGTGAATCTGAGATAAGAGGAGCTAAATCTGTTGCAGCTCATCACTCTGAGGCTGAGGAAGCATTACCTACTCCACCTGAGGGCATCAAAACAGGGGGAGCTAATGGTCAAAAAGGTACTTCTTCACCTTTATTTGCTAGTGATGTAAGTCGCTCTGCAGCAAACCCAGAAGTTGTGTATGCCTCGCACTATCTAGAAGACAATCATGGTGGACCATCCACTGAAGTTCCATCATTTCTCAAATTCCCTGAATTACACTCTGCTGGTCCTAGTGATGCAACTGCTCAAACAACAGACTTTTCAAGACTGTTGGAAATTATATTGGATGTGCGGAATCAGTAATATGGTATGGGATTTGAGATACAAGATCTCAAGAATGTTGTTAAGGCCACTTCAGTGTCTCTGCATGACCAGTTAAATGCCCTGAAGATTCAAGTTCAGTCTAATGTGCAGGGTGAAGACTTTCAGTCACTGAAGCAAAGTTTTGACAAGCTTGAGAAGACAGTGCATTCAAAGGGAGAATACAAGCTTGTTCGCCTGCCCAAACAACCTTGATTCTTAATCCTTTTTCAAACCAACTCTTTTTGTTAGATCTCCACCTTTTGCTGTTGACAAAAAAAGGGGAGAAGTTTATGCAAATTTGATGATATTTCTTTTGTTTGATTTGATTTGGACTTTATCTTTTTGTTTGGTGTGGTTCTGTTTTGGATTGGTTTGAACTATTGAGACTTGCTAAATAACTTAAGTTATTATTGATTATGTTAAAGATAGTTGCGTTTATAGGACTAACATGCTTTATGTGATTGCAGATTCACTACTATCCTTTTTCTAATCTTTAATAATATTCGTATAAGAAAACTTGGTTTGCTTAAGTGTTAATTTGCAGGTCAAAGTGTCTAAATCTGCGATAAAGTTTTGTCATCATCAAAAAGGGGGAGATTGTTTGAGAAATCTTACTTATAAGTTTTGAAGTTAACAAAACGTTTCCTAGTCCGAAGACTTCCAGACTCTACTATCAAAGTCTGAAGACCTCCAGACTCAAGACCGCCAGACTCAAGATTTAAAGTCTGCCATTGTTGATAGTTTCTAGACTGACGAAGAAGTTTTATCCAAATATGAGTATATCTTTAAGGATTTGATTCGAATGGTTGAAAATTATCTCACGGCTGGAGATAGCATCCAAAGATCTATTATTCGTATGGAAAATAATTCGAATAATTCAGATCCGTTGATTGGCGAAGTATACTTGGAATGTTCTACTTATGGAAACCTAGATCCTGATTATATGGGCAAACATGATTGGTGGGCTATCTTCATATTCCTTAAATAACACGAGATCTCCTTAATTCATTCTATCCAACGGGTAGATTGGAAGAACTCCTTTGGAAGGTGCCAACGATTATGTAGGCATGGAAGAGTATTTAAGGAAGACACTCTAGTTATTTGAGTGTGTGCGAGATAGAGAAATTCCAAAGTCTGAAACTCCTTACTCTTTACTGATTCAATTGTTAAGCATACATCTGTACTCAAAAGAGATATTTTTGTGAGACCTCGAGGAAGTGTAGCAGAGTCTCTACATTGTGGAATCGCGGACGTGAGATTGTAACATCTCTTTTGATTCATAGTGAAATCCAGCTAGTGAATTGTCAGCGCGAGAGAGTGGACGTAAGCTTGGTCTAAGCTGAACTACTATAAACACTGTGTTTCCATTCTCTTTACTTAATTCGTAGTCATATCCATTAGATTACATTATTCCATATCTTTATTCTATTATAAACTGAATTAAGTTGATAAGATAAGAAGAATTTATTTTTACACCTATTCACCCCATATAGGTGTTCATACTAGCACTTTCACCCTAATCTTTGTTTTCGACACTGTAGACAAGAAGCCAATGTTGTTGCCGATTGGGCTGCCAAAGCCCATAGTAGCAAAGCCTCAACCCAAAACTGTGCCATCTCTCCTCCTTTGCTCGACCTTGTATGTGCGGATGCACTAGCCTCAAGCTGTACTGGTTATATCACTTGAATATACAGTCTTTCTCTTTCGACCAAAAAAAAAAAAATTATCCTTACCTTTCGAAGATTCCATTCATCAATTTTGGTCAATTATAAACCCAAATGAAGTAAAAGATAATATTTTACTTTTATGAACCAGAAATTTAATGAATTTGGGGACATGATTACGTTAAATTAATCTTACACTTACTTTTTCTCTGTCTCTCATGATCTCATTTGAAACAACTCCTTTCACCGAATAATGCTCACTTTGTTAAATCAAATCCGATTTGTTTAAACCTCCGCGCCTCTCACCAAATCACCGAATTGCCCTCAATTTCCAATCTCCAACCGAACTCCTTTTAATTCCTTCTTATTCGGATTATCGATTGAGTCAAATTCAAGTTCTGACTATCTCAACAAAATCATGGCAGAGCGTTATCTTATTCTGCTTGGTTTGTTTGGTAACATTATCTCCTAGCTCACGGTTTTCATTTTTCAAATAGAATCTGCTGTGCTTGCTGGATAGTGACCAAACTCCCAAATCCCACTGGTCGCGCCTTATATTGATGGTATTGATGGTGTATTGATGGTGCTGCCTTGAAAACAGTGATTTCCTCCATATGATTTGTGATCCAAAGCAGTCCGTTCTGATGGAAGTCCTGTCCCCATGATGCGACGCGCAGACACTGGCCTTCGTCACTTGGTCTGCGTTCTAAGCGAAGGACGATCCCAATTCAAGCCTTGAAATGATAGTCTTGAGTTGATCTCGGTTGTATGCAATTTTAAGAGACATGGACCAACGAACTTGCAGACCAATCTTCGTTCCAGAGGTCGAATGAAGACCACCATGGGAAGGGAAATTCATGCCTATCCACTTTGTGGAGTTCCCATTGAAGGAAACCGATTCCCTACTAGCTATTTCCTTGAACCAAGTGGCAAAACCAATACGAACCTTATCCTCAAAATATTAATTTAGATTTTGATCATATCGAAAAAGACTTGTCGGTTCTTCTAAGGTTGTGCGTTATAAGTCATGCTCTCATCCCGGTGAGCAAGAGCTTTAAAGCTCACAAAGTCGAATCTCATCCTCCTTTTTCACTCCACTTGTCTAATGGGTTTGTTACGAATGATAAAGTTCAGCCTTCGTTATGATGTAACAATGCACATTTTGCATTGGTAAGAAGAATATATATTTGTAGAAATTCGAGAACGTTGCACTGATACATTCTCTGTAACAGATTTACGCTGGTTTGTTTTATTATGAGTAAAGTTCACTTGTTTTCCCAACAAAAAAGAAATGCATAAGAGTTAAAGGGCTCTATAATGTCATCCAGAAAAAAGAAAAAAGGCATGAAATTGATAAACAAAAGCAAGGAGGGAGCGAAATGAATATGGATTATACAGATACTCCGTCAATACATGATCCACTTATTTGAAGTACATGGAGAGTGTAAACATAAAGATATTATTCAATCCTCATTACGTCAATATATGACTTCCCTTGGAGCTCACGAGAGAAGAGACCCCTCAAGTAATCGGCCATACCTATTCTTCTGAACAAGGCTGGCTTTTCCGATGTGATCAGGCTCGGTGCAGGACCACATTCCCCTTCCAATTTTGGGCTGTGAAATGCAGCAATCGAGAGCCTCTCCTTCATCGAGTTAACCATTGCTCGATGCTCAATGCTACGATAAGTGCCATTTGTAACAATCTGTGTCGATCATCAAATACACAGACTAATTTGTCATTCCTCTTATGGATTTTATTCGTGAAATTGTTTAATTTATAGATCAAACTAACTAGCTCATTGCATATCAATAAACAATGATGTCCAACTGGGGATTTGGAAAATATACATGTAGCTGTACAAATTTCCCACATTTCATAATTGAAATGTCTACCATTTTATTCAAGATTATTGTTGCGTTCACAGCGCATAAATTTTCATTTATATTGATAACTCGTCCCTCTTGAACATTTACAAGTGAAATGTTAGATGGATAGTGTATGATATTATAGTTTCGTCATCAACAGCAGATGGATATAGACAATACTAGCTCATACAGCAAACAAAATTAGGTGGAACTCCGTGTCAAAGCAGTAGAAATAGGGCCAATCGTAATACTTACCTCTAAAATGTCTCCGACGTTGACAACGAATGCATTAGGGAGGGGTTTGACAGAGACCCACTTGCCCTCTTTCCTTACTTGGAGACCTTCCATTTCATTGACTTGGAGAAGAATGGTGAGGCCTGTGGAGTCGGAGTGAGGAGTGAGGCCCGTGACAAGCTCAGGTCGCGGACACGGAGGGTAATAGTTCATCCTAAAGGCCTGCCTGCCCTCATCAAACAGTTCTATCATGTCCTTAAATTCCATCTGCAGAGCTTTTGCCATGAGAAGGAGTATCTTCATGGCAAGGTCTCGCAGCTCCGAGCTGTATTCATCTAAGACTTCTCTGCATAATGATAAGGTGATACATGTAAGAATAGGTTACAAAGACGAGAGAGAGGACGGGATCTGTAGAAGACGGTAAACAGGCTAAGCATACAATATTCGCTGTAAAGTTAAGATATCCTTGATGATGTGGGCTAATCCTGAAGCTAGTCTTCCATGCATCCGACTCATAATGTAGTTTTATTATATTTTCGGCCCTTGCTAATCTTATCATGCAAACTTAGCATTAATCCTAATTTGCGATTTGATCACATACTATAGACATAATTTGTTAACATAGTTTCATTAATCTTACGATGTATGCAAAGTAAGTCATGTATGGTTTCCAAATCTTGTATATGTCATAAACGAGAGTTCTCTATAAATGACAGACCATTGATGTTCTTAATTAACTCAAACTCATTAGAATTCCAATACCGCACTTCTTATTCTTGAATTTAAGGTAACCATCTCTCGTACATTCACACTAATACTAATCCCTACTGGCCTTTCAACGAAGTGTTTCTCCGTCGAAGTGTGTTGTAGCTAAGTAGATTTCATCGTTATTTATACACAAAGTCTAGTAATACACAAACTCTAAAAAAGATCTTCAATAAAAATTAAAATCTACTTATCTATGATTAAATAGGTAGCAAACCCTTAAGAAACTGCTACTCAATAGATGCCAGAAAACCGGGCATAGGATCACCTCGAAATCTCCCCCACTTTGATTAAATTGCTCTTTATGGACAAGGGATGTGCAAATCATTTGAGTTGTCAGTAGACATTATAAAATAATTTGAGCGTGATCTTCGTTTGATTTGGCCAGCTATAATTTGCCTGAATCCAAATGTAGAATGTTTACATACGTGTACCCAACAAATCCCGTGAACGATCATCTCCCTTGTCCGTGAAAAGCTGAAAGCGACAATTTTTGTCCTCGCTCCCAAGTTCAACTCATCGACCAATTATGCTTACGAAAGTGACTATACTAGGACAAGTAGAGTGGTGGTCCCGTGAGCACGAAGACAACCCCACATGAATTATTGTTTCATGACACACTAGAGATACTGACATTATTACATAAAATTAATTCAGCTATTTTGTGAAATAGAGAGAGAGAGTGAGTAATGCTAATATGATATGTTGAAATATCTCACATCGCTTGACTATGAAGTTTATATATTTATCATATATATGTAATCTCCATATACCTATCAGATTAAATATTTAGGTTGAACCTTCAATATTAATATCAAAGTCATCCACCTTATTCTTTAATATCTCTCTTCACCTATTGGTTTAGTTTTTGACATAATGAATGGCGAGGGTCAAGTGGCTCGTCAGTGAGGGTGGAGCAACAGCGGTGGAGACGTCCTGTGTGAGATATGGTCAGGTAGGAAGCTATGTCGGTGCATGTTGGGAATGAGAAGGGCAGACGTAGAAAGGGAGAAAATAGAAGAAAAGAGGGAGGAGGAAATTGGGGAAATCAAATCTGCCAATATAAACCTACTTCATCTTAATGTCTTAGGCTTGGAGGGGTAATAAGTCTATTCCACCAAATTTAGACAACCCCGAATTTTTTTTTAAACGAAATATCCATTTTATCTAAAGTGTCTCAATGCATGAGAGAGAGCGAGAGAACCTGAACGGAGAAGGAAGCATAGGAAAAAGATGAGGTTTTCTCAAATGTCGTGGGAGGGACGCCATGAAGAAGACGTCGGCCCAATCAAGCTTCTGCTCCTCCGACCCAACAAACATCTGCCCAAAACCCTCCACGTCTCCTTCCTCTTGCCAAAACTTCCTCTTCTCCTCCATCGGAAGCTTGAAGAACTCTTGGATTCCCAACTTCACCTCCTCCACCAATGTACAACTCACCCCATGATTTATCAACTGCGTGGAGAAAAAAAAAAGGATCGATTATTCTTGAAAAAGAAATCCAGACCATTTGTCTTAAGTACTACTCACAGAAAGAAAAAGTAAAAGTACGCCTTCATGAAAATTGTACCTGGAAGAATCCCCAATCCCTACACGCAACGTGCAACTGTTCCAGCTCGGACTCCACCAAATCGTCATGGCTTGACGAGAGCTTGTTCATGTCAATTACTGGTACTTGAAGCAACAAAGATCCATGATCATCACGCATGAACGGATGATCTTGGTCGGTACGGACATAGCGAGGCGGGACTTCGGTTATGGCCTCTTTTGCCAACTCCTGAACGCATGGGACTGGAAGAGAACTGCCAAGCTTCATGAGATTCACCTCCATCGTCGCAACGAGAGGATCGGACGACAAGAACCTCAAAAGATGTGGTAATTTGTAATGGATAAAGAGCTAATGAACTTACAACTCTTTTTTAGTGGGCTTCACTATAATGGCTTACTTAAAGGCACACTATATTTATATTTGTATTCGCTTTCATACCCCACGAGATTCTTGATGCCAATTAAAGATATTAAATAATTCTTTCATTATATTTTTCTTCATCCAAAATGACTGTTTAGTTTTATGCCGTTGTCATTGTTATGGGGCCGGATCAAACAGCCCATTTCCTTTCCTGGCCGGGCCCTGACCTGGTCCCCTACTTTTAATAATTTTCCGAATTTTCTAAATTTTTAAAATAATTTTCTATTTTTTTCAAATTTGTTAAATTTGTTCCTAAGATTACTTATATTGTGATCATTTTCTGAACTCTTTTTTTATATTTTTCGAAAATTTCTTTAAATAATTTTTATCTTTTTTAAATTTTGTTATTATTATTAATATTCTCTAATATTAATATAAAAGAAGTTCGGTCGTATCAAGAAACCCGACCAAACTAACCGATCCGAACCCTATCGGATCGAGTTCGACTAAAAAAACTAACCCTAAAGCCCATTGGGAATTAATTAAACCAGCCCAAGAACACTTCCTTTTCTGTTGGCCCAAACTCTAAAAGAACCTAGCCCAAAACCAAAACCCATCTCTCCTTTCTTAATATTCTCTAATTTTTTTACTTTTCTGCACTTATTCTCTTTTCCCTTTTTCTTTTTCAATTTCTTGGTCTTCTTCTGCCCAGAATTGTCTTCAACCTCTAGCTCCTCCTCCAATGAGGCCGAACTCCTGCAACTCATCACCGCCGACGAGAAACACTCGACACCACCGCCCTCCGGCCACCAGTATGATCCCCGAGCCAACACCACCAACCAGTGCCTACCATTTCCGGTTTGCTACTCCAACGACCACCGAACACCAAAATGAACATCACCCAGAAACTCAAAACTTCTAATATTAACAAACTCAGCAAAAAACTAGCACAAGCACTTTAAAACAAAAGAGAAGCTGACTCAGGAAGCCTTGAACCATGGAAAAACAGGGGCTCGCCCGCGAGAGGCTCCGGTAGTGGATTCCTTCTCCGGCAACACAAAAACGATGGGCGTGTAATCGCTAGAAAAAACAAAGGAAAAGCACAATATTTAGACGTCATGCAAAAACGCAAGAACAATCAATGCATTAAACCAGGTTTATAAAAGTCGATCTGCCTATGAAGATTTCGGCAACTCATTTAGGCCTTTCCTCAAACAGTTAATGAGCGGTTTAACAACGGGGTCCAGAGGAAGATTCCATGCAATTTTTTAAACCCCAACACACGCAGGTCTGGATTAACAATTTTCGTGCTGGACTAGTCTTATTTTGCTATGATTCACTTAAACCTTTCGTCATTAGATTCGATATTCTTGAAGGTTCCTATCCTTCATTCAAACAATATATCAAACGGTCGGCATGCACTGATGCGCACGAGCTTGAAGTCTAAATCTAAAGTATTCATCAGTCCATGCGCGACGCATTAACCTCGAAACATCATGAATTGTCTTAGACTTGCTTTTGCCAGAACCAAACCGTCGAGCCTTCCACCGTTTTTTTCTTTCCAATGCTCGAAGCCTCCTGCTTATGTATATCCTCGAGCGATCCTCAACAGGGAATGTTTTTCTGATAGCCTTGCCAGCTCACTGATCTAGAAGGTTCGGAATTGCTCCCGTCTACTATCCGTGGCTCCTTTCTCGCTCACGGGCGCTTGCTCACAGCTTTCATTCGGTCACCGTCAAAGAGCGTCCCCCTTCTTGCATCACAGACGTGAGTTGTGCCGAAGAGGGAAGAAATGATATGGGCAGGCGTTGTTAAGCTCTCGTGGGCTCTGAAAATAGGGAAAATGATACTGAATTTTTAATTTGTTCAATGTGATTTCTGAAATTTTTGTACATATTTTACATCGAATATTTTTATATAATTCAGGGATCGTATTGAACATATACTAAAAGTCCAGAGACTGTTTGTGTTATTATCTCTTGAAAATATAAAAGAAATGGGTTGGAAAAAGAAAAGAAATGATGGCTAAAGGACAAGTATTTTAGGGGGGAGGGCCGAAGATTATGCCAAGTGCATCGAGCATGACTGCCCATTCGATTTTTATTCATTTTGATTTCATTTTTTTTATTTTGTATCTTTTTATAAATTTATATATTTTTGTAAAACAAATGAATTTTTTAAATTTTGATAAAAATTCAGGTGTCAATTGGGTCTTGTGAGAAAAGGCAAGTCGATGAGCAATGTCATCGCTTGTGAAAATTGGAGCACGGCTAGGGGAGGACCTCGTTGGTTGCTAAGAAACAAGTTGTTGACACCTAAATTTTACTATTTTACTTAAAGTTTAATCGCATACAAAACTATGAATTAGTTGTTAAAAAAAAATCCAAAAAATTGTCATAAAAAAACAACAACAAAAAAAATGCTTAAGGGGTTGAGTTGGGCTGATCGGCCTAGGCCGGCCTAGCTCCCTTTCCCCTCCAGCCCACGCTGGCTGTCTTCCTCCTTTGCACGGACTGCAAAAAGAGAAGAGAAAGAGGGGCAGCAGGGGGAGTCCGAAGAAGCGAGGGAACACCGGAAGAGAGAAAAAAAAACGGAGAAAAGAGAGAGAAATCAGGTCGGGAAGAATCGGAGAGGGAGGCCTCGTCACCTCAACCCGAGCTCTTCCGAGCCGCCGCTCATGGTCCTCTCGCCGTGCCGCCACCGCTCCTGCAACCAGCTTCATCGCTGACAGCCGCAGCGACCACTGGAGAAACCGAGCAGCTCGCCGCCAAAGCTACTTGCAAATCTGTCCAGCGGCGACACTGCCGCCGCTGCTCGGCCCTTCGCAACGCCAAAGAACCCGCGAAGCCGGCGCCGTTGCTGCCCGAACAAACCAGATGCGAGGGAAGAGGGCAGCGGCGGCGCTACCCGACACCGTCCGAGCCGCTGCCCTCCGCACGCCATCCCAACAGCCTGCCTTTTGCCAAATCCTGACATATTCTCAAGTCATACTCACTGTCCCCATTTCCCTGTTAAAATCCTCACCTCGAAGTTTGCCAAACCTATCAACGTCATTGCTCTTATCGACACGGGAGCAAGTTGTTCCATTCTAGACACAAAAGTTCTGCTCGAAGAATTCGGACTCCTTACATCGATACTTCAGTGCTTCGGGAGATACTTTCTCCACAAATGTCGAACCACACCGAGTCCACCGTCCAGTTTTTCCTCGGTGTTCCATAACCACAAGAATTTTTGGATCAAGCCTTCCCAATAAAGATTTGATAATTAGGTGGGATATCATGACTCAAATCTCTCGGCTTCGAATTATTCTGGAAAAGGTCTCAGATTTAAAGACCAATTCTCGAGTTTGTCAATATTCAAAGACTCTTTTCCATTGAGATGAGTTTACTAGATCCAATCATGCAAAAGTTGCTTGAATCTTGTTCGAGAATCTCATTCAGAATTTGCCTGAGAAATGTTCTCATCCCTTATGGCAAAACCCTGAGTTCTTTGTTCGTCTTCCTTTCAAAAAAAATGAAGACATAAATCCAACCAAGGCTAGCCACATGGGAATGAAACCAGAACATTTGGTTTTGGCTCAAAGGGAATGCTCGGAACTTTTGCAGCAAGGTCTTATTGAAGTCTCCGATTCACAATGGGCTTGTGAAGCCTTTTATGTCAATAAGCGAGCCGAGCAAAACAGAGGAAAAATGAGATTAGTGATTAACTATCAACCTCTCAACCTTTTTCTCCAAGATGACAAATTCCCTTTACCATCCAAAGATTCTCTCTTTACTGGTTTGACCAAAGCCCACATTTATTCCAAGTTCGATCTCAAAGCAGGATTTTGGCAATTGGGCATTCACCCCGAAGACAGATCCAAAACAGGATTACGTATCCCAAACCAGCACTTCCAAAGTGGAAAGTTCTTCCTTTTGGTTTAAAGGTAGCACCATCCCTTTTCCAAAAGGCTATGTGCCGTATTTTCCAACCAATACTATCAAGTGCAGCTGTGTATATCGACGATATTCTGCTCTACAGCCCGGATGAGCACACTTGTCAACTCCTTGAACAGTTTGCAGAAATCGTGAGAAAGCATGGCATTATGCTCTCTCAAAGAAAGATGAACATTGCCCAAACAGAGATTGAATTTCTTGGTATGCACCTCAACAAAGGTACATACTACCCCGGGCCACATATTGCTCAAGAATTATTGAAGTTTCTGAAGACAACTTCACGACGAAACAAGTCCAGCAATTTCTTGGGATAATTAATTATCTCGAGATTTCGTCCCCAATATTGCAAAGCTTCGATCCCTTTGCAAATCATGCTAAAAAGCACTCCCCACCTTGGGGAAAGACTCGGACAAAAAGTCGGCGAGCTTAAGGAGATTATGCAGAATCTCCCGCCACTACAAATACCATCAACGAGATAAAAGAATTCTTCAAACGCGACGGTGATGAATACCGGGCAGCCGTTCTATTCGAAGAAATTGATGGTAAGAGACTCCTTTGTGCCCATAAAAGTGGAAAATTTTCCCAAGCTGAAATGCATTACCATTCCACTTTCAAAGAAATCTTAGCGAGTCAAAAATGGAATCAAAAATTTGAGTTTCATCTCATCGGCCACCACTTCTGGTGGAATTAGACATGGCATCTTTCCCTCGGATGACCAAGTTTAAACAAAAACAGATTCCAAATTCTCAACCGCTTAGATGGGCGGAATGGTTTTCAAAATACTCCTTTGAGACAAAGCATATTCCTGGAAAGAAAAATGTACTTGCTGACTTCCTATCAAGGCCAAAAGCACCAGCCGAGATCAACATGTATATCAAAAGGCCTGCTTTTCATATGCTCAACCATGGAGTAAAATACAAAATCGAGAACATCAGAGATCTACAAAGCTGGAAATATCCCCAGGAGATTATTCAGCAGATTCAGAATGATAGCCTTGCTGAAAACATGGAGAACCTTATGTGGCAAAGCCACACAGACCTATTCAGATTCAATGGAGGTTCGATTCTTTATCCTTTCGGGTTAAATATGAATTATCCATTCATTCATCCTCTTATCTGGAAGGAAGATGATTTCCCTGAACAACTCAAAACGTTATTATGGTACTTGACCAATAAGTATCGATAGCTTTTGAAATCCCAACCAGAAAATTCATTGCTAACCTCACAAGGATATTCTTGCTCGGGAGAAACATTCAAAAGGAATGTGATAGAAATCTTTTAGAATTTCTAAATTGGTTCTATCCTCCTACATGCTGGAAACAAGACTTAGAAAGAGAAGCGAGATCGATAACGCCAAACCCCGAAGTCCACACCATCCTGTTTGTTCGACGTCCTTGGAATTTTTGTAGAAATAATGGTACTATTCTCGATGCACCACTAGAAATAGGAACCACATCCTATAAACCTAACCTGAACAATCGAGAAGCTAGGATTTATAGATCTTATCCTACATCGTTTGACTCGTGAAAATGAATATCGAGAACTCCAGAGAATCTGTGCCGGGAAAACAAGACCATTCCCGAAGAAATTTGGAATAATGCACCCACTACGTGGGATCATTATGACCTAGCACCGAAGCTAAGGAAGCACTCGGACAATACGGACAAGCCACATCGTCCCAAGAGCCCGAGATGACAAGCGAAGATGACATTGTCCAGTCCACCAGGACCCCTATGCACGCTTTGGAGGACCTCTGTCCCGGGATCCCTATGAACAATTCCAAAGCATGGACACATCTTTCTATGCGAGCCATCCAATTGGCCTGACCAAGAATTCCCGACCGGAGGAAGATGAAAATACAAACCGGGCTGAAGAAGAAGCATCACACTTGGGCTCATGAACAAGCATCCTCATCTCGAGATTGGACCAAATCCTCTCACCGAGAGGACCTTGAAGCTCTTGAACGAAGTACGAGGCACATCTCCTCGAAGACAGCACGGATGATTCAGTATGCAGCTACAATGCTCGTGACGGATGAGACCGTTGAGTCCGTACATTTTTCACTGTAGCAAACCACTGTTCACTTTTACTGTAGCACTAGGCTAGGGAATGTACTGTTCACAGTACGGTTACTGTTCATAGTGTGCGAATAATTCCCTTTCGGTGCCCTTGTTTGTTCCCGGACCCGTGAGCTAGGTCCCTATGTGTCCTTGTGACCTCTTAATTGCCTATATAAGGCAAGGAGGGTGTAATGTTTTGGGCGAGTCCCCGAAGTAAAGTGTGTGCTTTGTGAAAATCTTTCCATGGCTTTCTAAGTTCTCTCTTCTTCTCCACTGGTAGGATCCTTCAAGAAATGCAGCTTGGGTAGGTTAGAAACGTTTCCATCTGGCATCTCTAGGTGTCTCTAGGCTCGAACTAAAGGGTGAGTAGTTTTTCGCTAAAAGGCTGTCCCGAAGGGCTTGAACGGGGTTGTTCGCCCATGTGGGATGCATACCTGCAGAAATACTTACTTTCCCTCCCTGGTTCTAAGTCTAGGTCCATTCTTGGTGCCTCCGCCTCTGCCCAGATCTGTCGGCCACGCCTCTGCCCAGATCTACCGTGCCGAAGCGCGACCCCGTGGCACCGCGCATCTGCGTGTCATCACTGCTGCAATCCGAGCGACCCACTGCGCCAAGCCGCCGTCCTCCTGCCCAAGCTTCCCACTCGAGCGCTCCGACGCCAGCAGATCTTATCCGGTCGCAACGCCGCGGCCCCTGCGCAGCAGTCGAGCTCCTGTTTGCCGACCCCGACGTCGTCACCGCCCCTCGCCGAACCACCGCCTCCCTACCTGCTGCTCCGCCCGGGCCGCTCGGACCAGCGACCCGACGCCGCTGCTCGCCCTCCTAGCCGCTTCAACCTGACGCCGTTCGAGCCAAGCTGCCGCCGTTGCCGTTCGACCAACGCTGACCGTCGTCGTCCGAGCCGCCGCCGCCCTCCGTCCCAACGAGCTGCTTGCTGACCGTCGCCGAACCGCCGCCGCCTTCTTGCTGCTGCTGCCGCCGTCCGCCGCCCACCACGTCTCCGCCGCCGAGACGCCGACGTGCGAAGAAACCCTAGGGTTTCAGCCATGAACCGGGTCGCGCCGGGTCGGACCGGAGCCTCCAATCGGGTAGGGTTTGGGCGAATTTGGGCTGTTTTTGCTTGTGGGTTTTTGGGCTTGGGCCGTTTTAGTATAGGCTTGTGGGCTTGCTTTCTTTTAAAAAGAGAGGAGGGGGACCTCTTGGGTTGGGCCCGCGATTCGGGCCCACCTGCTCCTAATCGGACCGAACCCGGGTCCGGTCTCCGACCGGACCCGATCCGAATCGACCCGGGCCGAACCGGGTTGGGTTGAACCAGACCCGACCCGGTCCGGTCCAAATTTTTACTTTTATATTATTTTTAAATTTTAATATATCTTTAAAACAATTTTGAAAATGCAAAAAAATTATTAAAAAATTATCTTTTTAAAACAATTTCGAAAATCCAAAAAGAATAAAAAAAATTAAAAAAAAATTAAAAAAAAAAAAAAAAAAATTTAAAAAAAAAAAAAAAAAAAAAATTATTTTTTCTTAATTTAAAAAAAAATTAAAAAAATTAAAAAAATTAAAAATTTCGAAAATCCAAAAGTGATAGGATTTAGTTAGGAATTGCTATATCTTGCTTTCTTAGTGTAATTAGACATTTATTTGCTCACATATTGATTATGTCGTATGTTTAATTTGCATATTTAATTATGTCTAATTGCACGTGTTTAATCTTATTGCAATTAAGATCTTGGTAGTTATGATTAGTACTTTAATGATTGTGCGCTTGCATGATCACCTCACATGTTAGTGGATAAATATAAAATCAATTCAAACCGCATGCCAAAAATCATTTTGTTAAAATGAACAAGATTAGGTACCGAAAGGGCACTAATTGGTTAATTAGTGTAATCAAGTCCCCGAACCTAAATTCTCTGGTTGCGTAGGAAGTGAGGCACGCTCCCATGCCTCACTTGGTTTCTAGCCGACCCTAATAGGCTAGTGGCGACTCCTTTTATGCAAAATTTCTTAAGAATATCCCAACGTCACGCGGGGTATGGGCTTGGGAGGGCTCGCGCCTAATCATGGGCCTTAGGCCCGTCTTTTAGGCAATACCCCTAAACCTGTTCCCTCCCCCCGAGGGTAGGTCGCGACAGCTTGGCGACTCCGCTGGGGACTTGGTTTTGAACCTTAGAGGACTTAGGCCAAAATTAATCTTGTTCAAAAGTATTTTTGTTTGGCAGCGAGGATTCCAGGTACGCCCCTAACATTGTAGGTGTTAAATGTTCTTACAGAATGGGAGGTATAAGGGGAAGTGTTTGCTCACCTTTGTCTTGCAGGGAAATGTAGGAATGTATGGTTTATTTTTATGTATGGAGTGTTGTTTGCCTATAAATTGTTGTGCATGTATTCTCTGCATTGCACTACACCATGGCACACACAACCTGCCGCCGGACCTGGGCCGCATAGGATCACTTAGGATGGTGTTGAGGTGGATACCACTCCGACTACAATCGCGTAGTACGAGTCGCCCACCTTAACCCCGAAATTTCTTTCTTCACGTCAAAGGTACCCACCCCGGTCTGCAACCGTGCGACATGGGTCGGTTCTTTGACGAAGCCGGAGTCATGGGTAACCCGACCCAGCCACGACCTTGTTGGTTCAGTCCGGTGATCCCATGGCTCTATTTTGGGCCGTATAGAGTAGAAATCGAACCACATTCCATGTGCATGTCTATGTAATTTTGAAAAAAAAAGCATGAGACAAAGGTCGGCACCCATTGTAAGTATCATTTCCCTTTTTATTTGCTCATTTTGTATTGCTTTTTCATCTTGAAATTTGCGGAAATCAATCGAATGCCCTCGGTGATGCAAGCTTATGATTGAAAAATTGACAATCACTTTTGACAAGTGAGCATCTGAATGTAAGTTCTAAACATTTTGATTTGGCCCTGTTGAACACATGGTTCTGTTTAAATTTCTAGTTATGGGCTCAAAATCATTTCGAAAAAAAGAAAGAAAAAAACTTTCAAGTTGTGATTATATTGGGACACAAAAATTGAAATTGCATTTTTTATCAAATTTTCTCATTCTCGCATTTTGGGACTATAACGCAAATCATTTTGTGTACAAATTCCTCAAAATAAAAATCACTCTAATTTTCTATGAGTAAAATCACAAATCAATCTTTCAAAAATCAAAGAGACTTTTGCATTACGAAACTTTTGGAATAAAAGTGGACATTCGATTGATGGTCGTGGATTGATAATTTTAATGATATCTTCTCTTATGATAAAATCTTGGCGAAATACTAAAGTCCTATAATAATGATTGTGGGGCATGTACCGTCGCCTCGATTTTATTGTAAGAAGTGACGTCATTAAAATATCATTTTCTCTCATTCACATTTTGACATTGTCATCTTTTTGCAGGTTACGCGTGATGCTCCATGACATTCTCGTGTTTGACTACATAGAGAAGTGAATTCTAGAGCTAGAATGAGAGTTGATTTTTACTCTTATCTATGCAAGAGTTTCTCGCATTTTATCGTTGTTTTTATTCTTGTTAAGAATCTTGTTTTCCATTTTGGGTTTTGATCGCGAATCCAATTGATGCTTTGGTAAATCATGCAACTCATTTTTTTTTATGATGGAATTCAATTTCGTGAAAATCATCCAAAAAAAAAAGAAAGAAAGAAAGAAAGAAAAAAAAACAAATTTAGAAATGTTTCAAGCGAACCTTTATGTCTACCTTCCAAAACGAATTTCAAGAAAACTCTACTTAAGGCCCTCTCTTCATGCAGTCGTTTTCTTAGGCTCATCAAACTTGAGAAGCAAGCATGCGTTGAGGCATCGTTGACGCCAATTTTCCATAGAGGCGGAGCGAAGTTGAATTCCATTTTAGGAAGTTTTGTTATTTGCAAATGTCTTAGGAACCAAAATAGCCCATCAATTTCGTTCACTCTGCATGAGGAGACAAATGAAGGGAGTTGCCAAACATCCAAAAGGGTGAAATCGAAGGAAGAGTAAACTGTATCGATTTCAATCATCAATTTCGATACCGTTTCGACATGGTTTTCTTTTCCATTATCAAGGAAACATCAAGAGTGTCAAGTTTTGTAACGTTCTTAACAAACACAGTGGAGCGTTTTAAACAAATAAAGATTTAGATGAAACAGAGGGGCAATATTATCCATTCCTCCATTAGAGATACCTTGGGATGTTGATCGCCCGACTTTGAAAATGATGTATCTCGTTCCTAAACTTGATTCTCTTTAGCATAAAAAATGACATGTCCTTTTTCTTTGATACAGGACGGGTTCGAACATAACA
The DNA here is from genome assembly GCF_016545825.1 of Eucalyptus grandis. Taxonomy (NCBI): domain Eukaryota; kingdom Viridiplantae; phylum Streptophyta; class Magnoliopsida; order Myrtales; family Myrtaceae; genus Eucalyptus; species Eucalyptus grandis. Next base: position 38,634,059 of record NC_052616.1, read on the forward strand.
AAGGATTGTCAAATGAAGAGTGGCAGAGCAACGTCTGATTTTTTAAAAAAAATCTCTCATCTCCCCACAAACAAAGTGGTGATAAAAAAAAAAAAAAAAGGGTTACACCTGACCGCAGAAGCGGCGCCTTCTGCCAAGGAATCAGGAAAACATCAAACACTTAAGGGCAAATGCAAGGGAAGGGTATTGTTGAGTTGCCAAATATCCATGAAGGTGAATCCAAGAGATGTTAGCGTCAAAAGGATGAAAGCGAGTGAAGGGATTATCGGGTCGCCATCTTTGCAGGATTAAGTACCCTTCTTCTAGGTAAGTACCCTTCTTTTTTTTTTTTTAAGTAAAAAAAAAAGAAAAAAAAAAGAGAATTTCCATTACAAAAGAGAACTTTTGGGCTTTCCTAGAGAAAAAAAAAAAGAATAATAATTGAGAAAAAAATTACAAACCTTTTGAACATCCTTTCTATCTCAAAATTGTTTTCTTGTCTTGTGGATTATTCATTTTGAATCAAAATTCCCTATGGAGATTGATATACTCGAATGATATCGGTAGAGTGAAATGGAAATGTTAACCATGCCAAACAAGAAGTGCTTAGGATGAAGAAAGGCAAGCCTATTTCCAAACACGTCCTTTAAACACTTTTGAGAGTTGAGCATTATTCAAACACTTTTGAGAGTTGAGTGAAAAGAGACCTTCTCTTAGGACGAATGATTCATTCGCATTGAGCGCAAAGATCAAAATGATAAAGGCGTTTCCTTCATCAATCCCAAGCATTGCACTAATCTCTTGTTACCCCTTTGGGCTGAAAAAAAAAAAGATGATCCTTCAAAGTACCCCTATCGAGAACGACCCTACATTGGGGCAACATAGGAGGTTACGGTCGTGTTGTAAAACGAAAGGTTGAGAAAGATTATATTACTTTCACTTACATCAATCTTCTTGTGGTAGCTTCAGAGGAATTCTCATCGGAGCTTGACTCATCCCAAGGTGAAGAAGAGCATTTCCTTCTCTACCCAAACACGATACCCATTGCTATAACCAATTTGGGCACGATTATTCATTTCGAATCCCGAGCGGTGATCATCTCCCTTCACTGGGGCAAGGCATAAGAATTGACCAAATATAATTGACAATCACAAGGAAATGTGAAAAGCATCTCAAAAGTCATAAGAGCTACAAAAGTTCAAAAAGCAAAAAGTTTGAGGAATTAGGGGGCATGAAAAAGCAGTGTGCCTGGTAAAAGCAAGGCCAATGCCCGTCAAGAAAAAGAGCCAAAAGGTTGTATCTTATGTGATAGAAAAATTATCAAAATCCAAGTGCCGGTGAAAAAAAGAAAAAATCATCATCGCAAAGGGCAAAGGAAATTAGAGAAAGGAGCAAAGCTCCCATGTAGAAATGATTAGTCAAGGGGCTTTCGAGATGTGCAGCATTTCAAAAGCCAAATGCCTTCAAAGATCGAATGACATGGTCATGATACTATGATGATCACTGACTCTTAAAACCCCCTTGAGAATTTTAAGCCTTTCAAGCCTTTCCCGAGCCAACATTACAACCCTCTTCCGAAGTCTCTTCTGATTGGGATGGTTCGAGTGAAAATGAGAATGCCACAAAGAAGCTATTGCTTGAAGAAGTGGAAGTAATCATATCTTGTCTTATCTTTCAAGTCCTCGACTTGTAAACCCGACGAAGATAGCAACAAATGTTCCCCTATTGGCCTCAAAACAATAATTCCTTTGCGTAAGTCCTAAACGAGCCTATATTGCGGTCCTTTCAAAAGACCTTTTTGATCGATCATATTGTGCTCATTGCAAATGTTTCTGAAAGCCTTTGATCTGGGTTATGTGAGATACCCTCAGCAACCAGTTATCTCCCACATGAATGAATGGGATCAAGTAGCCATTTTATCGAAAGTGCGTGAAAAGCCCTTTCTGACTAAGAAGCTCTAGTTTGGCATGCTTAATGAACCTTTTTCACAAGTCGTGACCGTCTTGATAAGAGCTTGACTCCTAGAGAATTTGATGATTAATGGTATCTCCACGAGCAAGATGACAATTTTGTGCCACATATAAATCAAATGTTTTTCCAAACAATTGGACTTAGCTTGATTAGCATGTTCAATTAATGCTGTAATATTGCCAATACGTCTCTTGATGATGTCTCTAACGACATTTGCTCAAGTTGAGTTTGACAGGATTCCTCAGTGAAGTCATGCAGTTTTCATGGGGTTAGCGAGTGCTTCCCTAAAAACCAAAGGTTCATGGTCAACCTTAAACCATGCCATCTCCAAAGGTTCATGGTCAGCCTTAAACCATGCCATCTCCAAAAGTTCATGGTCAACCTTAAGCCATGTCACCTCCAAAGGTTCATGGTCAGCCTTAAACCATGTCATTTACACGGTTGGTGGGTTTATCCTTAAACCACGGGGTTGGTGGCTTTCCTAAACCACACGGTTTGTGGGTCTATCCTTAAATCACACGGTTGGTGAGTCTATCCTTAAACCACAAGGTTTGTGGGTCTATCCTTAAACCACACGGTTCGTGGGTCTATCCTTAAACCACACGGTTGGTGAGTCTATCCTTAAACCACAAGGTTTGTGGGTCTATCCTTAAACCACACGGTTCGTGGGTCTATCCTTAAACCACACGGTTGGTGAGTCTATCCTTAAACCACAAGGTTTGTGGGTCTATCCTTAAACCACACGGTTGGTGGGTCTATCCTTAAACCACGGGGTTGGTGGCTTTCCTAAACCACACGGTTTGTGGGTCTATCCTTAAACCGCACGGTTGGTGAGTCTATCCTTAAACCACAAGGTTTGTGGGTCTATCCTTAAACCACACGGTTTGTGGGTCTATCCTTAAACCACACGGTTGGTGGGTCTATCCTTAAACCACGGGGTTGGTGGCTTTCCTAAACCACACGGTTTGTGGGTCTATCCTTAAACCACACGGTTGGTGGGTCTATCCTTAAACCACGGGGTTGGTGGCTTCTCCTAAACCACACGGTTTGTGGGTCTATCCTTAAACCACACGGTTGGTGAGTCTATCCTTAAACCACAAGGTTTGTGGGTCTATCCTTAAACCACACGGTTCGTGGGTCTATCCTTAAACCACAAGGTTTGTGGGTTTATCCTTAAACCACACGGTTGGTGGCTTTTCCTAAACCACACGGTCAAAACCCGTTTGTACACGGTGAGACCTTCCTCCTAGTCAAAACCAGTTTTTACACAGTGAGACTATCATCCGGTCGAAACCCGTTTTTACACGGTGAGACCATCATCATCCGGTCGAAACCCGTTTGTACACGGTGAGACATTCCTCTCAGTCGAAACCCGTTTTTACACGGTGAGACTATCATCCGGTCGAAACCCGTTTGTACACGGTGAGACTATCATCCGGTCGAAACCCGTTTTTACACGGTGAGACTATCATCCGGTCGAAACCCGTTTATACACGGTGAGACCTTCCTCTCAGTCGAAACCCGTTTTTTACACGGTGAGACTATCATCCGGTCGAAACCCGTTTTTACACGGTGAGACTATCATCCGGTCGAAACCCGTTTATACACGGTGAGACCTTCCTCTCGATCGAAACCCGTTTTTACACGGTGAGACTATCATCGGTCGAAACCCGTTTGTACACGGTGAGACCTTCCTCTTAGTCGAAACCCGTTTTTACACGGTGAGACTATCATCCGGTCGAAACCCGTTTGTACACGGTGAGACCTTCCTCCCAGTCGAAACCCGTTTTTACATTGTGAGACATTTTTTACAGTCTAAACCACACGGTTCGTGGGTCTATCCTTAAACCACAAGGTTCGTGAGTCATCCTTAAACCACACGGTTCGTGGGTCATCCTTAAACCCCGCTTTTAAAATGTTCATGAGTTTATTTCTAAACTGCAATTTTTCAAAAGGTTCATGGTCAACCTTAAACCATATTATCTACAAAGGTTCATTGGTTTTCCTCAAATCATGCGTTTTCAACCCAGTCAAAACCCATTGTTATATGGTGAGACCTCATTCCTCTCCTTCTTCTTATGACACGGTGAGCTTTTGTAGCCCGGAGAGCTTTTGTAGCCCGGAGAGCTTTATAGCCCGGAGTCCTCCTTCCTATGACACGGTGAGCTTTGTAGCCCGGAGAGCTTTTGTAGCCCGGAGAGCTTTGTAGCCCGGAGTCTTTCTTACTATGACACGGTGAGCTTTGTAGCCCGGAGAGCTTTTGTAGCCCGGAGAGCTTTGTAGCCCGGAGTCCTTCTTCCTATGACACGGTGTGCTTTGTAGCCCGGAGTCTTTCTTCCTCTTATTGACAAGACGCGCTTCCATAATTATGATTTCTTTCCATCGACCTAATACGTGCTTATGCACCTAGGTTTATCGTGAAAATAATTTAGGTGTCTTTTGTCTTTGAAATGAACCTCTTCGAGCTCCCATTCAAAGAGGGGCAGCTGTTGACACCTAAATTTTACTATTTTACTTAAAGTTTAATCGCATACAAAACTATGAATTAGTTGTTAAAAAAAAATCCAAAAAATTGTCATAAAAAAAAAACAACAAAAAAATGCTTAAGGGGTTGAGTTGGGCCTGATCTGGCCTAGGCCCGGCCTAGCTCCCTTTCCCCTCCAGCCCACGCCTGGCTGTCTTCCTCCTTTGCACGCGGACCTGCAAAAGAGAAGAGAAAGAGGGGCAGCAGGGGGGGAGTCCGAAGAACTGAGGGAACACTGGAACAGAGAGAAAAAAAAAACGGAGAAAGAGAGAGAGAAATCAGGTCGGGGAAGAATCGGAGAAGGGAGGCCTCGTCACCTCAACCCGAGCTCTTCCGAGCCGCCGCTCCTGGTCCTCTCGCCGTGCCGCCACCGCTCCTGCAACCAGCTTCGTCGCTGACAGCCGCAGCGACCACTGGAGAAACCGAGCAGCTCGCCGCCAAAGCTACTTGCAAATCTGTCCAGCGGCGACACTGCCGCCGCTGCTCGGCCCTTCGCAACGCCAGCAACCCGCGAAGCCGGCGCCGTTGCTGCCCGAACAAACCAGATCTGAGGGAAGAGGGCAGCGGCGGCGCTACCCGACACCGTCCGAGCCGCTGCCCTCCGCACGCCATCCCAACGGCCTGCCTCGCCCCGACCACCACTACGCCGTGCCTCCGCCTCGCCGGATCTGCCGGCCACGCCTCTGCCCAGATCAAACGTGCCGAAGCACGACCCCGTGGCACCGCGCATCTGCGTGTCGTCACTGCTGCAATCCGAGCGACCCACTGCGCCAAGCCGCCGTCCTCCTGCCCAAGCTTCCCACTCGAGCGCTCCGACGCCAGCAGATCTTATCCGGTCGCGACGCCGCGACCGCCCTGCAGCAGTCGAGCTCCTGTTCGCCGACCCCGACGTCGTCACCGCCCCTCGCCGAACCACCGCCTCCCTACCTGCTGCTCCGCCCGGGCCGCTCGGACCAGCGACCCGACGCCGCTGCTCGCCCTCCTAGCCTGCTTCAACCTGACGCCGTTCGAGCCAAGTTGCCGCCGTTGCCGTTCGACCAACGCCGACCGTCGTCGTCCGAGCCGCCGCCGCCCTCCGTCCCAACGAGCCGCTGCTTGCTGACCGTCGCCGAACCGCCGCCGCCTTCTTTGCTGCTGCCGCCGTCCGCCGCCCACCACGTCTCCGCCGCCGAGACGCCGACGTGCGAAGAAACCCTAGGGTTTCAGCCATGAACCGGGTCGCGCCGGGTCGGACCGGAGCCTCCAATCGGGTAGGGTTTTGGGCGAATTTGGGCTGTTTTTGCTTGTGGGTTTTTGGGCTTGGGCCGTTTTAGTATAGGCTTGTGGGCTTGCTTTCTTTTAAAAAGAGAGGAGGGGGACCTCTTGGGTTGGGCCCGCGATTCGGGCCCACCGCTTCTAATCGGACCAAACCGGGTCGGTCTCCGATCCGGACCCGGGCCGAATCCGGGTTGGGAATCGACCCGGTCCGGTCCAAATTTTTACTTTTATATTATTTTTAAATTTTAATATATCTTTAAAACAATTTTGAAAATCCAAAAAAATTATTAAAAAATATCTTTTTTAAAACAATTTCGAAAATCCAAAAAGAATAAAAAAAATTAAAAAAAAAAAAAAAAAAAATAAAAAATTAATTATTTTTCTTAATTTAAAAAAAAAATTAAAAAAAATAAAAAAATTAATTATTTTTCTTAATTTAAAAAAAATTAAAAAAATTAAAAATTTCGAAAATCCAAAAGTGATAGGATTTAGTTAGGAATTGCTATATCTTGCTTTCTTAGTGTAATTAGACATTTATTTGCTCACATATTGATTATGTCGTATGTTTAATTTGCATATTTAATTATGTCTCGATTGCACGTGTTTAATCTTATTGCAATTAAGATCTTGGTAGTTATGATTAGTACTTTAATGATTGTGCGCTTGCATGATCACCTCACATGTTAGTGGATAAATATAAAATCAATTCAAACCGCCTGCCAAAAATCATTTTGTTAAAATGAACAAGATTATGTACCGAAAGGGCACTAATTGGTTAATTAGTGTAATCAAGTCCCCGAACCTAAATTCTCTGGTTGCGTAGGAAGTGAGGCACGCTCCCATGCCTCACTTGGTTTCTAGCCGACCTCAATAGGCTAGTGGCGACTCCTTTTATGCAAAATTTCTTAAGAATATCCCAACGTCACGCGGGGTATGGGCTTGGGAGAGCTCGCGCCTAATCATGGGCCTTAGGCCCGTCTTTTAGGCAATACCCCTAAACCTGTTCCCTCCCCCCGAGGGTAGGTCGCGACACAAGTGCAGTGGCTCAGTGGTTCGTGAGGCGACGAGGATGAGCAACCACATAGGGGACTCGCGTTGTGAGCAGGGGGCTCAGCATGATGAGGCAAGAGTTGTGTGTGCCATAACTTTTTTTTTTTTTTTGATCATTTTAGTCCAAATTCCATTTGCAATATCAACTTTGTGGCCTTTTTTCAGATAGTTGCTCAACATTTAGCAAATTCCAAAAAAGTCCTAACAAAAAGTAAGCATCCGCAATAGTAATATTAGTATCATATTTTGACTTGATATTAATGTTTCCTTTGTCCATCACAGGAATTATTTATGTATCCTCGAAGTTGACTTCACCATGACTCATCTTGTCCAATTGCGAGAATAGTTTCTTTTGACCAAACATGTAATTGTTGTAAACAGTATCCAAGTACCAAATCTTAATGTCTGAGTCATCCTTTTTACATGTTAGCACCATATACTCTTTAGCATCGTACGTCACCTTTACCTGGCATTTGGATTTATCATGTCTGAATTTATTGCACTTAAAATACTTGACTTTTGATTTGTCGCGTGTTTTATAGTTTTCATTTAAATTTGTATTTCCACCTCTTCCTCGGCCTCTTCCATGGCCTCAACTATTTTGATAGCCTTCTCGACTTGATGGAGCAACCCCACTTTGCAATGCTTGCTTGAGATTTGAACCAATGGACTTTTGATTCATTATTTGCTCATACAAGCACAATGAAACCATCAACCCCCTAATGTTAGGGTCGACACATCTTGCCCTTCTTTGATCGCTGTGATGACGTAGCCAAATCTTTCAGTCAAAGATCTCAAGATTTTTTCTACAATTCGTACATCTTGGAGTTCTTCACCATTGACCGTCAATTGATTAACGCTGGTTTGCACAAGATCAAAATATATCAAGATTAATTCAGAGTCATTTATGCATAAAGACTCAAAATCACCTTGAAGTATTTTAATCTACACTCATTGGACATGGTCATCGCGTTTGTAGGATTTTTGCAAAATATCCCACGCTTCTTTCGCAATCTCTACACTCAATATTTTTTCAAATATTGCTTCCTCCACAACTTCAAAGATCACATACAAGCTTTCTGGTCTTTCTTCTAAGACTCAACCAAAGTATCTTTCTCCTCCTTTCTTAAAGCCTCAAATGCTTTAGCATCGGCCACTTCGGTGTAGCTGTTTTCCACCAAACTCCATGAATATTGCAATTTGAAAAGAACCTTCATCTGGACAAACCAACTGTTGAAATTCTTTCCGTTCAACCTTGGAAGAACTTGCAATTGAATGGAACTAGTAAATATCATTTCTAGCTCCGATATCAAATGTACGAACTAAAAAAAAATATAATAATGGCAACTTTTGAAAGTTTGGAACGAGGTACAAATGAAGATCGGAGAGAGAAATAATGAAAATGCAAATGCTCTTTGCTTGATGTAACTACAAATAAAAAATCCACAACCTTTTAAAGTGGTTGCACATGCATGTAGCTTAACTAACATTGAATGAGCAAAATAAGAAAGTCCAAAATGCTGAAGAAAAAGCAGAGACAAAGACATGAAATCTTTGCTCCTTTTGACAATGAAAAAATCTCACGTTCTTTGAATAAAGAAAAACAAAAAAGACCTCCCATTTTCAATATGAAAGCATTTACTCATTGTTGAATGGTGGAGGGGCTACCCAAACATAACCCATCATAAATGGTGTTGATATCCTTTCGTCTTCAATCTTCTTTTGACACCCACCAGAGATCAAGCATTTTGAAGAATACAAACAACAAATCCAACATGCTCAAATCTTCAACAATCAATTTTATATTATTTTAACGTACACAACGTAAAATGGTGTTTTCGAGTGACTTTTGGGATAGCAAATCGAAATTCAATCCCCTTTGTTTTCCTCACCCTGAATCGTCCTCATAATATCAAGATATGACTTTCCTTGCAGCTCACGAGAGTAAAATCCCTTGAAGTAATCGGCAACACCTATTGTTCTGAACAATGCTGGCTTGTCTGGAGTGATTAAGCTCGGTGTAGGACCCATTTCGCCTTCCAATTTCGGGCTGTAGAATGTGGCAACCGAGAGCCTCTCATTCGTTGAGTTAACTGTTGCTCGGTGCTCAATGCTACGATAATTACCATTCGTGACAATCTGCGTCAATCATCAAATACATAAACTATTCAGTCATGCCTCTGATGGATTCTTGTTCATGAAATTCTATTCTCTATACTCATCCTAACAAATTGCATAGAGTTCAGTTTAGGTAGACTATTCATCGAAAGATATCTTTAAAAATACCAGATTTTTTGAGATAACAGTCTTGTCATCAATAGCTCATCGAATCTAGACAACATTGGCTAGTATTTAAGACGAAATTAGGTGGAAATCTGCAGCAAAACTATAGAGATTTGGCCGATCGAAAATCTTTACCTCTAAAATGTCTCCAACATTGACAACGAAAGCATTAGGAAGGGGCTTGATGGGAACCCACTTGCCCTCTTTTCTTACTTGGAGACCTTCCACTTCATTGACTTGGAGAAGAATGGTAACGCCTGCGGCGTCGGAATGTGGAGTGAGGCCAATGGCCAGTTCAGGTCGCGGACAGGGAGGGTAATAGTTCATCCTCATCATTTGCAGGCCCTCATCAAACAGTTCTATCATCTCCTTGGTGTCCATCTTTAAAGCTTTTGCTATGAGAAGGAGTATCTTCATCGCAAGATCTTGGAGCTCTGTGGAGTATTTATCCAGCACATCTCTGCATAATAATTACACATATAAGAATAGGTTACAAAGGTGAGAGAGAGAGAGAGAGCATGAATTTTCACACAAAATGTGAGACAGTGATATGAGTATGTAATCAATTATTCATCTTGACGTCGAGAGATTTGGGATTTGTAGAAAATAGTTACACAGGTTGTTAATACAATATTCATCATGCTGCTAAAGTTAAGGTATTATTGATGATGCGGGCTAATCATCAAGCCAATCTTTCATGCATCCTGCTCATATAAGCCCAACTCACATGAATCATTGGCCACACATGCACCGGGTTTAGCCAAAAAAATTTCTAACTTATTATCTTTAATTCGATTGTTGATGTGTCAACCAATTAGATAAATTAAATAGTTAGCTAGTAAAGGAACCAAAAGTCCAATTGGAGGAGGAGGGGAAGGCCAAAGTTTTCGCGTCTCTCTTAGAAATGATGGGGGACACACTTTAGATACTGTGAGATGTATATTTGAACTTTTAGTTAATAAATAAATATAAAAAATTTAATGCCATTGGTCCTTCAACAATGAGTGTTATTGTTTCGTGTGACGCTTGGGATTACAGAACTTGGTATATGAAATTAGTTACCCTGTTTCTCGAACTAATTCTGCTAGAAAATGGGTTCTTTGTATCTCTAATGTTTAAGTTTCAGTGACGAGCAGGGGCGGGATTTGCGCATGTGGCCTCCCAGCCTCTGTCGACCTTCAATCTGGGTTGACGAAGGGTCATCCAATGCAACATGGGAGGGAGGAGAGGGAGGGACATGATAGACGAGGGAGAGAGAGCAGGGCCATGTGTCGATAACGATGGTGGCTGCTATGGCGACATGACCAATGGTGAGGTCCGGTGGCTTATCAGCGCTCGTGGGGCGACGACGGTGGAGGCGGACTCTATGCAATATGGACAGTGGCAAGCAACGTGTGGGGGAGGTGGGAATGGGAAGGGCAGAAGTAGACAAAGAAGAAAATCAAATCCGGCCAATTCAAACCTCCTTCATCTTAATGCGTCAGGCTCGGAAGGGTAAATTTACGACATGCTTTCAGACAATCTCGATGGATAGTGTACTCAATGCACGAGAGAGAGAGAAACCTGAAGGGAGAAGGAAGCATGGGAAAAAGGTGAGGTTTTCTCAAATGTCTGGGGAGGGACTCCACGTAAAACATGTCGCCCCAATCGAGCTTCTGCTCCTCGGACACTACAAACGCCTGCCCGAAGCCCTGCAAGTCTCCTTCTTGTTGCCAAAACCTCCTCTTTTCCTCCATTGGAAGCTTGAAGAACTCTTGTATTCCCAACTTCACCTCCTCCAACAACGAAAAGCTCACTCCATGGTTTATCAACTGCATCCACAAAGAGGGGATCGATTAACTTCGAAAGCCGAATTCTTGAAAAACAAATCTGGACCTCACGGAAGACCTGGAAGAATCCCCAATCTCTGCATGCAGAGTGCAGCTTTTCAAGCTCGGACTCCGTCAAATCGCCATCGCTCGACGAGAGCTTGCTCAGATCAATTACTGGTACTTGAAGCAACGAAGTCCCATGGTCTAGGTCGGTACGGATATAGCGAGGCGGGAGTTCGGTTATGGCCTCTTTTGCAAACTCCTGAACGCTCGGGACTGGAAGAGAACTACCAAGCTTATTGACAATCGCGTCCATCGTCGCAACGAGAGGATCGGATGACGAAAATCTCATAGGAGCTAGCTAACCTGGTTTCTCATTTATGGCACTGGCGTCAAGAGACCTTGCATTTCGAGCCACGAGAAGTACACGTGGCTTCCGGCCAAACCCAATCTACTGACCGACAAACTTGTGGCTGTGGGTTCGTGATCGGTAGTTTGTGGCCTTGTCTTATTTTAATAGTAGAAGCTTAAAGAAATAAGATTTGAAATTGGCCATGAGATCATGCTGACTGCTTATCAAACGAATTATTACGGTTGACCCGATAAGCTAGCAAACGTAAGCAAATCACTTTTGTGTCGATTTCTAAAAAGCGATAACGCAAGAATTAGAATATACAGAAGCAACAAAACTTGAGTAAACTAAATTATCCTTACCTTTCGAAGATTCCATTAATCAATTTTGATCAATTATAAACCCAAATGAAGTAAAAGAGGATATTTTATTTTTACGAACCAGAAATTTGATGAATTTAAGGACATGATTACGTTAAATTAATCTTACACTTTTTCCTTGCTTTTCTCTCTATTTCTCTCGATCTTATTTGAAACAACTCCTTTCACCAAATAATGCTCACTTTGTTAAATCAAGTCTGATTTGTTTAAACCTCCACGCCTCTCACCAAATCACCGAATTGCCCTCAATTTCCAATCTCCAACGGGACTCCTCTTAATTCCTTCTTATTCGGATTATTCATTGAGTCAAATTCAAGTTCTGACTATCTCAACAGGATCATGACAGAGCATTATCTTATTCTGCTTGGTATATTTGGTAACATTATCTCCTAGTTCACGGTTTTCATTTGAGTCAATACCCTGAAAAACCTTAAACTGGTACACCTGTGACAAATTTACCAAAAATTATTTTTTTTTTACTATGAAAAACCCCAAACTAGTACACATGTAACAAATTTACCCTGACTACTAATAAAAAAAAATTCTAAATTGGTACATTTATGACAAATTTACCCCAAACTAATTTCTTCGACCGCAAAAAACTCCAAACTGGTAAATTTGTGACAAATGCCCTATGCTAAATTGGATTAATATCACAAAAAAATCACAAAAATTGTAAAATGTAACAAATGGAGTGTAAAATCCCAAATTGGTATACCAGCCAACTATCATGAGTCATTTAACTTAATAATTTAACAATAAAATTTAACAAAAACTAATAGAGGGTAAATTTGTCACAAGTGCATTAGTTTGGGATAAATCTATCAAAGGTATACTAGTTTGGGGTTTTTGGTGGTCAAAAAAATAGTTTTTGGTAAATTTGTCACAGGTGTACCAGTTTGGGGTTTTTCAGGATATTAAGCCATTTCATTTTTTCAAATAGAAACTGCTATGCTTCCTGGATGGTGACCAAACTCCCAAATCCCACTGGTCGCGCCTTATATTTTTAAACTAACCGAATCTGTTTATCATCTTCTCTCTTCAAATCCTGCTATTATCTCCTATCACGGCATCCATAACGTGGGCTTGGAAATTTGGCCAGTCATTATGAAGAAGAATGTGGCGCACGCTCACCATCATGATGAAAATAGAGATCCATGTGATTGGCATGTGATGACGGCACGACTTCTATGCAGATGATATTTTTATTTTGGGGGCGGGGTCGATCGATTAATTATATAGAATAGCTTAAAGTTGCACCTCGAGAGGGATTTGAAAAAACAGATGAAATTTTTGGGTAAGGTGGATTGGTGGTGCTGCCTTGTAAACGGTGATTTCCTCCATATGATTTGTGATCCAAAGCAGTCGGTTCTGATGGAAGTCTTGTCCCCATGATGCAACGCGCAGACACTGGCCTTCCTCACTTGGTCTGCGTTCTAAGCGAAGGACGATCCCAATTCAAGCCTTGAAATGAAACTCTTGAGTTGATCTCGGTTTTGTATGCAATTTTAAGAGACACGGACCAACGAACATACAGACCAATCTTCGTTCCAGTGGTCGCATGAAGACCACCATGGGAAGGGAAATTCATGCCTATCCACTTTGTGGAGTTCCCAATGAAGGAAACCGATTCCCTACTAGTTCTTTCCTTGAACCATGTGGCAAAACCAATACCAACCTTATTCTCAAGATATTAATTTAGATTTTGATCATATCAAAAAAGACTTGTCGGTTCTTCTAAGGTTGTGCGTTATAGGTCATGCTCTCATCCCGGTTAGCAAGAGCTTTAAAGCTTTTTCATGACGCTGGGAAGATCCTAAATTCCACACTCACAAAGTCGAATCTCATCCTCCTTTTCACTTCACTTGTCTAATGGGTTTGTTACCAATGATTAAGTTCAGCCTTCGTTATGATGTAACAATGCACATTTTGCATTGGTAAGAAGAATATAGATTTGTAAAAATTCGAGAACGTTGCACTGATACATTCTTTGTAACAGATTTACGCTGGTTTGTTTTATTATGAGTAAAGTTCACTTGTTTTCCCAACAAAAAATAAATGCCTAAGAGTTAAAGGACTATATTTATGTCATCATAATGTCATCTAGAAAAAAAAAGGGATGAAATTGATCAACAAAAGCAAGGAGGGAGCGAAATGAATATGTATTATACAGATATTCCGTCAATACATGATCCACTTATTTGAATTACATGGAGAGTGTAAACATAAAGATATTATCTAATCCTCATTACGTCAAGATATGACTTTCCTTGGAGCTCACGAGAGAAGAGACCCCTCAAGTAATCGGCCATACCTATTCTTCTGAACAATGCTGGCTTTTCCGGTGTGATCAGGCTCGGTGCAGGACCACATTTCCCTTCCAATTTTGGGCTGTGAAATGCAGCAATCGAGAGCCTCTCCTTCATCGAGTTAACCATTGCTCGATGCTCAATGCTACGATAAGTGCCATTCGTCACAATCTATGTCGATCATCAAATACACAAACTAATTTGTCATCCCTCTTATGGATTTTATTCATGAAATTGTTTAATCTATAGATCAAACTAACTAGCTCATTGCATATCAATAAACAATGATGTCCAAATGGGGATTTGGAAAATATACATGTAACCATACAAATTTCCCACATTTTGTAATTGAAATGTCTACCATTTTATTCAAGATTATTGTTGCGTTCACAGCACATAAGTTTTCATTTAGATTGATAACCCGTCCCTCTTTTAACATTTATAAGTGAAATGTTAGATGGATAGTGTATGATATTATTGTTTCGTCATCAACAGCAGATGGATATAGACAATACTAGCTCATATACAAACAAAGTTAGGTGGAACTCCGTGTCAAAGCAGTAGAAATAGGGCCAATCGTAATACTTACCTCTAAAATGTCTCCCACGTTGACAACGAATGCATTAGGGAGGGGCTTGACAGAGACCCACTTGCCCTCTTTCCTTACTTGGAGACCTTCCATTTCATTGACTTGGAGAAGAATGGTGAGGCCGGTGGAGTCGGAGTGAGGAGTGAGGCCCGTGACAAGCTCAGGTCGCGGACACGGAGGGTAATAGTTCATCCTAAGGGCCTGCCTGCCCTCATCAAACAGTTCTATCATGTCCTTGGGTTCCATCTGCAGAGCTTTTGCCATGAGAAGGAGTATCTTCATTGCAAGGTCTCGCAGCTCCGAGGAGTATTCATCTAAGACTTCTCTGCATAATGATAAGGTGATACATGTAAGAATAGGTTACAAAGGCGAGAGAGAGGACGGGATGTGTAGAAGATGGTAAACAGGCCGAGCATACAATATTCACTGTAAAGTTAAGATATTCTTGATGATGTGGGCTAATCCTGAAGCTAGTCTTCCATGCATCCGACTCATAATGAAGTTTTATTATATTTTCGGCCCTTGCTAAACTTATCATGCAAACTTAGCATTAAGCCTAATAAGCGATTTGATCACATACAAAATAAGTCATGTATGGTTTCCAAATCTTGTATATGTCATAAACAAGAGTTCTGTATAAATGACAGACCATTGATGTTCTTAATTAACTCAAACTCATTAGAATTCCAATAACGCACTTCTTATTCTTGAATTTAAGGTAACCAACTCTCATACATTCGCACTAATACTAATCCCTACTGGCCTTTCAACAAAGTATTTCTCCGTCGAAGTGGGTTGTAGCTAAGTAGATTTCATCGTTATTTCTACACAAAGTCTAGCAATACACAAACTCTAAAAAAGATCTTCAATAATAATTAAAGTCTACTTATCTATGATTAAATAGGTAGCAAACCCTTAAGAAACTGTTACTCAATAGATGCCAGAAATCCAGGCATAGGATCACCTCGAAATCTCCCCCACTTTGATTAAATTGCTCTTTATGGACAAGGGATGTGCAAATCACTTGAGTTGTCAGTAGACATTATAAAATAATTTGAGCGTGATCTTCGTTTGATTTGGCCAGCTATAATTTGCCTGAATCCAAATGTAGAATGTTTACTTACGTGTACCCAACAAATCCCGTGAACGATTATCTCGCCTGTCCATGAAAAGCTGAAAGCGACAATTTTTGTCCTCGCTCCTAAGTTCAACTCATCGACCAATTATGCTTACGAAAGTGACTAACTAGGACAAGTAGAGTGGTGGTCCCATTATAGAAATCTTCCCTTTACGTGAGCACGAAGACAACCCCACATGAATTATTGTTTCGTGACACACCAGAGATACCGACATTATCATATAAAATTAATTCAGCTATTTTGTGAAATAGAGAGAGAGAGAGTGATGCTTATATGATATGTTAAAATATCTCACATCGCTTGACTACGAAGTTTATATATTCCTATCAGCTTAAATATTTAGATTGAACCTTCAATATTAGTATCAAAGTCGTCCACCTTATTCTTTAATATCTCCCTTCACCAATTGGTTTAGTTTTTGACATAATGAATGGCGAGGATCAAGTGGCTTATCAGTGAGGGTGCGGCAACAGCGGTGGAGACGTTCTGTGTGAGATATGGTCAGGTAGGAAGCTATGTTGGTGCACGTTGGGAATGAGAAGGGCAGACGTAGAAAGGGAGAAAATAGAAGAAAAGAGGGGGAAATTGGGGGAATCGAATCTGCCAATTTAATCCTACTTCATCTTAATGTCTTAGGCTCGGAGGGGTAATAAGTCTATTCCACCAAATTTAGACAACCCCGATTTTTTTTTAAACGAAATATCTATTTTATGTAAAGTGTCTCAATGCATGAGAGAGAGCGAGAGAACCTGAACGGAGAAGGAAGCATAGGAAAAAGATGAGGTTTTCTCAAATGTCGTGGGAGGGACGCCATGAAGAAGAGGTCGGCCCAATCAAGCTTCTGCTCCTCCGACCCGACAAACATCTGCCCAAAACCCTCCACGTCTCCTTCTTCTTGCCAAAACTTCCTCTTCTCCTCCATTGGAAGCTTGAAGAACTCTTGGATTCCCAACTTCACCTCCTCGACCAATGTACAACGCACCCCATGATTTATCAACTGCGTGCGGGAAAAAAGAAGGATCGATTAACCTCAAAAGTCGATTCTTGAAAAAGAAATCCAGACTATTTTTCTTAAGAAAAAGTAAAAGTACGCCTTCATGAAAATTGTACCTGAAAGAATCCCCAATCCCTACAGGCAACGTGCAACTTTTCCAGCTCGGGCTCCACCAAATCGTCATGGCTTGACGAGAGCTTGTTCATGTCAATTACTGGTACTTGAAGCAACAAAGATCCATGATCATCACGCATGAACGGATGATCTTGGTCGGTACGGACATAGCGAGGCGGGACTTCGGTTATGGCCTCTTTTGCCAACTCCTGAACGCATGGGACTGGAAGAGAACCGCCGAGCTTCATGAGATTCACCTCCATCGTCGCAACGAGAGAATCGGACGACAAGAACTTCAAAAGATGTGGTAATTTGTAATGGATAAAGAGCTAATGAACTTACAACTCTTTTTTAGTGGGCTTCACGATAATGGCTTACTTAAAGGCACACTATCTTTATATATGTATTTCCTTTCATCCCCCAGAAGATTCTTGATGCCAACTAAAGAAATTACATAATTCTTTCATTATATTTTTCTTCATCCAAAATGATTGTTTAGTTATATGCGGTCATCATTATTATTTGGCCATCTGCATGTTGATGGGCATCCTTTATGTTCAATCACAACTTTCATTCGAGGGTTTAATGATTGTAGGATGTTGCCTAACCTGATTCCTCATTTCGCCTCCAAACGACATTTTTTAGCATTGATGTAGGTCCTACGCACTAATTTTTTAGTTGGGTTGGACAACAGCTTTTCCTAATCTTATCTAGAGTGTATATTTATCTGAAAATGACGGAAGCCAAGTCAAAATTTGCATGTTTCCTCTGATATTGGGCTGTTTATTGGCTTCTAGCTGTACCCAACTGCCAGTATAGTCGAACAATATTTGATCCTTCGGGATCGGTCATTGGTGCATGAATCGGCCTTGTCTCATACGATATAGTGAAGTGAAAGCGTCAATAATTTTTTTTTTTATAATTTCCCATGAGATTAGGCTTACTAATTATCAATAAAATTATCATAGTCAGCATCATGAGCAACCAAACTTAACCAAATCACTTTAAGATTTTTTTTTTAAAAAGCATACGCTAGGATTAGGATTTAGACAAGCAACCAAACATAAGCAAACTGACTTAGCTGGATTTATTAAAAAAATAATAATAATAAGATTAAGATGTAGACAAAATTACTTCACCTTAAAATTCTATGCAAATGAAGGTTAACTAATGTACTAATATATTCTGACTCCTAGACTAGAACTAAGTATCTCAACTTACATCATATACAACAAATTGTAAAGTAGCTATTGTAAACTCAATAACTATTTATATAAATTTCACGAGCCATGATTTATTATCTATTGTTGAATAACAACTAGATTAATAAAATAAAAAAAGGCTTCTTTATATGTTATTGTTCCTCCCAAATGATTAATGGGATTATCATCATCTCAATTTAGGAAATATACCCGCTGCCACATTGTCAGGCCCCTCTCAAATGCTTCTGTTGTCAATATTGTAGACATACTGTAGGAAAGGGACTCGATTATATGTTTCGGGCAGTATTAGAGTAACCCTAGATATAGAATGTCCAGTTTGAAAAATTTATATATTTAGTAAAGTGGTAGCTTGCAAGGAGACAATTAAATGAGTGGATCATATCAATGCCTCGTTAGAGTAAGTCGATTTTCTCTAGATCTATTCCAATGTCGCATGTATAATTGAAAATTCATGTTCGTTTCTTAGATTATTATACCAAGCTGGTGGAGTTAGATACAGCCAATCGATAATATACGCATAAAAACCTAGACACTCGTTTTAATGAAAAGTGCCAAAAAAGTCCTAAATATTTTGCATTTATGCTAATTTAGTCATAAACCTTTTTTGGTGCAAATTAAATCCTAAACATTTTTTACGTTATGTCAATTCAGTCATTTCCGGCCAACTTTGGCCGGATTTTACTTGGACGCCGGTTGATTGACGTGGTCTGATTGACGCTGACGTGGACAACTTTTAATAAAAACAAAATTTTCTTTTTTTTTTTTCTTTTTTTCTTCTCCTCTGCCACCTCGCCAGTGGCCGTGAGGCCGGCCTCATGCTAGGTAGCGAGGCTCACCCATGGCCGGCGAGGCTCAACCTTGCCAGATCTGGCCCTCGAGGCCTAGGCAGCGAGGCTCGCCTTCACCGGATCTAGCGATGGTCAAGCCTTGCCCATGGCTCGGGGTTTGGCTAGGATAGTAAGGTGATAGCGTCGGGGGCTGGGTGGAGGCGGCTGCAGGAGTGACGGTTGTGACGGGCAGCAACGGCGAGTCCTCGGCTTCTCGGATCTGGGTCCTCCTTCCTCCAAATCTGACCCTTTCCCTTCTCTCTGTAGGTTCGCTCACCCTCGCCGGCCATGGGCGAGGCTCACCCTCGACCCTCGTCGCCCAGCATGAGGCCGCCCTCGCAGCCACTAGCGAGGTGGCCGGCAAGGTTGACCTCGACCCTACCGGCTGTCGCCTCTGGCCGGTCACCAAGGTCTTGCGTCCGATTGGAGGAAGAAGAGGAGAAGAAAAAAAAATTCAAAAATATTAAAATATTATTAAAAGTTGTTAACGTTAGCCCAGTTCAAGTCATGTCAGTCAGTTGGCATCCAGTTAGCAAAATCCAACCAAAATTAGCCAGAAATGACTGAATTGGCATAACGTAAAAATGTTTAGGATTTAATTGGTACCAAAAAAAGGTTTAGAACTAAATTGGCATAAATGCAAAAGGTTTAGGATTTATTTTTTTGATTTATTTTGGCACCCTTTTCTCTCTCCCTTTTCCACCACCCCATTCTCTCACACCACACACACACACACACACACACACACACACATATATATATATATATATATATATATTTTGACTAGCTATTTAAGTTTAAATTAGAGATTGGCTTGGCCCTAACAAAAACAATTTTCATTGAATTACACACATATAGGTATTAGGATCATTTGCATCAATAGTACTAGTTTTTTTTTTTTTTTAAAGAAAAAATTAATAAATGAAATAGGGCCGGATCAAACGGCCCATTTCCTTTCCTGGCCGGTCCCTGACCCGGTCCCCTACTTTTTTTCTTTCCACCACCACCCCTTTGCGGGCCGGCCCACTTCCTTTCCTCCCCGGCCCGGCCCGTCCCGTGCACGGGTCTTCTTCCTTCTCTCCCCTTTCTTCCTGGCGCGGCCGCACGGCGTAGGACACCCAAGAGACCGCCGGTTGAGGGAGAGGACCGGCTGGCGCTGCAAGGACCAGAAGGAGATGAGCTTCACCTGACTTGACAACTCAAGCTGTCAGTCAGGTCGAGGAGCTCAAGGCAGCAGGTCTGTCTAAGGCAAGGGACAGACCGGCGGCAGAGCAGGGAGGAGAGAAGGACCGCCGGTGTAGGCCAAGGACCGGCCGACGCGCAAGAGACCGGAAGGCGAAGGGCCTCCATTGATTGGACATTTCGGCAGGTCGATTCGTTGGAGAAGAGGGGCTGTAAAGGGGGGTCCGAACAGAGAGAAGGCGAGAGAGCGAGACCGAGAGTTGAGGGAGACCAAGAGTGAGACAGAGCCGAGAGAGGAACCGAGAACGAGTGAGGCGAACGGACGTAGTCCCACCGTCCGACGCCGCCGAGCCGGGGAGGGAGCATTTCCGACTGCCCCTGTTTTGCTTTCCTTTCTGTGCCCTGTTTTGGGCTCGCCGGACCGGGCTGCCGTCGTCTGGTTCGCGCTAGTCCGACCCCATCTATGTTGTGCTTTGCTGCTGTTGGGTTTTTTTTTTTTCGGTCCTTTACGATCTGTCTCGGTCCTCGTCTGAAGTCTCGGTTGAGCTTTCGTTCGTTCCTCAGATGGTGCACGCCACCTTGCTCGATGAAATGCCTGTTAGATGCTCGTTTGTGTCATTCGTTTGTGGCTAAGACTTGCTGTTTTTTTCATTCATGCTTGTAATGAGTGCAAACGAGTCGTCCCTGTACTGAAGCTGAATCTCACTTATTCATTGCTTGCTGATTTTGGTCCGAGTTCGCGTCTCGGACAAGTCTATAACCTCCTCTCAGCTGCCGCCTTCCGTGTGTTCGATGAAATGCCTGAGTGAGATTTGTGCAGTCGTTCTTAGTCTTCAGTCCATTTTGGGTGCTTGTTTTTCGTTAGATGCGTTTTGGTACATTCCCATCGCTATCCTTTGCTTTGTATGTCCTCGTTTTGTCGCTTTTTCGGCGCGCGTCGTGTTTCTGCGAGGGATCGGTTCTTGGCCGGCGAAGATAAAGGGTGGTGGTGGCTGTAGCCACAGATGGCAGCGGCGTGATGGCTGGACACGGCTTATAATGTTGCCTGAGTTATTTTAATTAAACTTGAGCGTTTTCTGTAGTGCTTGAACCAGCGTATATTCTCGGTCCATGGAGAAGAGGGAAGCCTGCGTTTGTGCTGGGAACGCTTCTGGGAGCAGTGTGGGTAAACGGAGAGATTAGCAAAGAAAGATGGGGATAGCAAGAGCTTTTAGGGTTAACTTAGATCCCGGGCTGGGCTTTGTTTTTGTTTTTGTTTTTTTTTTTTCGTTTTTTAATTTCTTGTTGTTTTGGGTTGTGGGTGCTGCCGACCTTGGTTCGCCTGATTATATAATATAATCTAATATTATTTTTTAATATTAAAATATATTTCTAAAAATATTTCTGGAAAAAAATTATCTTTTCTAGAAGTTAGGAAGAAGCTTGAAAATTAGTTTTTGAATACTTTTCTCTTAAAATGTGTGAAAGTCCTTTTAAAAAAGAAATTATGCTCAAAATTGAATAAGCTCTCAAAACTTTAAAATAACCTCATTTGGTTCAAAATTTTAAATGGGCTTTGGGATTCTAAAGTCCTTTGGCTAAAATGCAAATAACATTTTGTTCATTTTTTGCTCAATTTTCGGGAATTACAATTGCATCTCCGAAAGGCTCTAAAGATCTTTAACCCAAAATAGGTTCCGAGGTCTTTTAGGAAATTGCATTTTCGAAATGCAAGTCTTGACCTTTTGTTTACTATTAATCTTTTCCAGGATTTGCACAAAAAAGCTAGTTAAAGGCTGATGGTCGCTGGTCAAGGGGTTGTGCACACTAGCAATCACCGCATGGGGTCGCCACATCACTTGCTTGGGTCATGACAAGGTAACCCGATCGTTTAGTGGCTAGATATGGCAATCAACTCCCAAAAGAAAAGAAAAAAACTAAAAACATTTCTTTTAAAAAAAAACTAGTAAAAGTCCTTTATAAATATAATTTTTATCAAACGGTATTTAAGCAAAAGTTGTTCCCCAATGTATTGTAAAATTATAACTCATTAAATGCTATTTGTATTTTAAAAAACCTTCTTTATGTCAAAAGTACTTGCATTCTTCTAAGAATATTTTCCCAAAACCAAACCAAATCGGGCCAATACAGATTGAATGTTAATGGAAATAAATGTTGGTTGTTGTTTGCACATTTTCATTATTCCAATCATGCCCCTTTGGTGCATGGATTGCATTTTCCTTAGCTTGGTTACACATTGAATCTTAGGAGTTGTGATTAGTATAAAACGTTAGATGGACACTTTATTTGGTTGTTGAATAAGGATACATACTGAAAGAGTATTAATTGATTAATTAGTGTAATCAAATCTCCAACCTTAAACTCTATGGTTCCTAAGAGTAAAGTAACTCTCCCATTACTTTACTTGGGTATGGCAACTCTTGAATAAAAATAATTTTGCATATTAAGAACTTGGACCATAAATTGTGAAATGATATGAATTTGGGAGAGCTCGACTAAGTTTAGATTTAGTAATCTATTAGCCAAATTCTATGTGGCTCACATGAAGGCAGGTCACAATAGGGCCATAATCAACTTGTCTTAAGAAAGGTTTCAACTCAAGGTTTGATGAAAACATCACAAAGCCTAATTACATCTGAAAGCCAGTTTTGTTTAAGAGAATAAGCAATGACAAACGTGAATGTCAGTAAAACATGATTAAAAATTGCGCTGAATACTTAAGACTTTTGCAAGCTTCAAGGCAAATCCTATTTCAATGTCATGCGAATGTCAACAAAACAGATTAAATCCATCTAATCTGCGAGTGAATCATTGTTGTGAGATGATTCTCGCGTTGTTTAGCATGAATAATGTGCCCGAGAAGGACCTCGCACATTTCTAAGCGTTATCAAAATTTTCTATTAGACCAAATGTATAGGGTAATTTAATCGATGGAAAATCTTCTATTAGAATAAGCATATGTTTTTTCTTTTAAAAAAATAGGACTCACTTTTAATAATCTAGATAAGTGATTGGGCTGATCTAGTAAAGAGCGTGTGGATTTATCCTCTACCTCTGATCGATAGGTAAGACGAAGCCCATACAAAATGATTTGAAAATTTACATGCGCGTTTGGGCTTCCATTTTCACGTAACCAGCGCTCGTGCAAACCCGAAATGACAGGGAAATAGATAGAGACACTTGGAAATCTGTCTTAAATGGAGTTTCACTTGTTTTTGCGAATATGTCAGCTCTTAAAAGTTTCTCCTCAAATCTCTACTGCGTAGCATCACGTAGGAAAAATATATTCTTGATCAACAAAATTCTATGTTTCAAATATATAAAAACTTAGCATCCAATTTGACCTCCACTCCCTTTTGAACCATACCCAGACCTTAAACTCAGAGGTTGGATTAAGTGCAAATTGAAATAAGAATGACATGTACAGTTTGAGTCATAAACCTATTGAACTTTTGTCAATTCAGTTCTAAACCTTTTAATTTTGCCAATTGAGTCATAAACTTTTTCACTTCTTGTCGATTCAGTACATCCGGCAAATTTTGGCCGGAAAATGCTGATGTGGACACCGGCGGTGCCACATAGGATTGCTGGTGCGACGTTGGACAATTTTAAATAATATTTTAATATTTTTGAATTTTTTTGAATTTTTATCATTTATTATTATTTTTTTCTGTTTTTCCCTCCTTTTTTTTTTTTTTTTTTTTTTTTTTTTTTTGGCTTTCTTGGCTTTTTCCGATGGCCGGCCATAGGCAATGGCCGGCTGGCCTCGCCGCCACAGGCAAGGCCCGCCCGGATGAGGAGGAGTCTCGACGAGGGGGCTCGTCCGGCGACGGCGATGCCGGGCGAGGCCGGCTGGCGGGCGGGCCAGCCTCGCCAGATCTGGCGAGGGGAGCCCTCGTCGGGGCTCGCCCTCACCCAAGTGAGCGTCGGCCTCACCCAGACTAGATCTGGCGAGGCCGGCCCTCACCCCTGGCCGGGTGATGGCGACGGTGACGATTTTGCATTGATGAGGAGGGCAATGATGCCGATCACGAATGACGAGGAGAAGAAGAAGACAACGGTGAGAACTGCATTGAGGTGTGAACGCGAGACCACCCTTGAGATCTGGCGAGGACAGACTAGAATTGGGGCATCTGCCACAAATCCATGCTAGCTTATCAGCAAATTGTGCCGGATTCTGCGCGATGAGGTCCCAGAGCTTGATCAACACCTCCATTTCTCCCCCCACCAACCGAAGAACAATGCCCCCACCCTCCCCCAGCATGGCTTGGCTCGGCTCAGGTCGAAGAAGAAGAAGCCTTCGACCTGGAGGCCCGACGATGCTGCTATGGCGAGAAGCAGTGGTGAGGTCGATGCTCGCCTAGGAGAGGGCAAGCCCTGGCGAGGGCTCCCCTCACCAGATTTGGCGAGGTGGCCGTCACCTAGGCCAAGCCGGCCTCGCCCGGCATCACCATCGCCGAAGGAGCCCTTGCCGAGGCTCCTCCTCGCCCAGCCGGGCCTCGCCTGTGGCGGGTGAGGCCAGCCGGCTGACTGTGGCTAGTGGCCAGCCACCGGAAAAGGCCAAGAAAGACAAAAAAAAAAAAAAAATTAGAAAAGAAAAGAAAAAAGGAAAAAATATTTTTTTTTTTCAAAAAAAAAGTAAAAATTCAAAAAAATTAAAATATTATTAAAAATTGTCAATGTCAGCGTCGGCAGTCCTACGTGGCACCACCGGTGTCCACGTCAGTATTTTGTGGCCAAAATTGACCGGATGAACTAAATCAACAAAAAGTGAAAATGTTTAGGATTCAATTAGCAAAATTAAAAGGTTTATGACTAAATTGGCAAAAGTGCAAAATGTTTAGGACTTTTTGGACAATTTTTCCAAAGTTTGATAAATGAGATAGATGTACAAACAAAATAAATCGAGTAGCACCTTATCGGTTCTAATACCATATTGGAAAGTTCTATACAAAAATTTAAATTAATAGATGAAGAAAGACCACATATATATGAGTATATAAACCTTATAATCTATCAATATATGAGATATTTTAATAATGTATCATTCGATAGCTATCTTAAATGGTACACGTAGAATTATAGCCACCAACGCCTTGCTTTCTGTACTCATACATCCTATATATATTCACTCATGCTAACATGCATGAGCGGCTTGCGCGTTATTTTATACTCCTTTAAATGAGTATCTCAATAAGTTCAATTTATTTTAAGGACGAAAAGACCCCCTTTTCTTTTGTCTCTTTTTTATTATCTACCATCAGGACACTTCATGTTGATGTCGTGCTAAATAGGTGACCAATATAGGCCTAAAAAATTTAAAAAACTAATAAAAAGAAGAAGCCGAAAAGGCCCTCAACGCCATTGCTTGCCACTGCGACGGGGCACTGCCACGCCCAATTGCAGTGGCGTCCACCGCAAGAAGGGAACGACTACGGGAATCGATTGTCTTAGGCGAGGGTCGTGGAGCCCTTCCGAGGGAAAGAGAGAAAAATCACCCCCTTAGGGATAAGACAAATTTAGATGGTCGGGTGGTGTTAGACTCATCAAACAGGTTGGTTAGACCGACAATAGTCCAACTCAAATAAATTTATTTAACTCATTTTAACTTATTTTTATACAATACAAATTTAGTGACCCAAATCTAACTAATCATATCTAGCTCAATCTGTATCATTAAAACACTTTCATTATCTCAATTTATGAAAATTCATACTCAAATTGATGTGAGAATGCAAAGTGAGCGAACGTGAAATCAAATGAAAGAGATAAAGAACGAAAAGAGAATTATAGAGGTGGACTAAGTTTAAATAATTATAAATTGATTTATGATCTATTTAATATTTATGTTATATTTAAACTCATGTATGATTAATTTATTTAATGTAACTAACCAATTAATGATTTATTCAACTCGAACATGGATTAACAAATTGACCAATCATCCATTTTGATGAGCCTAGATGGTGTCCATGTGCACTTGCGTGCTTGCTGTCCCATTTTCCTAGATGAGGGTTTGGTGATCCTGACAACAATGACGGTAGCCGCACGGTCATCCTTGCCCCTCGTGTATCTCTCCCCCTCTCTCTATTTCTATAATCATCGTCATCGTCATCGTCTTCATCCCTTGTTGTTGTCTTTTCAATACTTTGTTGATGTGGACCTCATGGAATGACAAATGACAATAAAAGAAAACTAATAAAAAGTCTAAATAAAATTTTCCATCATCAAAACAAATGGTCCTAATGGATATATTTAATTGGGTCACTTTTGACACATGGTGACACCCAAGTAGCATTGACACAAGACATTGACACGCGACATAATACCACACGACATGTCGACACATCATTTCTCAAAAATAGAGAATTTAAACACGTCCGGACACATTATATATTAAATAAATATTTTTATTTTCAAATTTACAAATAAATAAATAATAAAAAAGAATTTACAATAAATTTACACTAATAATATTAATAAATCTATTCATATAAAATTTGAAAGACATATTCATAGTTAATGCGTACCCATATTTGAGAATATGTTTTTAATTTTAACAAAAATTATGAATGAAATTAATAACTAACAACAAAATAGAATCAACTTTATTTAAATAAATCTATGATTTTCTATAATAATTAAAATTTATCATTATTTAACATCTAATATTTTTATTTTTTGAAATCACTTTTTAAATCATTTATTTATTTTTTTAACGAAAATAACTTTACCCCCTCCTCATTTCTCTCTCCCCCTCCCCTTCCCCTTCCCCCACGCCACCATTTGCTCCCTAGCCCCCATCAATCACCCAATCCTTGCTCTCCCGCCCCTCATTTCTTCCCCTTCTCTCCTCTCTCTCTCTCCCCTCCCTCCCCTTCCCCTTCCCCCCACGCCACCACCTACTCCCTTGCCCCGATCAATCACCTCCATGTCTGTTTTCCCCTACTCTCCCTCTCCCCCCGTTCCCTCACGCCACCACCTACTCCTTGCCCGCTCAGTTTCTTCCTTGCTCTCTCTCTCTCCCCCTCCCCCCCTTCCCCCATGCCACCACCAACTCCCCCACCCCCTCGGTTTCTTCCCCACCCCCAAGAGCACCTGCCATTTAGCTGATTTCTCTCTCCCCCACCCCCATCCACCCCCTCTCCGCCCCTGGTTTCTTTCCGTCATCCCCCACCACCCTCCCTCTCTTCTTGCTAAAACCCTAACGACGGCCTCTTCCTTCCTTCTCATCGCATGATGCTCTCAGCTCTCTTAGTTG
Organism: Eucalyptus grandis; assembly: GCF_016545825.1. NCBI lineage: Eukaryota > Viridiplantae > Streptophyta > Magnoliopsida > Myrtales > Myrtaceae > Eucalyptus > Eucalyptus grandis. Next base: position 38,661,304 of record NC_052616.1, read on the forward strand.
CCTCATCACAGTCGCTCACCTCTGGCCCTTCCTCCTTCGCAGCTACGGCCTCACCGCCAACCCTCCATCGCAGCGTCGCCTCAATTTATGCTTTTCCTCTGGCCCTCCCTTGCCGTTGTGGCCTCACCTCCGCTCCCTCAACCTCACCTCCACCTTCCATCGTTTTCTTCAACAATCTCTCTCTCAAATACGCGTGTCGAAAAAGTTGACCACGTGTCGAAAAATCCGACACGCGTTGACTGCATGTCCAACCATGTCCAAGCATGTCAAAGTGTTCGACACGCTTCGACATGGAAGCATGGGCAACGTGTCCGTGTTTCATAGGGTGACACATCCTTAAAGTGTACCACCTAGGATTTTGATTAATAGATTATTAACCACAAACTTAACTCAATCCATATCAATTCACAACTTGTTATTCAAATTCTTAATATGCAAATAATTTTCAATAAGTAATCGATACTAATTAATTTGCTATGATTTGATTAGAAACCTAAATAAAGTAACGCAAAATTTACTTTATTCCTACAAATAAAAGATTTTGGGTTCAAAGATTTGATTACCTAGATTTCTCGAATGAGCTCTCGATATCATTCTTTTATAAAAAAAAATATTTATTAGATAGCTTGAATTGATTTTGTTACTTCATATTATGTAGATGATCATGCGGATGTGCAAATAAACAGAGTAACATCCAATAAAGTAATGAATAAATTGTAGTACCTTAGAGCAATAAAAACATCTACAATATTAGCTCAAAAATCACACCAACAACCTAGATTTGATTTTTAATTAACAAGAAATCACTTAATTGTTTTGTTTTGTTTTTTATTTTATTTTATGGATTTTCACTTATCTAAATGAAATTTAAACAACATGCAATACATAATTATTTCAAATGTAACGATGTACGAAATATGTCTATACTAAAATGACTTACGACATGTAATTAAATAAATATAACGTGCAAACTATACATCACATAGTTTTAATTAAATGACCTAACTCTAATGGTTGGCAATAATTATCATGTAGCTATGTTGACATGTCACATGTTTTAATTTAATGATCCTGAACCTGCAATTACTAAATGACATGCAATGGATAAACCTAGTTCTACATGATACGCATATGAAGATTTTTTGTTTTTGTTTTAACTAAAACTCGTAATTAAAAAACCCTATATTTAAACATGCAATTTAAGCTAAAAAGAAAAGATCTAACTTATTCTAAGGCAATTTTTTTTTTGCATTTTTTATTTTGAATTTCGGAATAAATAAATTACTTAATTTAAACATGCAGTCAAACCTAAAACATGCAATATTATTAACAAAAATCAAATCAAATCAAATCTAATCTTTTTTGGATTTTTTTTATGGAAATAATCAAATAATGGACAACCATTCAAACAAATATAATCCACACAATTTATCTTATCTATTTAAACTTAGAAACGGAATAAACCAGCGATTACATCCAAGTGATTAAATATATTAATGGAACGTTTTTTGTTTAAATTTGAAAACAAGTAAATCAAGGATCGTATCCAAGTAATTATGGATAAGATGGAAGATTTTTTGAACTACCGGATATCATATCTCATAGCTACAGATCGAACTACCATCCAAGCACGTTGTTGAGTTAGAAAAGTTTCCTAACTTGGGGTAATTTCTAAGATTTTGTGGATATGCATTATTGCTTGAATATTTGATAAAAGATGACAATCAATCAAAATAGACTAGTAAATATTCAAATCAATTAAAAATAAGAAAACTACCTAATTTGCATATTGACTTTCCAAATTTGAACTTGATGTAATTGGACTGGAATTGCAAGACGGGACTCGACGGTGGTGGGCGGTTCACTGGCTAAGACAGCGATGGTGCTTGTTGCAGCGGCTCAAGATGATGGTAGGGCAATATGCTTGTCGGGGAACTTCTGCAGCTCGAGATGGTGAGTACGCCGCGATGAATGGACTATAGATCCGGCCACGGAGAAGTGGTGAGTTCATGTCGGGGCTCATGGCTCAAGTTGGTAGGGATGTCGTGAGGTAGCAGCTCAATCACAAAGAAGTAGTGAGCGATGTCGAGGCTCCACGGGATAGCTTGATAGTAGGGAGCAGCGATCATCAATAGGCAATGTGGGTTGCTTAGGTAGCATGGAGCAGCTAGCGTCGTCATGGGTCACAGCAGCACAGCGATGGCGAGATGGCTCATAGGCGACAAAGGTCGTCGGGGCGTTGCGGCTGGGAGTAGCAAGTAGCAGCAACTGTGCGGCGAAAGGCAATGTCGCAAAGGGGGTGTCTTGGCCAAGGCTTGGTCTAGAGGATTCTCTTCTCTTCTCATGTGTTTAACTATTGTGAAATTTTGATTTGCTGACTTTGAATTATCGGATAAATATGTCTATATAGCAAAAACCTAGGTCTAAACTTGATTATATGGGCTCATCTAGGTCATTTCTATTGGAAAAACATCTCCAAGTGATTTTGATGATGTCTAAACTATCCTTAGTATAATATTTATTATGATGTATGCAAATGTTTGGATTAAAGGACTGCGCAATATCCATGGTGTAATCCATAGGAAAGAAGTTCGCAAAATCTCCTTATATGGTTTTTTTGTAAACAGTACTAGTGGACCTAAAAGATCAGCAATTGATGATATTTGTGTTGAAGCTATAAAGATCGGGTTGATGGTGTTGTGACAACGACATACATCTGATGATATTTATTGGGTCAGCAAACTAGCCATTGTGGCCTTGGACTTGTACAGTAGTAAAATCTAGATGAAACATGTAGCCAAGTAGATAAGTCATTTGACATGTCTGTCAAAGACTGTAATGAGAAGATAACAACATTTGCTATTTCTAGATAGTCTACAAAGGTTTGAGGAAAAGAGTAATATTGATATTTCCATCCACGAACAACAGCTCAATGGTAATTCCAACGGCTATTTGCTTCTCCAATCCACCCTCAATGGATAGATTGAAGATGACTATAAAAGAGAAGACCTCATAAGCCATGTGTTAGAGTGTGCAACTTCAAAAGATCAAGAAGTTTACTTCTTGCTGTTTTACTTAGCTATACGCTTTCTGTCGTACTATTTTAGTATTCATGCTATTTGGTAATTGTGCTAAGGATTAAGCATATAAGAGTAAGAGCTGTAATTGAATCCTAATAGTGATATCTATTTTGTAAAGGATAAGTGTTAGTTATTTGTAACTTTTCAAGCAAATTACTAGTGGAATCCAGCCCGCCTTATGGTTGTTAGTTTGAAGAGTGGACGTAGGTTTGTGGACAAAGGCAAACCACTATAATCCTCTGTGCGTTGCTATTTTCATCTGTTTACTCCTATTTGCACACGGTTGCTTTATAGCTTTTCTAAACATCACGTTGACCTAATTTTTGCTTAAAGATTAGCTAATTTCTATGAAAGATTGCCAAATTTTCCAAAACAGTCTATTTATCCCTCTAAGATGTATTGTTAGCCACTAACAATTTGCATTAGAGCCCTTTGCTCATTATTTGAAGTGCATTACTTATGAGCATAAAGATCCTCTCTTATAGCTAACCGTGACGGCTTTTTTATTGATGATACTCAAGCTCCCAACAAGCCACCTTACTTTAATGGAAGCAACCATAGTTATTGGAAGCAAAGAAGTAAATCATACATTGAATCCAATAATCTGGATATGTGAGATGTAATTATAAATGGTGTAGAAGTACTGGCTTCTACCAAGACGGTCAAGAAGCCGTTGCTGTTAACAACATGGAAGAAGCTTGAAAGAAAAGCTCCTCTTAATGCTAAGGCCAAACATCTCTTGTATTATGCTTTATCACCATTTGGGTTTAATATAATTTATTTTTGTGGTACAATTAAGGAAATTCGAGATTACATCATGCTGACATTTGAAAGAACATACGGGGTGAAAGAAACAAAGCTAAACATCTTGCTTAGAAGCTACAAGTTATTCAAGATGAAAAAATCTAATGAAACAGTAACACAAATGTTCACCTGATTCACTGAAATAGTGAATGGTCTTGCTCTTCAAGGAAAAGTGTATACTGATACTGAGGGCCCGTTTGGTTCAGCTTTGGGAAAATGCCCTTGGGAGAATGCAAATACCTTTAAGATAAATGAGTTTTCCAAAATACTAGACTGTTTGGTAAACTGTAATTGAAAAGCACTTTAGGGAAATGCAAGACTGTTTGTTAAACATGTATTTGAAAAGCTCTTTGGTGTGACCAAATTAAGTTTTTAGTTTTAATGTTTTTAAAATTGCAAAAAAAAAAAAAATAATGGCTATATAACATTTACATTTTCATGTTGAGAGTAATGTAAAAGATATATATTAATAAATTTATTTAAAAATTATATTAAAAGAATTTGATTACAGATCAGATGCAAAGCTCAACTTTTGGCTAATGAGTTTTTTAAGTTTGTTTTCAACTTTAAATAATTTTTTTAATTATTAAAATATTAATTATTTTCGTTAATTAATGATCATTCTAGTATATTAATAAAAAGTTGGGCTATTGATTGTCAAAAAATAAAAATGATATAGCAAAAAAAAGGTGAACTTATTTGGTGAATAATAAAGCGACCGATTGTGGATGTTATTTTTTTTTTTAGTAAGCATCGCATATAAAAAGGGAAGGACTCTCAGCGGAAATAGATTGTTCCATAAGTGATGTTTCGTTGAATATTCACATATATTTTAAGATATTTTGTTGGCAATCATTACAATTGGTAGATAGTATAAAAAATTAAGGGATATATTATGTCAGCTCCGTGTTCATTAGTTAGTTTTGTTTTAACATCGTTGATTTGGCATCATATACATGTGTTGTATCGTGTCGTGTCGGTTCAATAATTTTAAAATCATGTTTATGTCAAGTAAGTTGACACGATCAATTAATCATGTACGTACGACACTAACATGAATTGACACTCATAACTGTGACCTCTATTTCATGCTTACAAAGAAAAGCGCGTGACCTCTATTTTATGCTTACAAAGAAGAGCGAAGGAAGCATAACATCGATTGCTCCAAATTTTACCGTGGGTAATCAGCAGGCCAAGATTATTAGCCATGACATGAGACTTCTAAATTTTGGCAGTATATAAATTAATTAATTAATTAAAAACGAGAAAGACTTGGATTATTAAAAAGAAGAAGCAAATCCATAGTTATGATTAGGGAAGAAGCAACGTAGGAGCAAGGGGGAATAAAATAAAACAAAAAGAAAATAAAGAAAAAGAAGGGGAAAAAGATCCCAGAAAAATAGGCTCGAATTCCCCCTCGAGTCGATTTGGCTGTTCTGAGTCTTCTGACCACCCAAACCCTCACCAATGAACTATATCCTGCAATGATTATCAAAAGATTAACTGAGAACCATCTTATGTTATATTGTTCTATAAAGCAATAGCTGAGATACACACACAATCAAATTGTAATGAAAACACATGCAACTACAGACATAAAATAAGCAGTATATATGCACCTCCATAACTGTTGCCATAGGATTGTTGCTCCCATGGCCTGGTGGGAACTGGCCTGGCAATAGAATTTGCATTGACAGGAATAGTTTTATCAGTAGTCGAAACAATTTCACCGGGTCTTGCTGTTCCGGAAGCTTCCACTCTATCACTAGTGCTTCCAGATGATGGCGGCTTAAATGGCGCAGGACCTGATGAACCCCCGGCTCTTTCCCACGGCTTAGGAGGTGGACCATTTGTTGCGGAAACAGGGAATGAATGTCACAAACTACTGTAAACAAACAAGGAGGACGGATGGTTGGGGTCGATTTTACATAGTGGCCTGACTTTGCACCAGCTGCCTCAAGACTAATCACTCTAAGGGCAACACCCAACATGAGAATCCCTGTTCAATTATCACTACAAAACACGGATCATTCAAGCAGATAAAGAGTTAAGAGACACCAACCGACGATTGCCCTTAAAGATACACAAACGACGAGACCCAATAGACGGAAAAAGCAGCTAAGCTCGTAAAGAAAAAAACCCAGAATGCAGAGTCCACACACAACGGAATTAAACCAAAAAAGATAGAAACTTCAATTACAGACTCCCACCAAATTCGGCTACGAGAATAAAGCCCCTCCTTTTTCAGCACGCGACCACAAAACTTAAAGCGAATGGGAACCCAAATCAGAGAAGACAAAGAGCACTCGATTCAGCCGGACGTCACCCATAATTGCATTAAGAACCGAAACGAACGAACAAGAATGAAAGACAAGAAAGGAGCGAACCCAACGCGCCGTTACTGGAGTCCATGGCAGGATAGGAGAGAGCTCCGAACCCAGATGAAGCACCCCGTTATGCCTAATTCACACGCGAAGCCTCCTTTGGACCTCGGGCGGAGAGCCGAAGCCGTCGCCGTCGCAGGAAGCGGAGCCGTCGCCGATCCACGAGAGGAGGACCTCCGAGTGGTGCTCGGATTGCTCGAATCTCGGATCTCACTCGCTCGTGCGACGAACTTCGGCCTTGATGGAGTGGTGCTCGGATTCAAATCGAGATGGAGTGGTGCGAGTTGCTGGGAGAAGAACGCTGCAGAGAGAGCCGCGTCGATGGAGAAGGAGAGGAAAACGTGGAAAGAGCTAGGGTTTTGTTTAGTATGGGTAAAAGTGGACTTTAATAAAATTTTAAGGGTAAAATAAGCAATCGGGAAAAATTCATTAATTCCCTACATCAGCATGCCGAAAATGCTGAAATGCCCAAAGCAGGTCCCCACTTGCTTTGGGCTTTCAGCATTCCAAAGGCAAGCATTTTGCCAAATAGCCTTCAAATGCCGAACCAAACACTCTTATATTTTTCCCAAGGGGCTTTAGGGGCTCAAAGCCCCTTGGGAAAGCTGAACCAAACACCCCCTGAATAGGTGAACAAGCTATTACGAGCCTTACCCAAAGAAAGGACAAACTAAAGAAGGAACTTGACCTTCGAGTGAATGAAGTAAAACTTCTTCGAGTTGAGAATGAGAATTTCAGAGATGAGATTCAAAAATCAGTATCAAATTTTCTCTTGGTTCAGAAACTTTGAAAAACATTTTCTTAATTCAAATTCCTCACTACAACAAAAGTGGCTTGGGACGTGATGGAAATGAAGAAGAGAAGAATCCCTTTCCAAACTCAAATGATAGATTGAAGCACAAATCTCCTGTGCATTGTTACAAATATCACTATGATAGACAATTCACAAGTGCTACTAGCTAAAGATTCCTGAGTGCTCAGACTGCAATGGATACAACCATTTCATAATGGACTATCCAAAACAACAGAAGAGGTCCGAAAAGACTAGCTGGTCTTTTGGCCTTGAATCAAAGCCTAACCACAGGGGACTCAAGTTTATATAGGTACCAAAGAAAAGATTAGATTCTCTTTGATTACAGGTGATTTTCTAGAAAAACAAGTGGTATTTGGACAGCCAGTATTTCAGACATATGACTAGAGACAGCATCAAATTTGTAACACTCACCACCATAGATGGAGGACTTGTTTTTGGGGGAAAAGACAAAGGTAAAATCATTGACGAAGGAAACATTGAGTTGGGAAATTTGATGAAGATGTTTCACTTGTCAAAGGACTGAAGCATAATCTCATGAGCATTAGCCAGTTGTGTGATAAGGGACGCAAAATAAGCTTCAAAAAAGGTAAGTGCATTAACCCTAGCAAGGACAATTCTCAATCATTCACTAGAAACAAGTATGATAATATTTACTTACTCGATATCAACTTTGAAGAATCTTATGCCTACTGTCTATCAAGAAGAAGTGTGATCTATGACACAAGAAATTAGGTCATGTTAATGCCAAGCAAATTCACAAAATATCTTCAAAAGATCTTGTTCGTGGGTTACCAAAGATCAACTACATCAAATGTGATTCTTGCAATGCCTGTACGTTGGGAAAGTAGATAAGAAGTTCTTTCAAATCAATAGAACCTATTGCTACTACCGATCTTTTCAGCTGTTGCATATGGACCTGTTTGGGACCAACACAAACAATAAGTCTAGGTGGAGAAAGTATAGTCTAGTGGTGGTTAATGATTTCTCATGATTTACATGGGTAATGTTTCTATCTCATCAGAATGAAACTTCTCACTCATTTGAGAAATTCGCATGACAAATTCAGAATGAGAAAGGATACAATATCATTACCATCATAATTAATCATGGAGGAGAATTTGATAATCAAAACTTTGCCAATTATTGTGATGAAAATGGAATGGAGCACAAATTTTCCGCTACCTATACTCCTCAGTAAAATGGCATAGCTGAAAAAAGGAATCGATCACTTCAAGAAGTGGCTAGAATCATGATGATCGAAAGTGGAATTCCACTTACTTTTGGGTTGAAGCTGTTGCTATTGCTTGTTACACACTTGACAGGGTATTGTTGAGACCCTTGGTGAAAAGGACTTTGTACGAAATTTTCAAGGGAAGAAAGCCTATTCTACATTCCTTCCATATATTCGGATGCAAATATTTCGTTCTCAATAATGTGAATGACAACATTAGGAAGTTTGATGCAAGAGCAAGTGAAGGTATTTTTCTTAGATAGTCAACTATTAACAAAGCCTATCGTGTTTTCAATAAAGATTCAAAAGTAGTCGAAGAGTCCATATATGTGAAGTTCAAGGATGATAAAAAAAGGAGTGCAAGCTAATGACTACAAAGACATCATATAAATATCTACGCCAATCACTTGTAAATAGTGGCAATCATAACTATCAGCATATCTTTCGAACCAAGGACAATCTTCTAAGGATTAGATGTTCAAGTCAAAACATTTTACGAAACAAATTATTGGGAAAATGGATGAAGGAATCAAGACTAGGTCATCTCTTAAAAACATGCTAAATTCCTTGGCTTTTGTGTCTCAATTGGAACCCAAAGGAATTGAAGATGCCATAATGGATGAAAACTCGATTGAGCCTATGCAAGATGAGATACATCAATTCAAAGTCAATGGTGTTTGGGAACTAATCGCTAGACCTAAAGATCAAATAGTGATAGGAAGCAAGTGGGTATTCCAAAACAAACTCGACAAGAAAGGTAATGTAGTATGTAACAAAGCAATGTTAGTTGCTAAAGGATATTTATAGGAGGTAGATATTGATTTTAATGAAATTAATGCTCCAGTTGCGGACTAGAAGACATACATTTGTTACTAGCATACGCATGCTTTCACAATTTTATGCTATACCAAATGGACATCAAAAGTGCATTTCTAAATGGTTATATCAAAGAAAAAAAGTACATGTTGAGTAATCTCCAAATTTTGAAGAACTAGGAAGATCAAGTGATGTCTATCGACTTAAGAAGACACTCTATGGACTAAAATAAGCACCAAGAGCAAGGTATGAAAGATTAAGTAATTTTTTGTCTGATTACGATTTTGAAAAGGTAATGTAGACACCACTCTTTTCTTTAAAATGAAAGTTAAAGATTTACTCATTGTTCAAATATACATTGATGACATAATTGTTAGAGCTACTGATGACATACTGTGCAATGATTTTGTAAACATCATGAAAAGTGAGTTTGAGATAAGCTGAATTGGAGAATTCAATTTCTTTCTTGGCCTTCAAATCAAGCAAATTCTTGAAGGCACCTTCATATGTCGAGAAATATGCTAAGGAGACAGTGGAGAAATTTGGTCTAGAAAGATGCAAGAAAATTGAGATGCCAATATCATCTTCTATCAAGCTAGACAAGGATGAAAAAGGTAAGCCCATCAACTCTAAATTCTATAGAAGCATGATAAGATCATTAATATACTTAATATTTAGACTTGATATCTAATTTAACACCTATTTGTGTGCCCGTTTTCAATTTGATCCAAAAAATTATCATATATCTACTATGGGGGTAAGTACACTATCAGTACCAAAAGTTGTGTACGACGCTCACTTTGGTACCAAAATTTTCTATCGGATCACTTAAGTGCCAAATTGAAGGAAAACGATCGCTTTGGTGCCACCGGTAAGAGATTCCGGCCAAATGATTATGTAGCTTTTATATTTTAAAAAAAAATCGACATGGCTTTTAAACGATGTCATTTTTTGTCCTCCTTAAGAAAACAACGTTGTTTTGCCGTCCAAAGTGGATGGCCTCACAAAAATGACGCCGCACAACTCATTTGTGGATTATTTATTTATTTATTTGGGGATTGAAATTAGGGTTTTTTTGTCCGATCCTCACCAAATGTCAACCTAGCTCGCTTGGCTGCTATCGCTCTACTGCAGCTTGAGGTGCGTGAGGTTCCTGCACTCGAGCGAGTTCAGCACGAGCGCGTCGTCGCCGATGCTCAATGACTTGTGGTCGCACTTGAGCGTAAGCTTCATGACCGAGTCGAACTCGCGTGAATAGCACGGGACCGCGTCCAACAGCTCCGAGTGGGGGTGGAGGGCGAGCCTTTAGCGGCTTTGGCCTTTGATCAAGAGCCAGCGGTAGCACACAAGGGAGCACTGGCTCTGGTCGCTGGAGCCTAGGTACTAGAAGACGTAGGCTAGGCACTCGTCGGGGAGATCGGAGATGAAGAGGGAGAGATCAGGGGTGGTGCACTCGTGGGTGGCCTTCCTGAGCATCGGCCAAATCACGGCCTTCAACTTGGCCACCTAGTGGTTGTCATCGGGGTCAAGGTCGGGGTTGAAGCCGCGGCCACCGAGCATGGGGGTCGTTGAGGACGGCGACTGACCCATCGCCGGCTTATATATATATATATCTCTCTCTCTCTCTCTCTCTCTCTCTCTCTCTCTCTCTCTCTCTCTCTCTCTCTCTCTCATTTGGGGAGATTTAGGGTTTTAAGTTGGGGGGGAGACACCAAACGGCGTCATTTTGTTGTTTAAATGTTGACTGTACTCTTCGGTGAGCCACATCAGCTTGAAAAATTAATAAAAAAAGTGCAATGTCAAATTTCCAGCCAACCAAATTAGAAAATGATCGTTTTTCAAAATTTTTGGCACTTAAGTGATCCAAAATAAACTTTTGGCACCAAAGTGAGTGCCGTATACAACTTTTGGCACTAATAATGTACTTACCTCTATCTACTATTAAGCAGGTCATTTGATACATTGAATCATTTCTAAAACTAGGAATATGGTATTCCAAAATTATAAATTTATATTGGTTGGATACTCAGACACTAACTTTGCAAGTTGTAAAATCAATAGAAAGAGTACATCAGGTACTTGTCAATTGTTGGGAAGTATGTTGATCTCTTAGGGGGCGCATGACAACATTTCTGTTCCAGAAATAGTTTCTGGAACAGAAATGAATTTTTCTATTTCTATTTCTGGATGAGTTTCTGAGGAAAAAAATCTGTTTGATAACGATACAAAATTTCTGTTTCAGAAATAGAAATTCGTTTGATAACTGAATAAAATTTCTATTTCTTAAAACAATTTTTTCTTTTTTTGGAGCAAATGAAATGTACATTCTTACAAATTTCATATGCTTATGAAATCATTGACCCAAATACAAAGTATTTACTTTTTTTGTTTTTAAAGTAAAGTCTCCATTTTTTGCAAAAAAAAAAAAAAAAAAACAAAGTAAGAGATGTTATATCAAATTTTCTAAATTTTCACAAAAATTCTTTAGCATCCACGTAGATAGATAATTACGGTCAAACAATATATACTTATCAATAGTCTCCATACAATAGAAAAAAAAGAGATCAATATGCATTACTCTTGAGCATGATAGAAGGTTCCCAAAATTATAGTAGAATGAAGGCGGGCAACCATATTCTAATCCCCTTCATGCTAGTGTGTCACGTTGATCGCCGTCACGGTTTACGATATTGAGCAATCGTTTTAGAAAGAAACACTAACAAGTGTATTGGGTAATTGTATTGGGTAATTTGTGGCAAATTTTACAAAATCGGCGAATTTTACGAAGTGTAACAAGGACCATTACAAATAAGGGAAATCATCAAGTAAAACATCACATTACAAGAATTGAGATATGAATCATCAAATACATTATTACAATACAAAAGCAAAGATTGTAAATCCCCAAATACAAAATAATATAAATACATTACAAAAATTAAATACACAATTTCATGGAATCTCCGGCATATTATGATCCCTTGCCATCTTATTGGCAATATTATTTCTAAGCATATTCATCTCAATTTCCTCCTCGGTCGATGTATCACCTACAACCTCATCTTGTACAGGTTCACATGAGTACTCTGGATCTCCATATAAGGAAAAGTTTCTATCCCTCCTGTCTTGATCACGGATGTAGTTATGGATAGCACAACATGCAATTACAACATGTGCTTGCTTTCGAATTGCAAATGCAGGCATGTGTTTCAAAATAAAGAAACGATTCTTTAATGCCGCAAATGATCTCTCAATGACATTCCTTAGTGAAGAATGCCTATAGTTGAACAACTCTCTTGCTGTTCTTGGTCGTCTTTCTCTACCCCTATAATCATTTAGATGATACCGTTCGCGTCTAAAAGGAGTTAAGAATCCCGGAATTGATGCATAACCAAAATCTACAACATAGTATTTGCCTATAACAAAATATTCATATATTAGTAGTGATTTGTAAATACAATACAATCTTAAAGAAAATTGATAATTTTAGAACAAGTAAAAATACCTAGTGGAGGTCGAGGAAATTCCAAGCGAGGAGTCTCGAGTGCTGCTGATAACACCCGACAATCGTTGCGATCCTTCCCAACCAGCATACACAAAAGTGAATTTCATATCAAACGAACATACACACATCACATTTTGAGTGGTACCTCCTTTTCTGCCTCTAAATGGGATTTGCTTCGACAAAGGTATAGAAGCATGAACATGAGTACCATCAATAGCGCCCACACAATCCTATCGTTTTATCAAAGACTAGTGTTATATAATATTAGCAACAAAATGAAACCGATATTGTAAATGAATGTATGAAAATCTTACCTTGAAATAAAGTTTATGGTTGGGATCCATAAGAATCTCATTTGGGACCACATCAAAGGAAGGCGGTACGATAATCTCTTTTGCAAGTTTGAGAACTGCTAGCAACACTATAGTGAAGTATTTGCTAATACTTTGTCCCGAACGTTGGAATCTCTCGCATAAAGTTCTATTCGAGTTCTTGTGACAAATCATAAATAAGAATATCCCAATTTGTTCATCTACCTTTATATATCGACTATCTTTCAGCCAACCTCTTGCCTTCATCAAACCACAAAGATTGAAAAACGTGTCTCTCCATTCTAAAAGATTCATATATTCTATCTGAATGTCCTTGAAGAATCTCCATCATCCATTCGGGTCCCGACAATATGCTATCCCTAATAGGTTCTCTCGAATGCAAAGACATATCCGCCGCAACCATGCTCAACCATGCTGTCATAATATCGATATCAAAATCATTAAAGATTACTTCAACCGATTCACCTGTTGCTACTTGATCACTACACATGCTACTTTCACCCCCCTCCATATTACCTATGCCTTCACATGCAAAAAAAAGAAGAAAGGATAAACACAATATGTAAGTAAGGAATCTAATAATAATCAACAATAGTCACAAAGTTTTCATAATTGCATCATAAAAAGACCAAAGTATCTCAAATACATAAGTCATAGAGTGAAATAAAACAAAATATATAAATCCATAGCATACTACTCAAGATCTGTTTAAAGAGATTCAAGATATCCACGTCTCCTTTCAGGTAGCATTGTGATAAAAGCCTCTCTCCAACTGGCATGAAGACATGATTGGTTCACAGCTTTGTTGTAAATATTTTGCTCCAAATCAGGCATACTATTTAAGATGGCAACCACGGCTCTTTGTGGAGTAGGGTCTACGGTTGATGGGGCATCTGAGGTCACAAAGCCACTTGTTGATTGAGCCGTCCTGATTTTAATCATTTCTTGAATGGCTTTGCAAGTGTCACTAACATCATATCTGGTACTCTTCCTCCTCCTCTTAGAATTTGGAGTCCTATCATGCTTGTGTTTCTTAAGATTTGAGGTAGTAGTCGTATCAGGTATGAAGGCCTCATCATCAATACGCTGTTCATCAAATTCCTCTGGATCACCTACTGCATAACCACTACCACCATCACCATTGTCACCACCATTGTCATCTCTCTCAGAGGACACTACCACTTCTTCAGCATATCCTACCACTTCTTCTACATTTCCTGATGCATAGTTCCTAGTAGCATATGTATCACCAAACACGATACATAAATCGGGATCGAGGAAACCCTTCATTTATGAATTTAGCCCATTCGTTATTATTCTGTAATTTATACAATAATGATAAATGTCAGTAATATAATCAAAGCTTGCAATACAATATGAACAAAATGACATTGGTAAATTGATACCTTGATGTGAGACTCCCACACACTTTGATCATCCACAATAACCTTATTGTTTATATTATCCCATCCAAATCCAGATTGTGACAAAAGTTTCTTGAAACTACTATAATGTTTCTTCAGTTTGTTGACCCTGTTCTTCAACTAAATTACACTAAAGTTGAGTCCCATTCGGCTATTGAATTCGGCATGTATGTTATTCCATCCTGTTTTGTTGAAGGTAGAAGTGGTGCGATTTCCCTTTGTTACCTCTGTTACCAACAAGCTTACAAGCTCATTGGTCAAAGGCTCAGTCCACTTTGCCATACAAACCTCTTTGTGGGAAGCCATTTAACCTTAACTACTTGAGCATCAAATGAGCCATATCAATTGGTGTACCAGTTCAAGCACGTAGACTTTGATATCGATATCACATCAAGCAAAAAGAGAATAATCCTCATATAAAATTTTACAAGCAACCATATATTATAAGCAAAAAAACCATTCCCACTCTCTTGACGACATCAAAATCACAGATGAAAATCTGATCTATTGTATGAGCAATTCTTTTAATAATGTGGTAACTAGCTAATTACATAGATGTGACATATATTTTCTATGCATGAATCTCCACAAAGATGTCCACATGTATCTTTTTCAAGTGAATTTGCTACCAATTCTTTTTAATAATAATGGTTGTGACCATTGCTACCACGTTTTGCACCTCATAGTAGAAACAAAGGGCGAAAGGAATTAAAAGAAAAAAATCCAAAAGAAAGTTGTTATTTCTTGAACTGCACACAAATTGCTACCAATTTCAGGCCATGAACATTTCGCAGCGATCATGCACTGACTTTTACAAGTTGGTAAATTGTTTTACAAGTCCAAGCTGGCATTACCTCTTAAGGCAAATCCACCGTCCTTTCCTAGAAGTTAAATTATAGCAACTTCAGTGTTGCAATCAACAGCCTCTTACAAATACTCTTGACCTGAAGCAGGAGCATAGAAAAATCAAGATAGCTTTGCAGATCGAATGTTGAGAACATCTCAACAGTGTCCAATTCTCATCTAGCTCTACCACAAGCAAAAAATAAACTGCTCCTCATCCGATGAAAATAGCCGATAGGCTGCATCTGCATAAACTACAGAGCACACGTCCAATTGCTCGATCCAAGTAATGCTAAGAAAATAGTTGCAGAGGAGGACACGAACAACATGCGCTATGAAATCAACACTCACCGCAGAGCGCGAGCCATCAAAACGATCAATTACAATGCACAAACAATAGGGATCGACAAATCGATTATGAAGCGCAATGCAGCATCGCTCTGCCTCAAACTCGATGCGACCAAAGCGCAATGCTACGAGAGAACTCAACGAGAGAGAGAAAAAGAAGAGGAATCGGCACGAACCGGAGAAGGGAGGAGAAGGGCGCGCGGCTGAGGTCGCGGGGCGAGGGCGGCTTTTGGTGAGATGGAGCAGGAGCGGCTTGGGGCGTCGGTGCTCGAATCTGCTGCAGAGGGCTTCGGCTTCGCAAGGGAACGAGCGGCGTGGGTGCGAGAGAAGGCGGAGGGCGTCGGTGCTCTGTTGCGAGAGGGCTTCGGCCGCGGGGAACGAGCGGCGTGGGTGCGAGAGAAGAGGCGGAGGGCGTCGGTGCTCTGTTGCGGAGGGCCGGCCGCGGGGGAACGAGCGGCGTGGGTGCGAGAGAAGAGGCGGAGGGCGTCGGTGCTCTGTTGCGAGAGGGCTTCGGCTTCGCGGGGAACGAGAGACGTGGGTGCGAGAGAAGAGGCGGAGGGCGTCGGTGCTCTGTTGCGAGAGGGCTTCGGCTTCGCAGGGAACGAGCGGCGTGGGTGCGAGAAGAGGCGAGGGCGTCGGTGCTCATTGCGAGAGGGCTTCGGCCGCAGGGAACGAGCGGCGGGGTGCGAGAGAAGAGGCGGAGGCGTCGGTGCTCGATCTATTGCAGAGGGCTTTGGCTTCGGGGGAATGAGCGCTGGGGGGTGTAGAGAAGAGGCGGAGGGCGTCGGTGCAGAGGCGGAGGAGAGGCGGAGGGCGTCGGTGTAGAGGCGGAGGAGAGCGGAGAGGCGGAGGGTGTCGGTGTAGAGGCGGAGGAGAGCGGAGGCGTAGGCCGTCGGTGCAAAGGCGGAGGAGAGGCGGAGGGGCGTCGGTGCGAGGCGGAGGAGGAGGAGGAGGTAGAGAAGAGGCGGAGGAGGAGGCAGAGAGAAGAGGCGTACGAGGGAGAATAGTGAAATTAGGTCGAGAAATCAGAAATTGATTTATGAAGAAATCAGAAATAGATATTTTCTATTTCTGATTTCTCCTCAATTTCTATTTCTGGAATAGAAATCTATTCCAGAAATAGAAAATTTGCTAAGCGTTATCAAACAAGTTTATGTTCAGGGGTAGTGTGGAACAGAAAAATCATTTCGGAACAGAAATTATTTTTATCATGCACCCCTTAGTTCTTAAAGAAACAAAGTCCAGTTGCTCTTTCAATTACTGAGGATGAACATCTCTTGAAAGTTGCTATGCACAACTTATTTGGATGAAACAATAGTTAAGTGATTTTGGAGAAAATGAGGAATGTATTCATATTATGTATGACAACACAAGTGCTATAAACCTCACCAAAAATCCAATACTGCACTTAAGGGCAAAGCACATCGGTGTATGACATCATTTTGTCAAAGATCATGTCAGCAATGGTGATGTTTATATATAGTTTGTAGATTCGACACATCAGCTAGGAGATATCTTCACTAAGCCACTGGACAAGCCAGCCTTTGAATATATTCGTGGTGAATTGGGGATCTACAATGCACTCGAATAGTATCTCCCAGGTAATATTTCATTTACTTAACATTGATTAAAAAATCAAATATGCTAAAAATGCAGATATGCATCTACTGTTTTAAAAAAAAAAAGTTATTGTTATAGTGTATTTGCCTCTATCTCATTTTATCTGTCTAACACATGATATCCCTTATCTTTAGTTGTTACTGCTATTTTATTGCTAATTTAATTCTTGATTTTTTAAATCAACTATGTAGTAAAAATTATAGATAAGAAAGTTACCATTGGATACAATAACTAGCTCTCTCTCAATGTGAACTTACTGCTTCTATTTATAGAGAGACAATATTCACGTCTTTCCTCACCACAAAGTTATTTATAATATTTCATACTCTCTTGCATTTTCTTACTCTTCTTGACACTCCCTCTTTTTCATTCCAAACCATGACACATAAACCTCACCCTGCCTCCAAGACCGTGCGAAAATTAGCTCGCACTACTAGACTAGTAACTAAAGCCTCATAGGAGGAGACCTTTTAGCCAAAAGGATCGATTGAAGCCACTCAAAATCAGAGTGTTGTTCAATCCTGACTAATAGGTGGATCAACTACTGCCAGCACTACATTGCCTTCATCAATTGAAAGGGTAACTCCAATGGCAAAAACACTTGAGTTGACATTACCAAATGAGAAGGACATGACAGTTGTACTATTGATGTCACCTTTGACCCTTACTACTTCGTCACTATTAGCCCCTTCTCCACCTCTACCTAAAGGCCTATTGAAAGGGCTAGCTACTCTCATGAAAACCTATGAATCACACCTAAAGAAACTAAAATTTGAAGCCACTGGTTCATAAGCCTAGTAGGTCGAACATTTGTTAACTACCCAAGAGTAGACAATCGTTGAATCATCTCAATCAGTTGTTCAACTCACTCCTTAGAAGTCTTCTACCAAAGAAGAAGCACCTTTAGAGCCTATTGTTGCAAAAGACAAAGGCAAACAAGTCATCGAGGAACTCAAAACAGTCCTTGACCAAACAATTACTTAGCCTAAAGGGAGTGAAGCTAGAACAGAAATAGAGAAAGCCTCAAGAGACAAACATCGTGAAGATTATGATGACTGGATATTTCAAAATCTTGAACCAATTGTTAGTTTTGAGGAAGATAAAAACTTTGATTTTGAAATATTATTTCTCAAGAACATCAAAAGGCCAACAATGCTTTTAATGATCAAGGAATCATTCCTCACAGATTCATTGACTTTGATTTTCTCGACAACCATGGCATTTTTCTATTTGAACTTTTTGAACCCCTCATGTGACATCCTAATTTTCCAATTTTGATTTTAATTGAATGGGTTGGGCTTTTCATCGATGCATCTATAGTTCTTTTCCCTGAGCTGATCACTCATATGATAACTAGTTTATCTAGTGAAGCCGTTAAAGGAATTTAATGCAATGGACTTAAGAATTCGACTAGAAATCGACTGTTCGATCGTGCTAATCTACAAGGGTCAATACGACACCGTCAAAATCAACTAGAAACCAGAGATAGGTCGGTTCGACTGAGGTATGTGATTAGAGTGTGTATGATTCCGCCTAATTGCAAAATTCTTGTCGAACGGCGATAGACTGATTTTTTTGTCATTTATGTATCCTGTGCCTATACTTGAAACTTCAAGATTTTCACGACAATCGAGAGTCACCAATGAGTCAAAGATGCACAATGTAGTTTGAAAATAATTGACCACGGATCAATTGCACTAAAAATTTCTAAAAGTTACCAAATAGATCAAGTCACACAAAAATCATGCGTAGTTGAAATTAATCGTGAATTTAAACCGAATTTCAGAAATTAAAGAAAACTTGAGAAGCCAGCCAGATCGTCGACCACCTCCCCTGCTGCTGTCGTGCCTGTCACTGTCGCCCGCAAGCCTTACGCCTGCCCGCACGCACTGTTCACCCACCTATGCCTCCTGCTTGTGCGTAGCCGTTGTCTCGAGCCTTCATCTAGCCAGCCAAAATGTCGTAGTCGTTGTTCTAGCCGCTGTCTGCCTCCATCGAGCTCGCTAATAACTGCTGCAACTGCCGTCGTCCTGCCGTGGCCGTTTCAGCTTAAGCCGAGCCCCCACCAGCCCCTTTGGCTCAAGGACAGAGGCCGAAGGCTAGCAAGGGTTCTTAGACTTCTAGGCTTGTTTTTAGGCCTGTTCGGACCTCGCAGGTTTGTTTATTGCTCACTTCCGTGTTGCCTTCGCTGTGGACTCACCGACCTGCTAAATCGGTGAATTTACTTGCTAAACTCTGCTTAGGGAGTTAATGATGCCTAGTAGATAATTAGCTTAGCTTAAGATTAGTGATTTAATGGTTTAATTATGCATGCTAGGTGATTAAAATAGACTAATTAAGGACTAGATAGATTGTAGTATTTATCTAGATAGGTGCGAAAATTTCTTAGGCCCGTTTAGGTGGTTAGATTAGCGTTTCCAGCCTAGGTTTGCATTTATTGGATTTATTGGTATTTATTTAATTTTTTCGTAATTTATTTAATTATTTACTATTTTCCGAAAGTTATATCGAGATAATCGGTGATCGGAATTTCGTGCTGATTGCAATGGTGTGCTTAATTTATGCAAGTGAGTGTTATTTTGTGCATATTGAGTGGTGATTGTGATTTTGAGTATTTATTTCAAAATTACAAAATTTTGGTATTTAATTAGAAAATACCGGGTGTTGGGTTTTGACACCGAAAATGGTTTTTAATACTATATCAAATAGTGAGATTTTAAAAGGGAGGATATCAATTTTTCTGGTTAAAATTGATTGTGTATCCACACAATTATTTTTATCGCGTGTTTTTAATATGAAAAAAATGAGCCAAGTACATTATTTTAATTGAGACATTTGAGTGCAAAGCACAATGTCTTGGTCGGGATTGAATGGGTGCATGAACGGTTATGAGAACCCGTCCCCGATGTGAGTTGGGTGGACGTTACCCCTATATGGGATGCTTTTGTCAACGGATACCGGTTGCAATTGAGGTTGGGCCGATGCTTCTATGTGGAATGCCATCTAGATGTAAATGTTACCATGCTCGATGGGGCGAGACGGTGCCTAGTTATGTTAGAAGACCGCCGAACGTTGAGTAGGCCGTGCTCGTTGGGTTATGATTAAAAATTGAAACGCATGATTATGTGAAATTGACGCATTGGATTATGGGACAAAATTGTGTGGTACGGTATGGGACGTATCATAACGATTTGGTCTTATAATCGGGACGTTTGTGGTTGTGTGAAATATGAGATGTGGCGTTCCAATTGATTAAACTTGATTACTGTTTATGTTTGTGTTATGAACTGTACTGACTTATAGGGAGGATCTGAGACGAGGTGAGTCTTTGTGGTTGTGTGGTTAGGACGCCCTAGGCGTATTTCCTTTCTAATAGGGGTTTAAAGGGTGAAATTACTGAGACGTTGTCTCACCCCGTCGTGGGCCCAATTCTTTTCAGGTCTGTAGATGATAGTCCCGCCAGTGCGTTTTGGGCAGCCGAGGGGGTTTAGTGAGCAGCATACGTTTTTCCCTATTCCTGGGACTTCTTGGCTCCGTGAGCTCATGGTGTCTACAATCTTGGTCTATGAGGGCCTACCTGAGTTTGTACTTCATTGATTCAGAGCGTGGTATCGTCATGGGCCTAACAAAGAACAGGAAGGTCCCTTGAATGGTTTTGACGCACCTGCTATTGAGGGAGAGGAGATGGTTGGCCCCCTCGACATCGACATCCTTGATGGTGTCGTGGAAGACCCAAACCCCCCGGAGGTCTCAAAGGTCTCGGCTGAGGAGTCCTGAACCTTATGAAAAGTGTTTTGTGAAAATGGTACCCTGTCACACCCCGATCTTCCGAGTGCGTGCCCATCCCTCTGCGGTCAATTAGCTAGCAACGTCCCAGGACACATCGCCAACCCATTCAATTTTTATACACATTCGGAAGTGAATAAATAATCCATAGATAACAACAAGATGAGGTAGAAAAGTAGAGCCACAAATTTTCAAACTGAAAATCACAATGCACTTATATACATAACCAACTATATCATTTACAATAACAGTCTATAAAAATAAGGTCTGCAAAATAGGGAGGTTTCATAAGATTATAGATCCTCTTCCTCCACCTCTTCATCCTCATTGGAGACTTTAGTTGAATACACTGGGGTTCCTAGATCTAAAAGATCTGGGTTTACCACTGAACCACTGAAAGGAGCTATGCCTTTCCCAAAAGCAACCTCCAGCATGTACATAGGTACCTAAGATTCTGGTATGGGACTCTCTCTCTATCCATGCCGCTCAAAACGGTACCATGATCTGTATTGATGAGGTACCTATGGGGTAGAGCCTCATCAACTTAAACTACGGACTTCATGAGCTCATAGACCAAACCCCTTGGGTGCTCATGAATTGGAATATAGGCTACTTGCTCTATAACCTTCATTGGCTGACCAAAATGATCGAGAGGAGCTGCCATCTAAGAACCTGAAAATGTTATCCCACAACGGGGTGAGACGATGACTCAGCAAGTTCAACCCCCTAAGACCCGATTAGGAAGAAAATACGCCTTGAGGGCTGCCTAAGTGCAAACATAAGTCAAAGGACTTACCTTAGTTTCAATCTCTTCCTGCAAGTCAATACAATTCGAATAACCATCCAATCATTTCAACTAATTAGATCGAATCATCGATCCTAACTTAGTTGATTGCATGTCATCACGACCATCTCCCGGTCATCTCCATCAATACAATCTATAAAGTCCGACCACTTTACGGACTACTCACTCTAAGCTGAAAATATATAGTATAGCTTGCACTAAGTTGATTAATAGTACACTACTCACTCTAAGCTGACATATCAAGGCTCGCAGGCTGATATAGTATACTAATAATTCTTAACAGAAGTGGCTAAGGTATACTGCTCGCTCTAAGTTGACATATTGAGGTTTACGAGGCTGATATAATATATCGATATATTGCTCGCTCTAAGCTAACATATCAGAGCCCATAGGTTGATATAGTACACCCTTATGATCATTTAACACTTTTACCATTTTTATCATACCAGATAGACATAATCGTGTGTGGGTAAACGATCGGCCTTAGCTAACATACAATATTTTCACCTTTGAAATCCCACCAATTTCCACAGTCCAAAAATACATTTTTGACATTGTAAACCGACGCCCGGTGATTTTCTAATTAATTATTGAAATTATTAAATTTTGGTATAAATACCTAAAATTGGAAATTACACTCAATTTACACAAATTAGCAGTCAAATAAATAATTCAATCACACCATTGAAATCAACATAAAATTCCGGTCACCGGCTATCCCGGTCTAATTTTCTGAAAATAATTAATTAATTAAATAATTACGGAAATTAATTATTAAATACCAAAAATGCACATTTAGGCTCGTAAAGCCTAATTAAAAGTTGAGACGAGTCTGAAAAATTTCTAAACCACTCTAGATAAATACTAGAGCTTGTCTTGGCTCTTATCATACTACTCTAACCACATAACATGCAATAACAATTAATTAAATTGCTAATCTATTCTAACTATCCACCTAATTCATACTTAGTCTAAACTAATCAACCGTTAAACGTCATTAACTTACTAAGCAAGGATTACCGAGTTAAACTCACTTGATTAACGATTTGCGTGGACCACAACGACGGGGACAGGAAGAGGATCGATAAACTCCAAAGCGGGTTTGTCTTTCGAAGTTGGGAATGCCACAAAAACGGGCCAAATAATGCTGGAAATACCCACGGCTCTGGTTTCTGTTCGGTGGCTGAAGAAGCTACTTCGGTGGTTGGTTGAGGCGGAAACGGGCTAAGATGGGCGGAGGAGGCAAGTGCGGGTCCAGGAAGAGGTAGGCGGTAGCTCCAACGACCATGACAGCTACGCATGGTAGCTTGGCTTCTCTAGGTAGCTGCGAGTAGGAGCGGACGAGTGGCTGGAGGTGCAGGATCGGTAGGACGGTCGTGGTGCTGTGTGGGCGAGCGAGCGGCTGCGATAGGTGGATGGCGGCTCTATGTGATCGGATGGGCAAAGGGGGCTGAGCTGCTCAATTTCTGGGTTTGTTGGAGTTTTTGAATAGCAAGGAGAAGGAGAGAGGGAGTCGACGGTGCAAAAGAGAGAGGAAGGAAGGGGGGGAACTGGCTAGACTGGGGGGGACCACCATGCAGCTGGCTTCCACAACCCATTTTTCCAGCCTTAAAACTTTCTCTAGAAGCTTTGAAGATGGTCTGAATGTTGGGTCCAAGGGGGAGTTACGAATTTTGGAGGTAATTCCCTCAAATTGGACTTCAATTCCTTCTTGAATCAACTCAATTTGGCTTCTAAAAATTCAACCATCGAGTCCTCGATCAAATTGGCTTTTTTCCTCGCCAATAGATCCCACTTGCATCCCTATTTCACGATAAAAAACGGTCCTCTGAATGTTCCGGTCAAAAACAACCCTATCCCAACTTTTTCCCAAAAATCTCGGTTTGCAGAAAAATCTTCGGAAGGTGAGTTGACATTCCTAAAATGATTTGTGACATGACAGAACTTACAATTTTTGAAATCGGATTCAAATTCGCGGTTAATTTCAATCTGGCGCAATTTTAGCGTAACCTAGGCTATCGAGTAGCTTTCATAAATTTTTAATGCAAATGACTCGTAATCGATTTTCTTCAAGTCACAATGAACCTCTTTGACACATAGGCAACTCTCGGTGGTCATGAAAATCTCAAGGTTTCAAATATGGGCACAAGGTACCAAAACGATAGAAAAATCGGTCTAGTGCGGTCAACAAGAATTTTGTAATTTAGTGGAATCACCCATGTTTAGCCACGCATCTTTGTTGAATTGACCTATCTATAATCTCTAATTAACTTTTAATTATGTCGTAATGATTTCTACAGATGAGCATGGTCGAGTAATCGATTCATGGTCGAATTCCCAAGTCTATTGTATTAAAATTCCTTAATGCCTTTCCCATATAGTCTAGTTATCTCAGGAGTAATCAACTCTGAGAATAGCACTATAGGCGTGTTGATGAAAGGCCTGATTTATTTAATTGAAAACAGAATTAAAATCTAGGATGTCACAACTCTTCCCATCTTATAAAAATTTGGTCCTCAAAATTTAAATCATTACAATACTTTAAGCAAAAAGGTGGGGGTACAATTACCTCATCGACTCTTCACTCTCCCAGGTTGCTCCTTCAGTGCCGTGGTATTGCCAGACCACTTTGACCAATAGGATGGTCTTTGTATGTAGAATTTATTCATTTTGATCCATAATCTGAACCGGGCTCTCAACGTATGACACTCTGTCATCCACGTCTAATTCTTCAAAATTAAACACATGGGTCGAGTCAGGCTCATACTTCCTCAACATCGACACGTGAAAGACGTTGTGCACTTGTGCTAGTCTTGACGGCAATGCAAGACGATACGCTAGGATCTTAATTCTCTCTAGAATCTCAAATGGACCTATGTACCTCGGACTCAGTTTTCCCTTCTTGCCAAAGCACGAAGTTCCCCTCATTGGTGACACCTTCAAAAGAACGTGATCACTAACTTGAATTTCCAATGGTCTCCGGCGCTTATCTGCGTAACTCTTCTATCGACTCTGAGTAGTCTTTAGTCTGCCTTTGATAACTGCAACTACATCTACTGACTGTTGAACCAACTCTTGGCCTATGATATTTCCTTCCCCAACTTCATCCCAATATACTGGCATTCTACACGCTCTACCATACAACGCTTCGAAATGAGCCATCTGAATGCTCTGCTAGTAGCTGTTGTTATAGGCAAACTCGATGAGATGAAGTTGTTCTTCCAAATTTCCTTTGAAGTCCAACACGCAAGCTCGCAGCATGTCTTCGAGGGTTTGAATTGTCCTCTCAAATTGGCCATCCGTCTGAGGATGATATGCCGTAATATGCTGCAACTTCATACCTAAAGCACTCTGCAAGCTTTTTCAAAAAGTAGCTGTGAATCTTGGGTCTTGGTTTGAGGTTATCGTTATTGGCACTCCATGTAGATGAACGATCTGACGCACATACAACTTTGTGTGTCTGTCCAAACTAAGGTCCTTTTGTACTATGATGAAGTGAGCCGATTTTGTCAATCTGTCGACCACTACCTAAATGGAATCATTTCCTCTCTGACTCCTCGGTAGGCCGGTCATGAAATCCATTGTGATGTGCTCCCACTTCCACTCTTGGATCTCGAGAGTTTGCAGAAGTCCTCCCGGCCTACAATGTTATGCCTTCACTTGCTAATATGTCAAATACTTGGTGACATGCTTAGCGATGTCCACCTTCATACTAGACCACTAATAGTGTTGCGTAGATTCTAATACATTTTTGTACTACCAGGATGAGTGCTGTAACTATTACGATGAGCTTTTGATAAGATCTCCTCTCTAAGTTTTGCATCGTCAGGTACACACAATCGTCCTTGGAATCTCAATGTTCCATCCTCAGAAATCTGAAAGTTAGCCTTTCTCTTATCAGTATCCTCTTGCAAAATCTTTTGAACATCTGGATCTGTCGGTTGAAGTAATTTGATCCTGATTTGAACATTTGGCTCAATTCTGAGGGTGGCTATAAGATTCGAAAGGTGGCTTACCTCAAATTTGAAAAGCAAATCTCAAGCTCTCTCGATTAAATTCCACTCTTTAACCAGCATATGTGTGACTGAAGACTTCCGACTCAAAGCGTCGGCGACCTTATTCGCCTTTCTAGGGTGATATAAGATGTTGTAGTCGTAGTCCTTTAGAAGTTCCATCCAGCGGCGTTGTCTCATATTTAACTCCTTTTGAGAGAATAAATACTTGAAACTTTGGTGGTTAGTGAATATCTGAAATCTTTCTCCACACAAATAATGTCTCCAAATCTTCAAAGCGAAAATAATTGTCGCAAGTTCTAAGTCATGCATCGGGTAGTTTTGTTCATGAGGCCTTAAATGACGGGAGGCGTACACAACAACCCTACCATTTTGTATCAACACGCAACCCAGTCCTGTGAACAACGCTTCACTGTAGATCTCGTATCCTCTAGGATTAGATGGAATGGTTAGCACAGGTGCGATAGTTAGCTTTTGCTTAAACTCTTGGAAACTATGCTCGCACTTGTTGATCCACACGAACTTCTCTTCTTTTTTCAGTAGTCTAGTCAATGGCGACGCTAATGTTGAGAATCCCTCTATGAACCTTCTGTAGTAACTTGCCAAACCTAGAAAACTTTTGCTCTCTGTTACTATAGTTGGTCTTGACCAGTTGATCACTGCTTCAATCTTGGCTAGGTCCACGGAGATTTCTTTGCTTGAAATCACGTGACCTAAGAAAGTAACACGAGTCAATCAAAACTCACACTTGCTGAACTTAGCTACAGCTGATGAACCCTCAGAGTCTACAGTACTACTCTTAAATGAATTTCATGCTCTTCCTCACTCCTCGAATACAAAAGAATATCATTGATGAACATGATCACAAACCGATCCAAGTATTCTTTGAACACTCGGTTCATCAGATCCATAAAAGTAGTGGGGGTGTTTGTCAAACTGAACGACATTATAGTGAACTCGTAATGGCCATATTGAGTACGAAACGTTGACTTTGGAATGTCTTCCTTTCCGATCCTCAGCTGATGATATCCCGTCCTCAAGTCAATTTTTGAAAATATCAACACTCCTTGTAACTGATCAAACAAGTCGTTGATCCTCGGGAGTGGGTACTCGTTCTTGATCGTCACCTGATTGAGTTGACGATAGTTGATGCACAGGTGCGGCGAACCATCTTTTTTCTTTACAAACAGAATTGATGCTCCCAAGGTGATGCACTGGGACATATGAATCTCTTATCTAACAATTCCCGCATCTGCACCTTCAGTTCTTTCAACTCAGATAACGCCATCCGATAAGGAGCCTTAGAGATTGGCTTTGTCCTAGGTGCTAATTCAATCACAAACTCAATCTCTCTCCTTGGCGGTAGACTTGGCAATTCCTTCGGGAATACATTTGGAAATTCTTGCACTATTGTGATAGCTTCAATCTTCAGCTCTTCAATTGTTATATCCACGACAGTTGCTAGGTAACCTTGACAACCCCCGTCTAACAAATGGGTTGCCTCAAGCAAAGGGATCAATGTAATCAAGGGTCCTCCTCGACTTTCCACAAACTCGAAACTCTCACCCTCTAATGGGTCAAACTAAATTGCTTTACAACAACGGTCCATCTTAGCTCGTTGCTTGGTGAGCCAATCCATGCTAATTATCAAGTTAAAGTCATACATGGCTAAGACTAATAAGGCTATCATCCCCTCTCGCTTACCAATCACTAACTTGCAATCAGAACAACCCAATGCAGACAACACCTTATCTTTTAACGGTATAGATATGCTAACTATTGACTCCAGCAACTCAGGACTTAATCTTATCAGTTGAACAAATTGCTCGGCAATGAAAGAATGAATCGCGCCAGGGTAGAATAAAGCATAAGCAGCATGGTCGTTAAGTGAAACTGTACATGTGATCACATCAGGTGCATCCTTTGCCTAACCTCTGGTGATGGCATACATTGTTCCTTGAGCTGGGGGTCTCATTTGTCCACCCTGCGGTGCGTTTTGTGGTGCGTGCCCTCTGATCTGTCCTAACAGTGGCAGTGGCGGTTATTGCAGTTGTCCTCTTGGTTGTCTAGGATAATATTTGGCTATGTGACCCTGTTGGCCACATTCAAAACAAGCGCCTGTCCTTCGAGGGCACAGGGCTATGCCATATCGTCTTCCACAGAAGCGACTTATGCCATTTTGACTTGGCCCTAATTTCCCAATTCCACCCTTCTTATTGGGCGGAACATGAAACTTTCCTCCAGTCATGGGCCTCTTCCCATGTTGAACCCCTTCTTTGATTGAATTAAACCTCAATCCAAACAAGGCGGCTTGCTTGTTCAAACTTCTCTCAAGCAACTGAGCTCAATGGTAAACTTCTCTATAGTCTTTTAGATCCAACGACACCAGCAGTTGCTTCCACTCTAGCTGAAGGCCATTCCTGAACCTTCGAGCTTTTTCTTCTAGATCCTCAATCAACCTTGGAGCATACTATGAAACCTTTGCAAACTTGACCTCGTACTGGTCGACCGTTATCATTCTTTGGCAGAGGCGATGAAATTCCTCAATCTTTTGTTCTCCGGGTACTACTAGAGAAGTACTTATCGTTGTCGTTGAATGCTTTAAGGAATGCGTCCTCTCGGAAACACGTATCTCTGGTGGCCCTCCACCAGATATTCGCATTACCCTGCAGTTGATATATTGCCCGAACAACTCTTTCTTCTTCATTGCACCTTAGAAGTGCAAACGCCTTTTCCAAGTCCTAAATCCATAGCGAGGCAGTTTCAGGGTCTCCAGTACCCATGAACCTCGGTGAGTTCAGCTTCAAGAACTACCCCACCAATTTGTGAATCACTCTCTCCCTTTCCACAACTATGTTCGTAGCTGGAACTTCGGCAGGTGTAGTAACGGGTGTGACCTTAGCAACGGCGGCAATGGTAGCAGTAGTGGTAGCTTGAGTGGTAGTGGCTTGATTCTGTGCCTACTGCCCTATCAGATCTCTCATGGCTTCAAGCGCTTGCATGATCCCTTCGAACTCGGGATAACCAGGGGCTGCTACCCCAGCACCAATAGGAAGTGGTGCTACTCCACTCGTGCTAGCTGTGCTGGTGCTCTACCTCAGCCTCCTCGAGTACTGACCTTCGTTGGTGTAACCTAAGCGGGCCCTATGGTATGCTTCTTAGGAGTCCTCTGCTCTTGATCGCTTATTTTGAAGGTTCCTTAAAGAAGCCTACTTCCAATTCCACATAGAATTAGAAGTTGAGCGATCCACACGAACAAATAATTCTATCAACTAGCTATCATAGACATGTGCCAGCATGAAATAAAGGCCAATCCTACTAACTATCTCATAAACCATCGCACCTTATCACTCTAATCCTAAACCATGCTCTAATGTCACGCTTCGATCCTCGAGTACGTGTCCATCCCTTCGCGGTCGATTAAATAACGACGTCCTAAGATGCATCACCGACCCATTCAATTTTTATGCACATGTGGAAGCGAATAAATAATCCCCAAACAACAACAAGATATGATAGAAAAGTAGGGTCACAATTTTTCGAATTGAAAATCACAATGCACTTATATACATAACCAACTATGTCAGTTACAATAGCAATCTATAAAAACAAGGTTTGCAAAATAAGGGGGTTTCATAAGACTACAGATCCTCTTCGTCCACCTCTTCATCCTCATTGGAGCCTTCAGCTGAATACACCGGGGTTCCTGGATCTAAAAGATCTAGGTCTACCACCGAACCACCGGAAGGATCTGCTGCGCCTTTCCCAAAAGCAACCTCCAGCATGTACATAGATACTTCAGATTCCGATATGGGACCCTCTCTTTGTCGATGCCGCTCACGATGGTACCATGATCTGTATTGATGAGGTACCTTATGGCGTAGAGCCTCATCAACCTAGACCACAAACTTCACGAGTTCATAGACCAAACCCCTTGGGTGCCCATGAAACGAAATATAGGCTACTTGCTCTGTAACCTTCTTCAGCTAACCAAAACGCTTGGGAGGAGTTGCCATCTAGGGACTCGAAAATGTTATCCCACAATGGGGTGAGACGATATCTCAACATGTTCAACCTCCTAAGACTCAATTAGGAAGAAAATATGTCTTGAGGGCTGCCTAAGCGCAAACACAAGTCAGAGGACTTATCTTAGCCTTAGTCTCTTCCTTCAAGTCAATACAATTCGAATAACCATCCAATCATTTCAACCAATTAGATCGAATTATCGATCAATCGACTTAGTCGATTGCATATCATCACGACCATCTCCCGATCATCTCCATTAATACTATCTATAAAGTCCAACCACCTTATGGACTGTTCAATCTAAGTTAAAAATAGATAGTATAGCTCGCACTAAGCTGATAAATATTATACTACTCGCCCTAAGCTGACATATTGAGGCACTCAGGCTGATATAGTATACTAATAATGCTCACCAGAAGTTGCTAAGCTATACTGCTCGTTCTAAGCTGACATATTGAGGCTCGCAGGCTGATATACTATACCGGTATACTGCTCGCTCTAAATTGACATATCAGAGCTCATAGGTTGATATAGTATACCATCATGACCATCTAACACTTTTACCATTTTGTTGACACCTAATTTAGAATTTTTATTATTTTATTTTTTATATGGAGGATAATAAATGAAATAAAACATTTGGGTTTGTGGAGGAGATTTCAAAAGAAATAATGAAGTGTTTTTTTCTTGTTGAACACATATCTTCATTTCAAAATTTAAAAAAAAATAAAAATTCGATTGTGTGATTCTGGAGCCTTTTTTGTTGGATGGTTGAGCAAATATTTGCAAATCTTCAACAACTTTGAGCACTTTCGCTATAAAATGCGAGGCTTTAGAACGAGCGAATGGGGGGGGCTTCTCTTCATTGTTCGTCCAAAAAATAGCAAATTGAAGAGAAAAAGAGAAGAAAGGTTTTCCTTTGCTTTTCTGTTCGTGTCTTTGAGAAAACAAAAGAGAAAAAGCAAAAAAGTGAAGAAGAAGAGTCAACAAAAAGAAGCAAAAGCTTTTGCTTCTGCAGAAAGTGATAGAGACAGGTGAGAGAGAGTGTCGGGGAGAGAAAAAGTGAAGAAAAAAAGAAGAAAATAGGACACACTTTGTTCATCTTCCTCGTGGATTCCTCCTCCGTGAAGCTTCCACTACGGCTCCCGTGTCGACGCCAACCATCTCAGCTCGCCGCCGGTGAAACCCCTCGCGACGCCTTCCCGCGCCAACGTAGCCACGGTCTCCGCTCGCGAGTCCCGAACGACCACCGCCGTCCACTTCGCCCCGCACAGCCCGCGCCGGAGTTTCTTCGCCGTGCTAGCTATTGAGGAGCCGTTCCACCAGTCCGACGAAACCACCGCTGTGCCGACCAGCGACGTCGCAGCTCTCCTTGCCCTACCCATTCCGCACCACCGCAGCCGACCCGTGTCACCACCGAGACTTGACACCACCGCCCACGATGATCCCGACGCTACAGGTCTACGTGCAACCACCGACGCCACCACACTTCTGCAGCTCGAGTTTTCACCGGTCATCATCTTGCCAAGCCGCATCGCCGGTCCTTGAACCCTCGATCGCCGCGCTGCTGCTGTCGTTCAGCCACCGCGCCTTTGCAACGGGACCCCGACGTCGCCTCCGCCCGCTCGCTCGCGCCCGAACCCGAGCACCTTTGCTGTTGTCACCGACGACGTGCTGCTGTCTTCGCTGCACGGTCTTCCCTCGTTTTGTTGCAGGTCTGCCTCGCCGGACCTTCGACGGACAGCCCCAGCTCCGGCCACCAGGAGCCATCACTTGGCGAACCACCATCGCAGCTCAGCCATTACTGTTTCCTTGCCATTTCTTCAAGTCAACCGTGAGTTAGACTAGGTGAATTTTATATTTGATTTCATGTTTTGTTTTTATTCTAACTTGATTTATTTTGATTTATATTTATCTGATTAGGAAATTTGTCATATTAAGCCATGATAATCAAAAATATTGAACCGCGAGACAGCGGGTTAGATTTTTGATTATTTCAACTTTTTATGATAAATTTATGGTTTGCTTTGCATTATTGGCTTGTGTTAAAATATATGTCATTGATATACATTGATGAATTATATTTTGGTGCGTCATCATTATTTGCTCCTCACATATTATGCATATCTAGAATTTAAGTACTTAGGTCCATATGCATCTCATATTTAAAGCTTTGCATTTTGTAAGATTCATTTAGAATTAGGATGATTTTCCTTTAATAAAACAAAAAAAAAAGAAATAAAAATGTTATCTAGGTCATATAAATCACACCACATGTTGCACTCTAGTTAGTGGGTCATAGATTAATGTTTTAATATTCCCATCATGTAGTTTTTTAATAAAAGGCCTAAGATTAACATTGCATCATTATGCCGCTTTCTTTAATAAGAATTATTGTCATTTAAAAAAAAAAACACAAAAGCCGTTTAGTTAGCTAATAAGTTAGTTCATAATTAATCTCATTTTATGTCATCATTGTTTAGCGTAGGTTGCATATATGTATAAAAAAATCATTAAAAAAAAATCATAAAAAGAATATGTATATAGATTTACCATGTCATTCATCCCATATCACGTAGCACATGCATATTTATGATTATATAAATTAGATTGCATACATATAGTGATAAGTTTAAGTCATACCATATGAATTGCATCTCGCATGTCATTAAAATAAATCCATGCATATTAAATTTAGATTAAGATTGCATATAATTAACATTTTTTTCAAAAAAAGAAAAAAAGAAAAATTAGTTGTCTTGTCATTTAGAAATCATGTTTAGGGCATGCATTTTTATTAGCATTTTTTTATTGAATGTTATTTTATTGATTGTGCACCCGCATGATCACCATTTGCATGTTAGTAGCTTATGTTTAAATTAATCAACATTGCCTGCAAAATATTTTTAAAATAAAAGGTACCGAAAGGGCGTTAGACTAATCTAGCGTAACCATGTCCCCGGACTTATTGAATCTCTAGTTCGTAAAAATAAAGTATTCTCCCATACTTTATTTGGGTTTCTAATCAACCCTAATTGATTAGTGGCGGCTCCAAATTAAATTGAAATTGCATGTTTAAATGAGTTAATTTCTATCAAGTCGCGATTGGTAGGACTTGGGAGGGTCTGTGCCAAGTCTTCGGACTTAGTAATCCATTAACCTAAACTTCTAGGATTGCCCCTGAAAATTTAGGTCGCGACAGCTTGGCGACTCCACTGGGGACAGAGTTAAAACTCATAGTGGACATAGGCCTGTTTCATTTTTTTAAAATATTTTGTTTGGCAGCATGGAAACAAGGTACGCTCCTAACATAAAGTGTTAAATGTTTTTGCAGATGGGAGGTATAAGGGGAGTAGTCTTTGCTAACCCTTGTTTTGCAGGTTGGAGTTAAGGATGAATGGTTGAACTATAGAAGTGTTGTTTGCAATTAAACTATTGTGCATGTTTTATTGTTTTTAGCACTACACTATAGCACACACAACCTGCTGCCGGACCTGGGCTGCGATAGATTCTTAGGATGGTGTTGAGAATGATACTTCCTCTAAAGCGAGACTGCTATATAGAGGTTGACCTTCTCTTCCCGAAAGTTCTTCATGGTGTCGAATGTGTTTGTCCATATCCGCGAGACTGCGTGATATTAGACATTCCATTCGACTGAGCCGGGGTTAGGAGGACCTGACACGTTAATGCGAGACTGCAACGGTCAGATCATCCTCTTAGCTCCATTTTGTTAAGCCATCTAGATAGAAATCGAGCCCCACATTTCATGCGTGTGTCTATGTGATTGTCATCTCTTTCTAGTAAAAGTAAGTTGTTTAAATTCTTACTACTGCAATTTACTTACTTGCAATTTCGTTGGTCCATGACACTAGGTTTCGTCGTCGGTCTTATTTTATATGCAATGGGGAGATCCGATGTTCAATTCGTTCCAACTCCCAAGATTGAGCTCAGAGGGTGGTGGAACAATTTAAGTAAAGAAGGTCAAGATTATGTGGAGTCGATACTGGGACGGCTCATCCCCCTTTTGGATATCGGAGTCCATAGTGGTGTTTTGCAAGCTATATCACACTTTTGGTGTCCCGAGACGGCTACATTTATTTTTGGTAAGAATGAGCTAACTCCAACACTGGAAGAGTATAGCGTCATCATAGGAATGCCCATTGAGACTGAACTTGTTAGGCCACCTCTTGGTATGGAACCCACATCAATTTTATCTCAATTTTTAAGAATTGAAATTGACGAGGTTAAAAAAGTTTTGAAAGCTAATTGTAATGCATGCCCTTTCTCTTTTTTGGCTAATCATTTTTTAAATCAATCTTCAATGCGCCAAAAGGGTAGGATATTCATCTTAGCATTCTTTGGACTTATAATATTTCATCATCGAAGAAATGCTATTAATCCTTCGATTGCATGGGTGGTCAGACAAGCATGTGCTGGCATGAATTTTATAAACATGATCTTAGCTGAGACATTTTTATCCCTCAACCGTTTTAAACAAAATGGAGAAAAAATCATGAATGCCTCTCTTGAGCTTTTACAGATTTGGTTTCTTTCTCACATGAAGGAGTTTGGTCATTTCATGCGTCGAGGTGAAATTGATGATTCTAGTTACCCAATAAAGAGATTTTCAATCTTAGAAAAAAGTATACCGGAAAATCATTTTCCGATTGGGTGACTTTTCTTAAAAATCCAGATCTCAAGGGCTTTCTATGGTATGCTAAATGGTTCCATGTTAGCGTAGCTCGCTTCTCTCACAAGATAAATAATCCAATTCCACTGATGGGAATTACTGGTGCAACATCTTACTATCCTTATAGAGTGGCCCGCCAGTATCGAGTGCTCCAAGATATCCTACCTCCTCTCCGAGTGGATCTATTCCAAGCCCGCTTCGTGCACAAGGATCACAAATACCTCGATGAGATCGAGCATCTTGAAAATGCATGGAAGGAATGCCATCCTGAAAAGATAGTGGTGCCTAGAAGATTGAAAGGAAAAGAGAGGGTTTTTCATGCCTCGGATTATTATATCCACCATCACGAGATCCCTCAAGCTCTACTTCCCGTGATACCTAAAGTGACCATGAAGCCCACTCGTAAAGCACAAATTGAAAATCTTGAAGAAACGGTGGAAAGGAAAGAAGCTTGCATTTCTGAGTTGGTTCGACAGAACAAGAAGCTTCGAAAGACTGTGATCTCCCAATTGTCTATAGAAAAGAGTCACTAGATTTAGGAGTTTATTTCTGGCTTTATGATGTTATTTCAATTTCTTAGATTGATGTTTTAGGAATTTAATTTCCTAGGGAGTTATGTTAGCATTTTAAGTTGATGTCTTTGGAATTTGATTTCACTTAATAAAATAAGCGATTGACCGTTGTCATGGACCAATCTCATTTGTTATGATTTTACATTGACAGGTTACAACACGGCTAATCCAAGATCGCCAATCTGTACTCGTTCTAGAGCAACAATGGCTGACAACACTGAACAAACACGTGTTGCTGAACAAGCTTGTGTTGCTGCTCTTGAATCAGAGATGAAGCAAGTCTTGAATGTTCTTGAGCAGCTCTCTAAGCAAATCGACTCTCTCCAAGCAAACATTCCCCACAAGCTCCGCAAGTTGAAGTGGTGTTACCACAACATACTCCGTGGCCGATTTGAGAGATAAAGAAGTGATGGACACCCAGGGCAACCAAGTGGCAAATTCGATTATTATGTAAAGTATTCGGCTCCTCCCCAGCTCCTACTTTGACCCACGAGATATCATTCCAGATGGATGGGGTGGCATAGATGATCCCGCACCTCCAAAGATTGAGAGCTTTGATGATGCACTCAAGGGAATGACTAAACTATTCGAAGAGAATTTAGTGTTTGTCATCGACAAAGCTCGAGAGTAGGAAAATTTTAATTATTTGCACACTCCTCTGCAGAGTCTTTATTGCTTTCCATATTTGCATATTTGCATTTTCAATTCTAGCATTTCCCTCATTTCAATAATGTAATTTGCTTTTCATCCAATAAAATACATGGAGATTTTTCATTTTTAAGGGCATGTTGAAGTACACCAAACTAGCCCCGTGATGAAATCCTACCAAAAGAAAACGGCAAGGAGCTAATTCTAAAGGCTGGGCTTCTTCATGTTCCCTTGAAAAAAAATTTCAAAATAAAATAATTTTCCAGCATGCATCTAATTTACCATGTTTGTTTCATTTAATTATTTGCTTTATGTTTCAGGTGCAGCTCTGCGCACATTTAAGGAATCTCTATGAGCTCCCTTGCAAAGAGGGGCAAGACACAGACACTTAACATCTTTGACTTTATCTTTTGATGTGCAAAAATAGAGCATGGCATTTTTATCATTTCAGAATGTTTTCACATGATGTGCAATTCACCAATTCCACTTGAAATTTATCAAAATGGATAATTCAGTGAAGGATGTTGAGCTACTTGAACATGCTAAATGATGCTAAATGAGGCGTGAAAGGCAAGCCTAATCCCATACACAGTCCCCTGTCTATACATTGTGAGGTGAGTATGGAAACATTTTGTGTTTCAAGATGAAGAATTTTCTTGCATGAAGTACGACAATTAAAATGACAAGGGGCAGTTCATTTCTCTATTGTTAACCCTTGTTTAACCCTTCTTTGAGCCTAAACACTTGAAGAACTTCTTTCATACTACCCCTGTCAAGAACCACCCCACATCGGGGCAAATGGAGGTAAGTTGACATTGAAGGAGAGTGAAATGGATGGAAATTTTCTTGCTTTCACTTGCATCAATCTTCAAGTTATGCTTTGACATTGAATTCATGTGGTAATTTAAGTGCCTTAGGATGACGAAGAGCGTTTCTTTCACTATCCTACACACTTATATCCTTTGCATAGCCCACTTGAGCTTGCAATTTCATTTCTTTAAACCCAGTTGGTGATCATCCCCCACACTGGGGCAAGGCAAGAGACAAATGAAGATCCTTGAAGGTTCGAGTGTCATTGAAGGTATACTTGACACACGCATTGTGCGTAAGAACTGAAATCAAAATAGAACTAAGGGGCATGAAAAAGCAGTGTGCCTGGTAAAAGCAAGGCCAATGCCCATGAAAAGAAAAGAGAAATGACTGATGAATTTGGGGCATAATAAAAAGAGCAGTGTGCTTGATCGATGCCCATCATCAAAGAAAATGATTTTGAGAAAAGATCTCCAGTTGAATAATCATTGGCATCAGTGATAAACTCTTGAGCCAATAAAGAAATCTGTCAAGAAGACAATCAGTGGCGAAGAAAACTAGTGGTGATGTCAAGATGATCACCAACTCTTACCCATTACACACATCTTTGAGCCTAACGATCCTTTCGTTTCTCAAACCCAAGAACCAAGCCTATGTTACGTCCCTTACAAAGTCTCTTCAGATTATGGCACTTGAATTAACATAGGAATTCATATGTTTTAAGCATTGCTCGAAGAAGTGCGAGCAAGATTATTTCTTTCTCATTTTGCAGGGTTCTTGACTTGTAAACCCGGAGATGATTACAGAATTGTTCTTTCAATAGCCTTGACTCAAAGAGTATCTTTTGCTAAGCCATTTACCAAACCCACATTACAATCATTGTCAAAAACCTCTCAGATTGGTAAGGTCGTACTGCTTGCAAGAAAATTCGAACTCTCGTCGACAAGATGATGATAAGATTGAGTGATATATTCCCGCATTAATGGTCGGGACAAATAACCCCTCCTAAATGAGAGCGAGTGAAAAAGCCTTTTCACACCAAAAGCGTCTCATTTAGCATGTTCAAGAGATTCACACTATAACTGAAAATTGTCATTGTGATAATTTTTCCAGTAGAAGCTTGATAAAGCCATCATTGAATTTTTCCTCAAAGACCAAAAAATTGTCTTTGAAACCCTGAGTTTGTTCAGTCATCTTGGTGCTTGATGAGAATTCCAAGTACCCATTTATAAAATATTTCAAATGTCTAGTGTGAACTTCAGATATTTGAACCCTTAAATGCTTGATGTGACTTCCAAGTGTTTGTCTTTCCAAATGTCGATGTGACTTCCAGATGTTTAGTAAAATATTTTCAAATGTCTAGTGTGAATTTGAGATATTTGAACCTTTAAAATGCTTGATGTGACTTCCAAGTATTTGTCTTTTCGAGCGTCGATGTGATTTCCAGATGTTTTGAATTTTTAAGTACTTGATGCAATTTCCAGGTGCTTGGGATTTGATGAGAGTCCCAAATCCCCAAAGATTTTTCTTGATTCAGTTTAATTTAGGCGACCGTAGAATGGTACGGGTCCTAAAACAACATTTATTGCTCTAACAGGCGACCATAGAATGGTATGGGTCTGGAAAACAGTTTCCCCATTCGGCGACCGTAGAATGGTACGGGTCCTGAAAAATCAATTCTCCGTCAAGGCGACCGTAGAGTGGTACGAGTCCTCGACAACACCTATTCCCTATTTTAGGCGCGTAGAATGGTACGGGTCCTAGGCAAAACCCATTTCAGGCGATCGTAGAATGGTACGGGTCCGGGAAGGTAAATCCCGTTTAGGCGACCGTAGAATGGTACGAGTCCTAGACACAACCAAACACTGTCATACTGGGCGACCGTAGAATGGTACAGGTCCTGGGAAAATAGTTTCTTTGTAAAGTTATGTTACTATTTTAGGCGACCGTAGAATGGTACGGGTCCTGGACATGTAACACCGACTGCCTAGAACTACTCTATCCTTCTTGAAGGTAGGTTATTCCAGGTGCTTGGGATCTGATGAGAGTTCCAGATCTCTAAAGACTTTGAGCCTTTCAATTATCTGAAGAGATTTCCAGATGTTTGTCAGGCCTCGTAGGAATCATTTCACACCTAGTAATACTTTTCTGAATCTCCAGATAAGTATGACAGGTACGTGTTTTTCTTTGCATTTGCATTTCATTGAGCATAGACACATTGAGATCTACGTTCTTGACCAAATCATTGCATTTACATTGCATTATTGCATGACCTTGCATTTCAAAAAGAATTAAATTTATTTGAAAAAGAGGTCACTAACATTTGCATATGCATTTCATATTCATTTTGCATTCATTTTGCATTTGCATTTCATTGAGCATAGACACATTGAGATCTACATTCTTGACCAAATCATTGCATTATTGCATAACCTTGCATTTCAAAAGAATTAAATTTATTTGAAAAAGAGGTCATTAACATTTGCATATGCATTTCATATTCATTTTGCATTCATTCTGCATGGTCTAAATTTAGGTGTCATTTATCTTTGATGGAAACCTCTACGAGCTTCTCTTCAAAGAGGGGCAAAGCTGTTGACACCTAATTTAGAATTTTTATTATTTTATTTTTTATATGGAGGATAATAAATGAAATAAAACATTTGGGTTTGTGGAGGGAGATTTCAAAAGAAATAATGAAGTGTTTTTTCTTGTTGAACACATATCTTCATTTCAAAATTTAAAAAAAAAAAAAATTTCGATTGTGTGATTTTGGAGCCTTTTTACTGTTGGATGGTTGAGCAAATATTTGCAAATCTTCAACAACTTTGAGCACTTTCGCTATAAAATGCGAGGCTTTAGAACCGAGCGAATGGGGGGGGCTTCTCTTCATTGTTCGTCCAAAAATAGCAAATTGAAGAGAAAAAGAGAAGAAAGGTTTTCCTTTGCTTTTCTGTTCATGTCTTTGAGAAAACAAAAGAGAAAAAGCAGAAAAGTGAAGAAGAAGAGTCAACAAGAAAAAGAAGCAAAAGCTTTTGCTTCTGCAGAAAGTGACAGACAGGTGAGAGAGTGTCGAGAGAAAAAGTGAAGAAAAAAAGAAGAAAATAGGAGACACTGTTCATCTTCCTCGTGGATTCCTCCCTCGTGAAGCTTCCACTACAGCTCCCTGCTGTCGACGCCAACCATCTCAGCTCGCCGCCGGTGAAACCCCCTCGCGACGCCTTCCCCGCGCCAACGTAGCCACCGGTCTCCGCTCGCGAGTCCCGAACGACCACCGCCGTCCACTTCGCCTCGCACAGCCCGCGCCGGAGTTTCTTCGCCGTGCTAGCTACTGAGGAGCCGTTCCACCAGTCCGACGAAACCACCGCTGTGCCGACCAGCGACGTCGCAGCTCTCCTTGCCCTGTTCCGCACCACCGCAGCCGACCTGTGTCACCACCGAGGCTTGACACCACCGCCCACGATGATCCCGACGCTACAGGTCTACGTGCAACCACCGACGCCACCACACTTCGCAGCTCGAGTTTTCACCAGTCATCATCTTGCCAAGCCGCATCGCCGGTCCTTGAAATTAATTATTAAATACCAAAAATGCACACATAGACTCGTAAAGCATAATTAAAACCGAGACGAGCCCAAAAAGTTTCCGAACCACTCTAGATAAATACTAGAGCTTGTCTAGGCTCTAATTACACTACTATAACCATCTACCATGCAATAACAATTAATTAAATTGCTAATATATTATAACTATCCACATAATCCATATTTAGTCTAAATTAATCAATCCTTAAACGTCATTAACTTATTAAGCAAGGATTAGTGAGTTAAACTCACTTGATTAACAATTTGCTTGGACCACAACAATGGGGACACGAAGAGGATCGATAAACTCCAAAGTGGGTGCCACAAAAACGGGCCAAAAAGTGCTGGAAATACCCACGGCTCTAGTTTCTGTGCGGTGGCTAAAGAAGCTGCTCTATTGGTCGATTGAGGCAAAAACGGGCTGAGATGGGCGGAGGAGGCAAGCGCAGGTCCAGGCGGAGGCTGGCGGTAGCTCTGGCGACCACGACGGTTACACACGGTGGCATGGCTTCTCCAGGTAGCTGCAAGCAGGAGTGGATGAGCGGCTAGAGGTGTGGGACTGGCAAGACTATCACGGTAGCATGTGGGCAAGCGAGCGGCTGCAATAGGTGAACGGCGTCTCTAGGCAGTCGAACGGGTAGAGAGGGGCTAAGTTGCTCAATTTCTGGGTTTGTTGGAGTTTTTGAATAGCAAGGAGAAGGAGAGGGGGAGTCGACGGTGCAGAGGAGAGAGGAAGGAAGGGGGGAACCGGCTGGATTGAGGGGGACCACCTTGGACTCTTACTCATTCCTTTGGTCCCCTTGGTGAGGTCCACCATGTAGATAGCTTCCACATCCCATTTTTCTAGCCTTAAACTTCCTCTAGAAGCTTTGAAGATGGTTTGAATGTTGGGTCCAAGGGGGATCTATGAATTTTGGAGGCAATTCCCTCAAATTGGACTTTAATTCCTTTTAAATCAACTCAATTTGGCTTCTAAAAATTCAACCGTCGATTCCTCAATCAAATTGGCATTTTTCCTCACCAATAGATCCCACTTCCATCCCAATTTCGCAATAAAAAACGGTCCTCTGAATTTTCTAGTCGAAAACGGCCCTATCCCGACTTTTCCCCAAAAATCATGTTTTGCAGAAAAATCTTCAAAAGGTAAGTCGACGTTCCTAAAATGATTTGTGACATGACAGAACTTTCAATTTCTGAAATCGAATTCAAATTTGCGGTTAATTTCAATCTGGCGTGATTTTAGCGTGACCTAGGCTACCATGTAACTTTTAGAATTTTTTAGTGCAAATGACCCGTGGTCGATTTTCTTTGAGCCACAATGAATCTCTTCGATACATCGACAACTCTCGGTGGTCGTAAAAATCTCAAGGTTTTAAATACGGACACAGGGTATTCAAATAATAGAAAAATCAGTCTAATATTGGTCGAAGATAATTTTGTAATTTAGTAGAATCACTAACGTTTAGCCACACATCTCTGTCGAATCGACCTATCTCTAATCTCTAATCAACTATGTCATAATGATCTTTGCAGATGAGCATGGTCGAGTAATCGATTGATAGTTGAATTCCCAAGTTTATTGCATTAAAATTCCTTAATAACTTCCCCAAATAGTCTAGTTATCTCAGGAGTGATCAACTCTGAGAATAGCACTATAGGCGTGTCGATAAAATGCCCGATTTATTTAATTGAAAACATAATTGAAAATCTAGGATGTCACATACCCTGCTTTTCTATCCCACATTTATGTTGTTTAGGGATTTGTTTATTCATTTCTACATGTGCAATAAAAACAAAGGGTTGGCGACGCGTCTTAGGATGTCGTAAATTTTATCGTCCACTAAAGGGTGTGCACGTGCTTGAGGTTTGAGGTGTGACATCCCCGCCTAGAGTGGTATCAAAGCTGGTTGGTAGTTGGAGTGATAAGGTGCGATGGGTTAAGGGATAGTTAGTAGGAAATGCCGTTTTCTTATGCAGATGTATGTAATTGATAGCTGTTTGGTGGTTTGTTTGGTGTGATTGCCCAGCTTTTAATTCTGTGTGGAATTGGAAAGTAGGTTAATGTAAAGAACTTGCATAATGAGTGATTAGGAGCAGAGGACTCCTAGGAAGAGGACCATTGGACCAGTGACTCGGGGTAGGACACCAACAAGGGTTAGTACCTGAGGTGGTCGTGGTAGAATGTAGGCTCAGGCCAGCACTAGTGGAGTAATAGCCCCTGGTGATCTTAGGATAGATGAGATCATTCAGGTCTAGAGACGTTAGGAAATTTGATGGGGCAGCAGTCCCAAAATCAAGCCACCGCCCCTACCATCGTTTGTACAATTGATTCTACTGCTACTGCTGCCGTTGTTGCTACTGTAGCCGCACCTACCAAAGTTCCACCTGGGAACATGGTTGTTGAGAGAAAGAGGCTGACGCACAAGTTGGTGGAGCAGTTCTTAAAGCTGAACCCGCCGAGGTTCACTGGAGCCGGAGATCCTGAGGTTGCAATCCTCTGGATACAAGACCTAGAGAAGGCCTTTGCACTACTGATGTGGAATGAGGAGGAGAAGGTTGTCTTGGCAGTATATCAGCTATAGGGTAACGCGAGTACCTGGTGGAGGGCCACCAGAGGCAGAATAGTTCCTGAAGGCGAAGTCTCGGTGTGTTCGAGAGTAGAAAATGGAGGAATCATAGTCTCAGTCTTTCTCAAGGCCTTTATAGCAAGTATTTTTCCGATAGTGCTCGAGAGTAGAAAATGGAGGAATTCCAGTGCCTTCGTCAAGGGATGCTGACAGTAGATCATTATGAAGCTAAATTTGTGGAGCTATCACAGTACGCCCCCAAACTGGTGGAAGATCCTGAAGATAAAGCTCGGAGGTTCAGGAACGACCTTCGACCAGAGCTGAAGAATCCGCCGGTGTCATTCGACCTAAAAGATTACAACGAGCTATACGGTCGGGCCTAGTTGATAGAGGGAATCTGAATGAACAAGCTGTTACATCTAGGTTGCGGTTTGGTTCAAATAAGAATGGAAATAGGTTTAGGAAGAAACCTATGACAAGAGGAATATACCTTGTTCTATCCAACAT
Organism: Eucalyptus grandis; assembly: GCF_016545825.1. Classification (NCBI taxonomy): domain Eukaryota; kingdom Viridiplantae; phylum Streptophyta; class Magnoliopsida; order Myrtales; family Myrtaceae; genus Eucalyptus; species Eucalyptus grandis. The sequence continues at coordinate 38,704,513 of NC_052616.1, forward strand.
GAATGATGGGATAGGTAAGTTTGCGCTGAAATAGATGGGCGTGTGTCACTTCTATGGAAGGTGGCATGGATCAGCCCCATGTCATTCTAGGCCAGGTGCTTGTTATGAGTGTGCCAAATAGGGTCACTTAGCCAGGAATTATCCCAGAAGACTGATAGGACCGCAACAGTTGCTGCCACCGCCACCAATGGGTTAGAATTGAGGGTACGCGCCCTCGAATGCACAACATGGTGGATTGAACAGACTTGCAGTGCGAGGAAGGGTGTATGCCATCACCAGAAGACAGGTTGAGGACTCACCTAATGTGATCATAGGTATGGTCTCATTGAATGACCACGCTGCTTATGCTTTATTTGATTTTGGTGCAACTCATTCGTTTATAGCTGAGCAATTTGTTAAACTAGTAGGATTGAGTCATGAAATGTTGGAGTAAGTGGTTAGCATATTTACACCGTTAAAGGATAAGGTGTTGTCTACAGTGGGCTATCCTGGTTTCAAGTTAGTGATTGGTGAGTGAGAGGGGAGGATAGATTTGATAGTCCTAACCATGTGTGATTTTGACGTAATAATTGGCATGGACTAGCTCACCAAGCAACGAGCTAAGATGGAGTGCTATCGTAAAGTGATTTAGTTTAACCCATTAGTGGATGAAAGTTTCGAATTTATTGAGAGTCGAGGAGGACCCTCGATTACCTTAATCTCGTCACTTGAGGCAACCCATTTGTTAGACAGGGGTTGTCAAGGTTACCTGGGAACTGTCATGGATACGACAGTTAAGGAGTTGAAGATTGAAGATATCGCAATGGTTCTGGAGTTTCCAAACGTGTTTCTAAAGGAATTATTAGGTTTGTCGCCAGAGAGAGAGAGAGAGAGAGAGAGAGAGAGAGAGAGAGAGAGAGAGAGAGAGAGAGAGATTGAGTTTGTGATTGAGTTAGCCCCCGGGATAGAGCCAATCTCTAAGGCTCCTTACCGCATGACGTTGTCTGAATTGAAAGAACTAAAGGTGTAGATGCAAGAATTGTTGGATAAGGGATTCATACGTCCCAGTGCATCACCTTAGGGAGCACCAGTGTTGTTCGTGAAGAAGAAAGATGGTTTGTTGCACCTGTGCATCGACTATCATCAACTCAATCAGGTGACAATTAAGAACAAGTATCCACTGCCGAGGATCAACGACTTGTTTGACTAGTTGCAAGGAGCGTCAATATTTTCTAAAATCAACCTGAGAACAAGATATCATCAACTGAAGATCAGGAAGGAGGATATACCAAAGTTAGCGTTTCATACTCGATACGGCCATTATGAGTTTACTGTAATGCCGTTTGGTTTGATGAATGCCCTAGCTACTTTCATGGATTTGATGAACCAAGTGTTCAAGGAATATTTGGATGAGTTTGTGATTGTTTTCATTGACGACATCTTGGTGTACTTGAGAAGTCTAGAGGAGCACGAAAGTGCGAGTTTTGGTTGACTCGTGTTGCTTTCCTAGGTCATGTGATTTTAGAAGAATGAATCTCCATGGACCCAACTAAGATTGAAGCAGTTATCAACTGGCCAAGACTGACGACAGTGACAGAGATCATAAACTTTATGGGTTTAGCAGGGTACTACAGAAGATTTGTGGAAGGATTTCAGCTTTAGCCTCACCTTTAACTAGACTACTGAAGAAGGAAGAGAAGTTTATGTGGACAGACAAGTGTGAGTGTAGTTTCCAAGAGCTAAAGCAGAAGCTGACTACTGCACTAGTGCTGACCATACCATATGGTTCTGGAGGATACGAGATCTACAATGATGTGTCGTTTAGAGGACTAGGCTATGTGCTAATGCAGCATGGCAAAGTTGTTGCATACGTATCCTGTCAGTTGATGCCTCATGAGCTGAACTATCCGACGCGTGACTTGGAACTCGCAGCAATCATTTTCGCTCTAAAGATTTTGAGACATTATTTGTGTGGAGAAAGGTTACAGATCTTTACAGATCATCAAAGTCTCAAGTACCTATTCTCTTAGAATGAGTTGAATATGAGACAACGTCGCTGGATGGAACTTCTTAAGGATTATGATTGCGATATCGTGTATCACCCTGGAAAGGCTAATAAGGTCGCAGACGCACTGAGTCAGAAATCTTCGGTTGCACAGATGATGGTTAAGGAGTGGATTTTATACAAGAGAGCTCGAGATTTGGTTTTTAAATTTGAGGTAGGCCACCTTTCAAATCTTATGGTCATCCTTAGAATTGAGCCGGAAGTGCATATTAGGATTAAGACGCTTCAGCCGACAGACCCCAATATTAAAAAAATCCTATAAAAGGATACCGAAAAGAGAAAGGCTGACTTTCAGATTTCTGAGGAAGGAACGCTACGGTTCCGAGGACGATTGTGTGTACCTAACAATGTAGAGCTAAAGGAGGAGATATTGTCAGAAGCTCATCATAATAGTTACAGCATTCATCCAGGCAGTATGAAAATGTATCAGAATCTACGTCAACACTATTGGTGGATCGGTATGAAGGCAGTTATCACCAAGCATGTCGGCAAATGTTTGACGTGTCAACAAGTGAAGGCATAACACTGTAAGCCGGGAGGACTTTTGCAACCTCTTGAGATTCTCAAGTGGAAGTGGGAACACATCACAATGGACTTTGTGATGGGCTTACCGAGGAGTCAGAGGGGTAATGATTCTAATTGGGTTGTGGTTGATAGACTGACGAAGTCGGCTCACTTATTGCCATACAAAAGGACCTTGCATTGGATAGATATGTAGAATTGTATGTGCGTCAAATTATTTGTCTGCATTGACAATTACATTTGATCGAGACCCGAGATTTATAACTGCCATTTGGAAAAGCTTGTAGATCGCCTTGGGAACGAAGCTGCAATTTAGTATAGCTTACCATCCACAGACAAATGGCCAATCTGAGAAGACAATTCAAACTCTCAAGGACACGTTGAGAGCGTGTGTGCTAGACTTCAAAGAAAGCTGGGAGGAACAGTTTCATCTTATTGAGTTCACCTACAATAACAGCTACCAGCAAAGTATTCAAATGGTCCATTTCGAAGCGTTGTATGGCAGAGCGTACAGAATGCCGGTGTGTTGGGATGAGGTTGGAGAACAAAAGATCACAGACCCAAAGTTAGTCCAGCAGTCCGTGGATGCAATTGCAATTATTAGAGACAAATTAAAGACCGCTAAGAGCTGCCAGAAAAGCTACATAGATAAGTGTCAAAGACCATTGGAATTCCAAGTTGGTGAGCACCTCTTTCTGAAAGTGTCACCGATGAGGGGTACTTCATGCTTCAGCAAGAAAGGAAAATTGAGTCTAAGGTACATAGGTTTCTTTGAGATTCTAGAAAGGATAGGGACCCTAGCGTATCATCTTGCATTACCGCCGAGATTGGCGCAAGTGCATGTCGTCTTTCACGTATCGATGTTGAGAAAGTATGAACCTAACCCGACCCACGTGCTGAATTTTGAAAAGTTAGACGTGGACGATAGGGTGTTGTACGTGGAGAGACCGGTTCAGATTGTAGATGGGAAGGAGCAGGTTCTGCGCACCAAGACAATCCAGTTAGTCAAAGTGGTTTGGCAACACCACAGCACAGAAGGAACAACTTGGGAAAGTGAAGATTTGATGAGATGACAATACCTCCACCTTTATTGTTTAAAAATTTATAATGATTCAAATTTTGATGACAAAATTTTTATAAGAGGGGAAGAGTTGTAACATCCCGATTTTCCAATTCTGTTTTCATTTGAATGAGTTAGGCTTTTTATCGACACGCCTATAGTTCTTTTTCCTAAGCTGGTCACTCATGGGATAACTAGTCTATCTAATGAAGTCGTTAAGGGATTTTAACGCAATAAACTTGATAATTCGACCAGAAATTGACTACTCGACCGTGTTAATCTGCATGGGTCAATACAACATCGTCAAAATCAACCAAAGACCAGAGATAGATTGGTTTGACTGAGGTATGTGATTAGAGTGTAGGTGATTCCACCTAATTGCAAAATTCTCGTCGAACGAAACTAGACCGATTTTTTAGTCATTTCTATACCCCGTGCCCATATTTGAAATCTTGAGATTTTTATGACAACCGAGAGTTACCAATGAGTTGAAGATGCACAATGTGGCTCGAAAATAATCGACCACGGGTCAATTGCACTAAAAATTTCTAAAACTACCCAGTAGGTTAGGTCACGCTAAAATCGCGCTCAGTTGAAATTAACCGCGAATTTAAACTCGATTTCAGAAATTAAAGTTTTGTCATGTCACGATTCATTTTAAGAACATTGACTCATTTTCCGAAGACTTTTCTACAAACCCGAAGTTTCAGCGAAAATTCAAAGGCTATTTTGGACCGAGAAAATTTAAGAGCCGCTTTTTGTTGCAACTTTGGCATTTAATTTGGACTATTTGGCGAGGGAATTGCAAGAATTTAATGTGGGCACCTTGGCTAGAATTATTGGACATCAATTGGATTGAGTTGAGTTGCAATTGAATTGAATTTTGAGGGAATTGTCATAAATTCGTAGGTCCAAGGGGGCAACCACTTTTAGACCATTTCAATGGCTTGTTGGGGAAGTTTAGATGTGTAAATGGCTGAGGATTAAAGGCTGAAGGTGGTGAGGGCAAGCATTGAGTGAAATGGGATATTTTGGTTGATATTTGAGGTAATTGGGTCCCCCTCTTCAGTAGCTGGCTCATTCTTCCTCCTTGCAACTGCTTTATCCATTGTTAAAGCCTTTTGGAGCTCAAAGAAAACCAGAGAAGCCAGCTAGACCATCAACCACCTCCCCTGTCATCGTCATGACTGTCATTGCCACCCACAAGCCACACGCTAGCCCGCATGTACTGTTCGCTCGCCTGCGCATCCTACTCGCATCTAGCCATTATCCTGAGCCTCTGTCCAGCCAATCGAAGCATCACCGTTGCCGTTCCGCCGTCCGCCTCTGTCAAGCTTGCCAAGAGTTGCTGCAGCCGCCGCCATCCTGCTGTGGTCGTTTCAACCCAAGCTGAGCCCCGACCAGCACCCTTCGGCCAAAGGACAGAGGCTAACGGCCAGCAAGGGTTCTTGGATTTCTAGGCTTGTTTTTAGGCCCGTTCGGATCCTACTTGGTGTCACTGCAGGCTTGTTTATTGCTTGCCTTCGCATCACCATCGCCATGGACTCATCGGCTCCATAAACCAGTGAGTTTACTTGCTAAATTTTGCTTAGGGAGTTAATGACACTTAGTAGATAATTAGCTTAGCTTAAGATGTGATTAGGTGGTTAGTTGGTTTAGATTAGTGATTTAATGACTTAATGATGCATGTTAGGTGATTAAAATAAACTAATTAAGAACTAGATAGATTGTACTATTTATTTAGATAGGTACATAAATTTTCTAGGCTCGTTTAGGTGGTTAGATTAGCATTTTCGGCCTAGGTTTGCATTTGTTGGATTTATTGGTATTTATTTAATTATTTTTGTAATTTATTTAATTATTTACTATTTTCTGAAAATTATACTAAGATAGCCAGTGAACAGAATTTCGTGCTAATTGCATGGTGTGCTTAATTTATGCAATTGAGTGTTATTTTATGCACATTGAGTGGTGATTGTGATTTTGAGTATTTATTTCAAAATCACAAAATTTTGGTATTTAATTAGAAAATACTGGGTGTCGAGTTTTGACACCGAAAATAGTCTTAGATACTTTATCAAATAGTGTGATTTTAAAAGGAAGGATATCAATTTTTTTTTTTGTTCAAATTGATCATGTACTCACACACGATTATTTTTACCATGTGTTTTTAATACGAAGAAAATGGACCAAGTACATTATTTTAATTGAGACATTTGAGTGCAAAGCATGATGTCTTAGTTAGGATTGGATGGGTGCATGAATGGTTATGAGAACCCATCCCCGATGTGAGTCGGGTGGATGTTATCCTTATATGGGATGCCCTTGTCAACGGATGTTGGTTGCAGTTAAGGCTTAGCCGATGCTCCTATGTGAAATGCCGTCTAGATGTAGACATTGCCGTGCTCGATGAGGCGAAACGATGCCTGGTTACACCAAAAGACTGCCGAACGTTGAGTAGGCCGTGCCCATTGGGGCATGATTAAAAATCGGAACGCATGCTTGTGTGAAATTAACGTGCCGGATTATGGGACAAAATTGTGTGGTATGGTATGGGACGTGTCATAATGATTTGACCTTATAATCGAGACCCCTATGGCTGTGTCAAATATGAGATGTGGCGTTCTAATTGATTGAATTTGATTACTGTTTATGTCTGTGATATTGACTGTGCTGACCTACAGTGAGGATTTGAGATGAGGTGAGTCTCTGTGGTTGTGTAGTTATGTGGTTAGGACGCCCTAGGCGTATTTCCTTTATAATCGGGGTTTAGGGGGTGAATTTGCTAAGACATTGTCTCACCCCGTCGTGGGCTCAATCCTTTCAGGTCCATAAATGGCAGTCTTGCTAGTGCGTTTTGGGTAGCTAAGGGGGTTCAGTGAGCAGAGTACGTTTTTCCCTATCCCTGGGACTTCCTGGCTCCGTGAGCTTGTGATGTCTATGATCTTGGTCGATGAGGGCCTACTTGAGTTTATACCTCATCGATTCAAAGCGTGGTATCGTCATGGGCCTAACGGAGAACAGGAAGGTCCCTTGGATGGTTTTGATGCACCTGCTATTGAGGGTGAGGAGATGGTTGGCCTCCTCAACATCGACATCCTTGATGGTGTCATGGAAAACCCAGATCCCCCGGAGGTAGCAGAGGTCTCGGCTGAGGAATCCTATGCCTAGTTAGCTAGGTGGCTCTTCTTTTTGGAGTAGACTTTTGTTTATAGTCTAGTGTTGTATATAAACTCAGCTTGTTTATGAAAAGTGTTTTGTGAAAATGGCAACTTGCTTTTCCATCCCATATTTATGTTGTTTGGGGATTTGTTTATTCACTTCTGCATGTGCAATAAAAAGAAAGGGTTGGCAACGTATCCTGGGACGTTGTAAATTTTATCGACCACCGAGGGGTGCGCGCGCGCTCAAGGTTCGGGGCGTGACACCTCAAGCTTAAGTTTTCTTCTTCATGAAAGAAGAAGTCCATCCTACTCTGGTGGTTTTGTTTTACTCAAACTTGCATTTTCCAAACAAGGACTCATTTGTTTTCACTTTCAAAAACAAAATTATGTCGTGACTCTGGATGAACTCTCTGAGATAATGTAGGCCGAGTACATTGTTTTCAAAAGGATTCCTATAGAGCCTGATAAGGCTTATAGTTCTGTGTTGGAAACCCCCAATTTCTCTTGAAGTTCTTGAGAAATTGTGCCTTTGAGTTTGCTCCCTCTGAAAATGAATTTATTCAAAAGATTGACCTCATGCCTTCGTCCTAAAACATCTTCTACCAACAATGTTTCTCGTTATGAGGTTAGAGTTATTTGGACCATTCTCAACAAATTCAATGAGTTCTCCTTCTCCCACATGATCTTTATTCACATGTACTAGATGATAAATAGAAAGATGGGCAAGCTGCCTTATGATGCTCTCATCACTCGTATCTTTAAGCACTAGAAGATCGACTTCTCTGATGCTACCTCGTTGAGCATGGAAAATGTTCAGATCGGGAGGAAGACACTAGATAAGATGATACTAAGAATGACTCTTAAAAGAGGGGTCAACCAGAAATGAGAAATCATCCCCATTGGACATGGAGAAGAAGAAAGAGCTGTTGCAAAGATTAGAGAAAGACTTGCCGAACTGATCGAGCAAGAGAGGAAGAAGCACACTAAGGCACGGCATTGCCTAAGGCCCCTTGTCCACCAAGACTAGAAAGATCACCATCTCCAACTATGGACTTATTTGCCTTTCCTGCTACTAACCTTGCCTAGCTTCAAACCAATGTTCATGAAATCAAAACCACTATCTCCTCTCTGACTCAATATATGGTGAAGATCAAGTGCACCCTTCTAAGCTTGGACTACCACAACCTTGTCTGTCTTGACCCTAGGCCAACAAAACCTAAACTCCCACCTTCTCACATCAACGCAAATGCCCTCGCACTTAAACATTTTCAAATCTTTATGTGCTCATGTTTTCCTTTTGTTGCTTATCGTGTACTCATATATGTTGATCTCATGTACTGGCCTTCTATTTGCTATCAATGAAATTATATTTCCTTCATATTTCCGTGATTGATAACAAAAAGGGGGAGAGTTGACTTGATATGAATGCTCATTATATTTGCTCACTCACAATATTTGCTTATAGTATATCTGCCCATGTTAACTTGGCATAAATATTTGCTCGTCCATCCTTGATGAATTTTACTAATTGCAAATTTCCTAAGTTATAAGGAACTACTCTTCAAAACGGGGGGAACATTCGAATGTATCATCAAAATAGGAAAGCATTCAACTGTCATTCTTTGAACCCCATACATTTGATGATACACTTTAGCTAGGAAATCTTTTTGCTAACATCTTCCATTCTATAAGATCATCTAGTTCATATCTCTAGATTCATTACAAAAATCTTGAGGAGATCCTATTTAATTTTTGCAAATTCGTTCAAACAAAACTTATTATTTGTTCACATCTGCAGGATAAGTTTTGTCATTCTAAAAAATAGGGAGATTGTTGGAGAAACATCTCTAAGTGATTTTGATGATGTCCAAACTATCCTTAGTATAATTTTTACTATTACATATGTAGATATTTAGATCAAAGAGCCATGCAATATTTATGGTTTGGGATAAGTACATTAATGGTGCCATAAGTTGTATACGGCGCTCACTTTGGTGCCAAAAGTTTCCGTCGGATCATTTAAGTGCCAAAAAATTTGAAAAACGCTCACTTTGGTGCCAATGCCGATCTGATCGGCCAGAAATCTAACATGGCCTTTTTTTTATTAATTTCTTATGCTGATGTGGCTCGCCGGAGTTTCCATTGGATCACTTAGGCCTTCAAACGACGTCGTTTTAGCATTCTAACACCAAAACAACGCCGTTTTATGTCTTTCCCCCAAGTTCAAAACCCTAAATCCCAAACGACGCTGTTTTGTGTCGTCTTCTTCCCCGAACAGATTTGTCTTCTTCCTCAAACAGATCCAGCAACACCAACAATGCCGAACAAACAACACCAGAAGCGCAGAACTAGCAACACCAATAATTTTCCAAAAAAGAAACCACACATTCGCCTCTGCCCTCCCCTAGTAGTTTTCCCCAATTTTCAATCACCTTATCAACCTTTCAAATCCCCGAATCTCAGCCCCACCACTACCTTTTCCAAAGGAATATCGTTGGGTGCAGAGGAAACGCGAGTTCGAAGAATCTCCAGAAGCACGAGCGATCTGGCCAATGGTAGCCGCGAAGATCTGGAACGCCACGAAGGTTGTTGGCGAAGCCAGCTACTATGAAGGCGATGGCCGTGGCCCCGCCATCCCCTCCTCTGCCCTCATTGTCGACACCTCCCTCTCTCTCGGGATTTTTTTTTGTTTTTTTTTTTTTTTTTTTTTGTCTTGCTGTGGCAAGCAACTACAATGGAGGTCGAGGGATGGTGGCTGAGCGACGGTGGCCGAGGGACGGCAGCCAAGTGACGGTGGCTGAGGGACAGCAGCCGAGCGACGGCGGACGAGCAATGGCGAACAAAAAAATCCTAATTTCAATCTCCAAATAAAAAAAAAAAAAAAAAAAAAACGGTGTTGTTTTTGTGAGGCTATCCACGTAGGATGGCAAAACGACGTCGTTTTCTTAAGGAAGATGGAAAACGACGTCATTTAAAAGGCTTCTCATTTTTTTATATTAAATATAAAAGCCACGTAATCATTTTGGCTGGAATCTGTCGTCAAAGGCACCAAAGTGATCGTTTTTCCTCTGATTTGGCACTTAAGTGATCCGGTGGAAACTTTTGGCACCAAAGTGAGTGCCGTACACAACGTATGGCACCATTAGTGTACTTATCCCCTATGGTTTGATCCTTTTGAAAGAAGTTTGCAAAATATCCTAATATTATTTATTTGTGAATAGTACTAGTGGACTTAAAAGATCAACAATTGATGATATTTGTGTCAAAGCTATAAATATTGGGTCGATGATGCTATGACAACCACATACTTCTGATGATGTTTGTTGGGTGAACAATCTAGCCTTTGTGGCTTTGGATTTGCATAGCAATAGGATCCGAATGAAACATGTAGCCGAGTAGGTAGGTTGTCTGACAAGTTTGTTAGAGATTGTAGTGAGAAGACAACAACAATTGCTATTTCTCCATAGTTTGCAAAGGTTCGATGAAAAGAGTTATATGGATAGTTCCATCCATGGACAGCAACTCAACGGTAATTTTGATGGCTACTTGCTCTTTCAATCCACCTTCAATGAATATATTGAAGATGGCTATAAAAGAGAAGACTTCAGAAGCCATGTGTTAAGATTGCACAACTTCAAAAGATCAAAAAGCTTATTTCCTGCTACTTTTCTTAGTTATACACTCTATGTCGTACTTTTTCAGTATTTGTACTATTCAGTAATTGTGTCAAGGATTAAGTGTACAAAAGTAAAAGTTGTAGTTAAGTCCTGATAGTGACATCTATCTTGTAAAATATAAGTGCTAATTATTTGTAACTTTCCAAGCAAATTACTAGTGGAATCCAGCCCATCTTGCAACTATTAGTCTGAAGAGTGGACGTAAATTTATGGATAAAGTCAAACCACTATAATTCTCTATATACTGCTATTTTCATTTGTTTACTCGTATTTGCATACGGTTGCTTCACGGCTTTTCTAAACATCACGATGACCTGATATTTACTTAGGGATTAGCTAATTTCTCCAAAAGATCACCGAATTTTCTAAAACAACTTATTCACTCCCCGTCTAGGTTGTATTGTTAGCCACCAACAATTTCGATGTAGTGGGCTAAATTAGCTCCAAAGACTCATAGGCTGAAATTAGATTAAATCGAGCTCAATTTGGCCCATCCCCCATGTAATTTTTGGCCATAATACCTCTTCCATACCGTCTGAATTTTTCCTTCTCTTGCAGCCTAAATTTATATTAAATTTTAAGCTAAAAACCATCCATCGCCGGTCCAATACTAATGCAATGAAATAAACTATAAACTATATAATAAATTCTCCTAAAACTATATGTCATGTAATTTATTATGATATTTTGTTTAGGGGTTAAAGATTAATTCTTAATTCTTGTGCAATTATTACTAAACGATTAGTTAAAATTTTAGGTGTCAACATGACAAATTTTTTATTTTTTAATAGTATTTTTTTTTTTTTTTTTTAAAGTAGGGATCTATTTGTTTGAAGTGAAACCATTTTTGATTTTTTTTTTTGACTTTCCGATGTCAAAATGATGAAAAATTAATTAGTCTACAGAACACGTTTTCCGTAGGCCAAAAACAACAAGCTTAATTTAGGGAAAAAGACTTCCCTTTCTTGTACAAAGGAAATCCCTTTCCCTAAACTATCAAACAAATAAATATCAAACATTTTTTTTTCTAGAAAGTAATTTACATGACATATATTTCCTTAATCATAATTTTTTCGGTAAAAAACATACATCTTAATTGCACTTCGAAGACTTAAAAAATGAGTAAAAGACCCTAGGCACCTCTCAAGTGACCAGGAGACTTCTGCCGGTTGCCTAGGATTTTGACATTCTCGATGCACATACATAAAATTCAGCCTGGTTGATTTGTTCTATGTTCTATATTATTAATTGATTGATAGATATTTGTTAGTAAAGACTGATTTTAGGAAGCTGAATATTGAGGATGTGTTTATTTCGCAAAAAAAAAAAATTACAAAATATTTTTGTTAAAAACGATAGCACGTATGACTTATAAAGTAATCACATGAAAAAAGTATTTTCATTATCCACAAAAATATCATTTTTGTCGATCATGAAAGTATTTTTCATTAAATAATTATTTTAAGCGATTATTTTTAAGAAAATATTTTCTAAATTATTAATTTTCCATAATACAAATGGATGCTAAGATAGCCTAAACTTAGGGTACAAAAGGCTATGGGAACCAATGTGTGCATATTCTCCCTCTTTTTGGTAAGCTGTCCCTTATCATGTGTGATTAAAATTAATTTACTTGAATCAGTTTATTTGGGATAAGTATAATAGGAGTGTCATAACTTTTGTACTATGCTAATTTGAGTGCTAAAACATTTTTTCCCTCATTTAACTGTCACATTAGAGTAAAATCGATCATTTGATTGGCACTTCCGGCAAATCATCATACATGGATTTTAAAAAAAAAAAATTTGAACTTAGTTTTTATTTTGTATTGTCCTATTCCTTTTTTTTTTTGGTGCCTGCCGCAAAGGCCCAGCCCTCGACCAGCAGGAGTGCGAAGGCCTTGGGCGAGGCCCTTACGGTCTCATTGACCTTACCTATCGCAATTGAGGTGGCCCCATTGTGAAGGCCCTTGCCTACAGCTGATGATGGCCTTGCTTAGGGCCATCGCGCCCTTGCTAGATCTAGGTGAAGGCCTTCGTGGCTATCAATGCGTTGATGGTCTTGCCTAGGGCCATCATGGCCTCGCTAATCATGGGTGAGTGCACGAGGGTCCTTGCCAGATCTAGGCAAAGCCGCAATGGATTTTACCAAATGAGTAAAAAAATTTACAAAAATTGTCAACGTCAGTATCAATAGGGCTACATAAGACAACTAGCATCCATGTCGAATTTTCCAGTGAGGTACATCATCAATAACACTTAAGTGAGAAAAAAAAAAATTATGACATTCAAAGGAGCGCCGTATGAAAGTTATAGTACTCCCGTTGCATTTGTCCGACTTATTTGTGCCGTTGACCACGGTTTTTTCAAAATGGTGGCATTCACTTTAGTCCACGACCTTTAGTAATTGCGGATTCATTCTTTAGACATTTATTTTTGTGAAACTGTGATCCTCTCTTATGATAATTGAATTAGGTCCACAACTGTTAGACGTCACCAATGACCTGGTGTAATTCTTGCGCTTCGGTTCATTATGAACGTGACTCTCATGTTGAAGCATAGTCAAAACCCATGCCCGAACTATCTATGTGGAAACTACACAAGAATAAATTAAAAATCAAGAACTAAGCACGTTTTAATTCACCAAAGTATTATGTCTGTTTTAACACGTAACCGACGAAAAAAGGACGAGCAAAGTTAAAACCCATGTCTCAAATCAATGAAGAAATTACACAATAGTTAATTAAAAACCAAGAATTAAGCACGTTTTGATTCATTAATTTATAAAAATATTATGCCGTTTTCTAGACGCAACTATAAAAGAGAAGGACGAGCAAAGATTTTTGTGAAATAGCATGGAAGCTAACAGACTTTGCAAATTGAGTCTTATACGAAAAGAAGAAATTATCAGAAAAAACCAATAAGGAATGACAAGGACACGATTGATTCGGTTTGTGTGTTTGTACCTATTCCAAGAAGAGAGCTCGCCGTTAGGAAATTCACTATGAATCTGAGAAGTAAAGATTTAAAATCTGTCAAGTGCTTGCCAACGATTATATCCAAGAGAACACACGTGTTATTTCACAATCGCTGACAAAAAAATTCGCTCTAAAAACTCACAAAGATTAGAGAAAATCCTAACACTCCTCTTGTTTGTTTTAGTGCGTAATGACCAAGTAGAATTACATCTCTTATATATATATATGTGTGTGTGTGTGTGTGTGTGTGTGTGTGTGTGTTGTTTTTATCCAAAATAGGAAGCCCATTTTAGGAAACCTGCTCAAAGGAAGAAATCTACTTAGAATTCCATCCTTCAAGTTCCCTAAGCCACCCATGTTCATAAACCTTGTTACTGTTACTGCCACACTACTTGAATTATATCCTCCGAAATACGCCCCAACATTTGTTGTTCCCAACAAAACCAACAGGATCCACTTAATAACATCACAATATATGCCTGCATTAACTGTGTGCATTCCTCTACTTGTACGTGAAAGAAGCCTAATACTATCTAGGTTATAGCTCAGATAACCAATTGGGCTGGTATATGAATGATGGGGCACATGGCCCTCCCTATCCAAGTACATGCAACAAGTGGGATGTTTACAGAATTTCTCAATTGAATGTTGAAGCGCCTAATTGCTTTTTCAATGTAGCTCTTTCAAGTCACTCGCAACATTTCCAGTCTTCACTCTCTGCATCTCCATACCAAAACTGTCTCTAGTGTACCCAAAATAATTTATTTTAATATATGCATACAATTGTCACTCTATCTCATCTATCTCCACTGAACACCTTTAAGTTTTATCAATGTGACCTCGAAACAATTATCCATTGCTATGGAATCTAGCACTTTACGGACATCGTCACATATAGTGTACTCTAAACATCTCTCACCTATATATATATATTATCACTATTCTAATCTTTCTATATAATCAATCCCTCTCTCATCTTCTAAAAAAATTCAGATTTGTTGAAGGTAATCTCTCTACTAAAGAAAAAACTACGAATCTTTCTTAGTGAACCATAGCATGTATGTCATGCCCCGAACCTTGAGTGCACGCACATCCCTCGGTGGTTGATAAAATTGTGACGTCCTAGGACGTGTCGCCAACCTATTCATTTTATTGCACATGCAGAAGCGAAATAAAAACCTTTGATAGCAAACATGGGATAGAAAAGCAGGATACGAATTTCACAAAACACTTTTTTATACAAACTAGTCTGTCTACAAAAAGATCGACTTTAAAAAAGAAGCTGTCCTATGACCTACTAGTTGGACACATTCACCGATCCTTCGGACTCCACATCCATAGGCTCCGTGGGTGTTGAGTCCTTCATAGCCCCATTAGGAAGGTCAGCTGCAACCTCGCCCAAAGCAGCATTGACCGCAATGGTGGGGATATCAAATCCCTGAAGAACTCATTCAAAAAACTCAGCAAAAAAAAAAAAAAAAAAAAAAAACCAATGGTCTCTTGTCTACTCTAGTGTGTATTAAGCGAGTATAATTCCAATTCTCTTGTGTACGTATCATAATTAAGGAAAATCCTCATAGAAAATCTACTCAAACTAGGAAACCACTAAAATTAGAAAAAAATTTCGAGTCGGGTTGTATTTATGACAAATTTGAGACATATTCTCAATAGATTAAAACATACGCCTCAATTATCTATGACAAAGCTATAGAAGAATTTACAAAATAGCAAGAACTAAGCACGTTTTAATTCATGAACATATAAAATAGCGTGCCTTCTCATGACAATAGATATGAAAAGAAAAAACTTTTGACCACGCAAATAAAATTAGACAAAAGATCACTTCAAGTGCCAAAAGTTGGCACAAAGGGACACTCAAGTGTCTTTTGTAGAAAAGTGGGACACCCGAGTGCCATCTCCGGCGAAACTGGTCGAAAATCATACATGGCAATTAAATATTAATATTGCTCGCTTACATGACTCTCCAGAAAGTTGACTCAGCTCTAATTCACCTAAAGTGACGTCGTTTCTATAGTTGGCAAAAATAGAGCCCTTAAATCGGTCAAAATGATGTCATTTTGGTATAATTTGAATTTTAATATAATATAAAAATTAATTAAAAACAAAATAATAATTTATATTTATATTTATATTTATATTTATTAAAAAAAAACACAGAGAAGGAAGAGGAGGAGGAAGGCACCGAGGGCAAGGGCTAAGCCCTCACCGCCGCCACCTCCCCGACAACAGAGGGGAGATGGTGGCTATGGTAGCGAGGGCCGAGCCCTTAACCGCCGGCCGCCTCCCTCCTCCTCCTTCCCCTTAAAAATAAATAAATGAATAATTATTTATTTATTTAAAATCTAATTTAATTAATTAATATATTAAAATTCGAAATATATCAAAACAACGTCGTTTTGACACTATTTAGCCACATCAATGTACAAAATGACATCATTTTACGCGTAGTTTGTTGGAAAATTGCCACATCAACGTTTTGGCCAGATTTTCTTGTGATCTATTTTGCTCTAATTTTGGCACTTAAATGTCACTTTCGTAACTTTTGACACTTAAGTATCATTTTGTGCTAACTTTTGGCACTCCAAGGGTCCGAGTGTCAATAAAATTAAAACACACGCCTCAAGTATCTATCGCAAAGCTACATAAGAATTTGCTAGAAACCAATAACTAAGCACGTTTTAATTCACCGACATACAAAATATCATGCATTTTCAAGACGGTAGATGTGATTAGAAGGAACTTTTGACCAGGCGAGTAAAATCAAAACACATGTCTCGCGTATCCATGACAAAGCTACCCAAGAATTTATATATTTATTAACCAAGAACTAAGCACGTTTTAATTCACGCTCATACAAGATATCATGCCTTTTCGAGATGGGAGCTGTGAAAAGAAAGAAGTTTTGACCACGCAACCTCTCGGTTGCTTGAGTCATTGCATATATCATATATAGCGGTATCGAAGCATTGATGCAGCTTATATGATCGAATCCGTTTCATGTATGTCATTCAAAGCTTGGTCGATGTCGTTTAATGTAAAATATAATCTGTTTCGTGTCATATTTGTTTGCACTTTACAGGCGGTAAAATATATTATTATGGTCGAACAGCATTAACCATAAAGCAAGATTAAAAAATTAACGCGTGATTTGATGGATGTGACTTGCCATCAGGGAGAGCAACTAGAAAACTTCATTATAGTATAAACATTACACTACGATCACAAACGGTTTATTAAATTTATTTGGAGTGGATCATATTGTTGGTGCACAAACCGAAAATTTATTTTTTTGTCGATCCCAATTTCACTTATGTACTTTCAAAGTAAATATTTTTTTTTCGAATATTTATTATCCCACTGGTTCATATCCTTGGTGCCCAAACCTAAAAATGGGGAGTCATGATTTTATAGTTCCTTGTACCGTAAATGATCTAGATTAGTGTGATTTAAATGAGCGTAGCACAATTATGAACTAAACTTGTTATCATATGTCGTTACTCCTCCTAAAATTCTCCCGGAGCACCAAAAAGAGACACCCGATAGTTCAATGATTTGATTTTTATGGCAAATGAGAGGTTCATAAATCTAGAAATTTCAGATAACAACAAGAAACATGTGACAATTACCTTATAATTAAGATTCCCAATGATTTAATAATTTCGATTAATTTGAATCAACCAGAGATCATGTTACTTGGTGAAAGATTGAAAATCAAAAGCTTACTTTATCTTTCACCAAAACTAAAAAATAAAAAATCAGGTACATCGTTTCCAAAGGAATTCATATGTTTTTCCTAAACTAGGGATTTTGATGATGATAGAAACATCTGCTTCCACAGTTATACAGTTGAAAGTCGGACATGTATCAAATAAGTACTACAGACGATCGGCTTTGGAGTAGGTCGGCTCTTGACTCAGAATTGGGAACCAACTCTTTGACTCTTGTTCCAAAAGATTGTAAGTAGGAACCGTCCATTTTACGTTTTGGGTAGAAAAGCAAATTTTTATGATAAACTATTAAAGTTGCACGATTTCACTATAAAATCAGTAGTTGGTCAAATGTTTAAGTTACTGTTTGTTCATGTTGCAGACCGTGGTTCAATTTTTGATAGGTCCAAAAGTACTTTCCTTTTTTCTTGAAAAAAAACTTCAAAAATCAATTTAGAACCAGTTTCCAAGAACTAAACCGACTAGACTAGTTCTAGGTTGGTAGAGTCGAGAACTGAACTGGATCTCCCTAAAACTAGCCTTAAGCCAGTCGGTTCAGCCAGCTCAGTCCAATTCTTAAATTAAATTAGAGTCAACAAATAAGTACATCTTTTTCTTCAAACTCTTCCCTTCTTTGTTAATTTTAGAAAGAGCAATATAGATGGAGCCGGACCCTATTCCAGCAGGCAGATCTAACTCTGCCGCCTTCAATGACCTAGATACGTGAGCCTTTGATTATATCTCCCTAATGTCAAATGTTCCTTTGATTATATCTCCCCAAAACTTTTCTTAATTTTTGACTTTAGCATCAAGAAACCATTGGTCCATCTGTCCAATACCATTCTAAACGACCTTAGCTTGATGCCAAAGAGTAGAAAGAAAAACATGGCAAAACAATTGGAAGTTTGCATATCATACAAAATCAATCAGAATCGAGACCATCGAACGCAAGGCTCTCTCTCTCTCTCTCTCTCTCACACACACACACACACACACACACACACACACACACACAAACTCGTTAATAGAAGTTGTTATTGGTCGTCAAATCTGACCCGTTTATGCTAACTTTCAAACAAATTTTCTGTTCTACGATAGTGACAAATTCATCGAACGAGCTCTCTTGTCTCTCTCTCACTCGTTATAAATAGCACTGTGCAAAAGCGAGTTCAGCATTGAGTTAGAGCAATGGAATCCCAAATACCACCTCTCGATTCTGGTTCTTCGGTAGTGAGCGTTCAAGAGCTCATCAAAGAAACTATAAACACAGTTCCAGAGAGGTATGTTCGTCACGACCAAGAACCACTAATCCTCTCTGATAATGGAAGCACTCAAACGTCAGTCGTTCCGGTCATTGACTTGGGCAAATTGTCCTCGGACGAAATCGTGGGTGATCAGGAATTGCAGAAATTGCATGAGGCTTGCAAAGACTTGGGCCTCTTTCAGGTTTTCTCAGACTCCCTCTTCTCTACCTTTAAAGCCCACTTGGACTTAAAGCTTCGTACGTTCATGTCGTCTCAAATTTTCCTAAAATATTTTGATTGAATAGAAAGTGCGCCCCGCGACCTGAACCTCCGACTAAGTTGATCGGCCCAAAAGGACCCCATGGCGTCCAAAGGCTTAGCACGAATGGGATGCATAAGAATTCGACGCATCGTGTGTACCGTGTTTCTTCTACTTTATTTGATTTACTTGTTTTCTAAATGACTTGGGTTTTAATACTTGGCGATGGTGATAATTTTGACTATGATACAATAATGAACCTTGCAGTTTGTTTGAGACTATTCTACAAATTTAAAATTTTCTGGGTATTTCACATGCATTGTGACCGAGGGAAATATTGACGAAGTGATAATCAAAACTATATTGGAAAATTCAGAAATGTTGAAGATTATATTCTACAAATTTAAATTTTTAAATAGCAATTTGTCTATGCAGCTGATCAACCACGGAATAGGTCCTTCTCTGTTGGAGGATTTAAGGCATGAAATTGAAGAATTTTTCAAGCTTCCCTTGCCGGAGAAAACGAAATTCAAGGTAAGGTTAGGAGAGGTCGAAGGTTATGGGAATGTCGCGCGATCAGATGGAAAGCTTGACTGGGGTGACAGGTTCTTCATGATAGTCAACCCGCTTGCTAAAAGGAAACTTCATCTTTTTCCCGAGCTCCCTTTGTCACTCAGGTTATTTCCCTATCTTTATACGCATGTTTTACAGATGTGATGGTCCTGTGCAGTGTCAAGATACTACTAGTTATCTTGACAAGTTGTGATGATGGCCTGGCCCTATACATTTATGTTGGTAAAACTCCAAAAGTGGACTTAGGCCCACTAAGTGGCGTTGTAGAAATCTATGGGGCTCATAGTGGATCTGCTTAGAAACTTGAGCTCGCATACAATTCTTCTTTTTGCTATGATTAGTTCTATCTATCATTTAATTTCATATATAAGAAGGTAGGTAGATAACTCATACTTGTGAGCTTCTCTACAACTTTTAGTGATTTTGGGCCATAGAGGCAGTGAATGGCAAACGTATAATCTCTCTCTCGTGCACACAAAAATTTTGGCTGCAACTGACGCATTTGAGCCTAACCCACACACGTCATTAGATAAGGTGAGTCTCATATACGAGCTACTTGATCTAACGGTATATGGAGTTAGCTCACATGTAATATTAATACATGCAAAAAACTTTACTGTTTGTGGATATAATACTCAGTACCTTCCTTTCACGCGCAGAATTGCCTTAGACTCTTACATTAAGGAGACGCAAAAGCTGGCTATGCAGCTACTTAGCTTGATTTCAAAATGTTTGGACATCGAGATAAATGAGTTGAAAGAGCTATTTGATGATGGCTTTCAAACTATGAGGATGACGTACTATCCTCCGTGCCCACGGCCAGAGCTTGTTGTCGGGCTGACACCGCACTCAGATGCTAACGGCATCACCATCCTAAACCAAATCAATGATGTCGATGGCTTCCAAATTAAGAAGGATGGAGTTTGGATACCTATTCACATTCTACCACATGCATTTGTAGTGAATGTGGGAGATATCATGGAGGTATCATTTTGTTGCTTAGGCAAACTTTCTCCTTTATTTTTAGAATTTCTAACTTGTTTAACATTTTCCCATAAGCATGTGATTTGTTTGGCTGTTTAGCAAATACGTATTGTCTAAATGATACTACACCTCACTTATCAAGAGAACTTATAGACCCACTCTAGGCCACTTGAACACACGTAACTTTCATGTCACATAACCACTATGTGAGGCTAAACAATAATTTTCCCCTGTAGCTAAAGCATGGTAATAAATTAGAGCAATTTAGTGCATCATTAGTAAATGGGTTTCGCATGGAGGTGTGGTCATGATGACGACAATCCTGAATTTCTGCTAATTTCATATTTTTAAGATCTTGATGACAATGTCATTCATCATTACATTATTTACATATTAAATAAGGTATTCATCTATCAAATTAGGTTCCGGGGCTTTCCTACTAATAAGTTATGTAAAAATCCACCTGTCAATATTTATATATTGAGAAAGTTTCAAATGGCTTAAATTTAAAAAAAAAAAGTCAAAGAATACGAATCGCAAGATTTATATTAAACAAGTAAAAAGAGTAAAAGACAACCCAAACAGACTTTAAGATCTCACAGATTCTACATGGTGTTTGGAGTAGGACAACTTGAGTTTGAAAATCTTGAGACCCCATTCACCGACATATTATAAATTTCCATGCATCAGTCTAAGGGCAAATCCAACCAAGACCCCATATATACACAACAATTTATGCATCAACTTCTCGAGCTATTAATCCAATTTCATTTCTATTCCTTTGTATCAAACATTAGCCTTGAATTTGTTCGTTGGACCATTCACCGAATTGAAATACTAAGGCATCTTGTCATAAAAGGCATTTCAACTACCATGAATATATCATATCAGGGTATCTATTATTAGGAGTATTCAAATTAGTCCGAAAGCACAAAAGAAATTGGCCTGTCAACTTCAATCAGTTATTTCGTGTTAAGATTCAATCCAGACAGACTATTGGGCCCATTTTTTTCATTTTTCTCTGGGCTGGGCCAAGCCTGTTTGCTCTCATACATAATATGATTATCCTCGGCTTATTATTGCAGATTCTTAGCAATGGTGTTTACGATAGCATTGAGCACAGAGCCACAGTCGATACGACAAGCGAAAGGATCTCAATTGCTATGTTCTTCAACCCTAAGTTAGACTTGGAGATTGGCCCAATCCAATCTCTAAAGACGAAGGAGAGTCCAGCACTGTTTAGAAGGATAAAGATGGAGAAATATGTCAAAGATTTCTTTTCCCAAAACCTTAATGGAAAGTCATATTTAGAGAAGATGAAGCTCCAACCAGAGAAGGCTTTTGCATCTGAAGAGGAGTGAATGAGAAGGATTTTGGAAGACCCTTGATTACCAAGCTTAATTGATGAGGGAAGCATATTTAAGCATTCAATAAAAGTTTGTCACATCATATCATAGTATATCTAGTAAATCAATTTCTAGGTCCCTTATAGTATTTGAGTGTTGTAGCATCATTTGTCGAAAAAGCATAATGTCCCGTAACATAGATAATTCGTTACACTAGTATCTTTATGTTTGAACGATATTGTATATTTCAATTCGGCACTACTTCATATAAATGATAGTGGAAGCGTGTAATGTTTATTCATGGAATTTTGATTACAAACTGCGAATCATTTTCTAAAATGTTTCACTATACATCTTCAAAAAAATTAAAAGGTACTAAGCATAAAATTCAACTACAAAAAAAAACAATATACCCTGAAGCATCTGCATTCTATTTTCCAATAATTTCTTTTTATGCCACGAGTTTTAATATAAACTAAGATACTCTTAATTCCTATATTTTTTTGTTGATACTCCTTTATAGAACAAATTAAAGTAAAACTATTAGAGTTTTTGATCTCTTGAAAATAAAGATGGGATTCGACTTGCCTTGTCACAAATATATGAGTCTATAGCAACCGATTCATCAGTCCCATCCTGAATCTTGCCCGGATCAATGAAATTCAGGGAACAAGATCAGGGAAAACTAAAACAAGTTTATGCATTTAGCTATGATCCAAATGATCTTTACATATCAGGAGAATCAGATTGTGACACGTACAGAAATATAAATATAAAACTATAAATAGTGGATGGAGAAAAAGAAAGAAAGAAAGAACGAACCTTAAGCAGCATAATCGTCCCAGAAACTTGGTCCCCTACCTCCTGCTGCAGATCCTTCCATCTATATAACAACAATTTTCGGTACTTGTTATGCAGTAAAAATGAAAATTCCTCGCTTGCTCCGCTGTTTAGTCCGTAATAAACTAAGTAATCGATTAACATAAACTCACATTTTTGAGACACGTATCTTTTAAAAGTGAATAATAGTGGTGTACGAACCTTCATAAATTGAAAAAAGGTTGAAATGTATATTCACTTGCTGAACTGAAGTGGCAACCCCGAATAAGAAATCACTTGGAAAGTCTGACCTCTTTGGCTTAAATTGATCTATCCCTGAACTAAGACATAAGAATTTGAAGCTGCGAAAGATTTAGGACATCGTTGAATTATTCTTTTAAATATGAATCTTTCCCAAGAAAACAAAAGAAAAGATCAAATAGTTTCCAAAATGATTAAGGACATAACGAGAGCGTTCTAGATCATTCTTTCTCCTGTGTTGTGATGAATCAACTCAAACATGTGTTTGCATCAATCTTAAAAACAAGCCATGCATGTTAGATGCAAAAAATCTATTCAGAGATTATTATTTCACTATGTGCCTAATTAAACGTCGCATACTATAATTTATGAAGAGAAACACCCAGAGAAAAGGAAAAAGAGAGATCAAGGGCAGTCAACCCTCGGCCACCTGGGTGGATGACGCCGACAAGATCAAAACAAGTGAAAAGGCCACTTAGAAAGCGAGTAAAAGGGTCGTTGTTGGTGATGGTGATGAAGATGACAAGATCAATGAAGCATTTGAAAAGAGAAATTGGGGTGGGTGGATAAATAAAAGCCCGAAAGCAATCTCCTTTTAGATATGAAGGTTGAGAAGCGCAACTAAGATAAACTATAACCAACTTCAAATGCAGCAATCCTAACATGGTTAAAAAAAAAAAGCTCGTTCATTTGCCGACTCTTGAACTCAAATCATACCCTTTCTTCTCAAATGACTCGTCTATCCAAGACCAACTTCCGCTTCAACCCAACCCAACTCTCTAGTAGTCTTTAATTTTCACTCCAAATGTAGATGGTTTGACATATTTTGTTAAATCTAATAGTAGGTCCTCACATGGTAAAAACATTGTTGAAGGAAACCCATTTATGACTTAAAAAAGAATGCAAAAACTACGTACAGTTTTTCAGGAAGGAGTAAAAGAATAATGGCAAAGCTGGGGCACGTCTCGGCAATCTTGTTATGAACATATTCTTTTCAGGAAGTCCATGGAACAGAGACTATTTTGATCGACTTTCTCTCGCATCATTAATTCTGTTTTACACTTCTGAAGATTGTCATGTCTATTTATTAAGCACTGAGTGGCAATTCATGCGGATGGGTGCTTGTTTTTTTGTTGGGAATGACTGATCCCCGAAAAACCGGATTCGACACTAAATCGAATCCCTAAACTCAAGCGGAAGACAAGCCCGGGAATTCTAACACGTATCACCGATCCTAAAGCACACCACAGATTCGAGCGTACCTTTTAGCCACAGATTAAACACCGACGCCAATGGAGGAAGAGAAATCTTGGTCCTGTTGATCCGGTGAAGCAAAAACGCCTTCGGGAGTTACTGTTTCCCTTTTGGAGGAAAACGACAGAGAGAGGGAGGGAGAGAAGCGCACGTCGTTTCTTTTAATTAAACGGTGCCTTTTTCTCTCTCTCTCTCCTCCCTTTTATACCCCTTCTTTCCACGGGCCCTATTCCCGTGGGCCGGGCTTTTCGGGCCCAACTTGGGCGGACGGGCCTTAAGCCCAAATCAAATAAAGTATTCATCTCCCACTTGCACATGGTGGGCCGAACAGGATTCTCTTTACCTCTCTTCAACTTTCATACCGGTGAATAATCTGTGCGACCAGCATACTTTGAGAGCTCGTTGCTATACATCTGTTAGGAATATGTAGCAGCTTATAATTGGGCGTCACACTTTGAGTAGATTAAGTATGCAGTACCCTAGATCGATTGATCACATTTATATCTCCCTTGATCTCTTTTAAACATGATATATATATTGTATTCACAATTATAATTATCACAAAGACACTCATAATTGGTCGACCAGTGAATACAAAACCACAATGTGATTCTCCGAAATCGATCTTCCTCTTTCCTTCAAACTCTCAATTTCAGTCCAGCTTGCTTTTCTAAAAATGCCCCATTAGATCGAATCATCTCATGACCATTGGCAACACCCTAAGATAGCAAACACTAAATATAAATCTTGAGAATAAGTAAGAGTCATGAGGGGACTTAAAAAATTGAGGAACTCTTTTCCTCAAGAGTCTCACACGTCATAAAAGTTGAGATCAAACTTTTTGTCACTCTTATTGGTCATCTCATGCATACGTAGTATGAAATACGTATTACGGTATTAACTCCTTTCCCATGGAGCATATGTCTACACCTTTCAATACCGTACAGATGATAGTTCAGACATACCCAATGTCTGACTTGAGTTCACGCATCCACTCTTTTTACAAAATTCATCAGAACTCACATCTGGCATCTTAAACAGATAAAGTAAAATATGTGGGGTATTTTACTTTCGGACATAGTAAGTATTATGTCCTCATCTTAACACTCAGTTAAGGCGACATATGTATTTTAAGCTTGAGCTCTCGATTATCACCTAGATAATAAGCTTAAAAACAGTCTCATCTCTATTTATCACACAAGTAAATAGAGGCGATTACGTGTGAGTGGGCTAATCTTATATCTGTCCGGCATACTTCTCAACAAAAAATAATGCACTGAGCATTAAGATGCATAAAGATCATACAAAGATTCATAGGCATTAATAATGAAACAACACAAGTTCATTGATGTGAACAACTCAGGGAAATTACAATATCCAGTACATCAGACTCTACGCAATCCTAGAGATTTTACATGACCACAAAACTCATCTCTAGGTATTGGCTTTGTCATAGGATCTGCTACCATTCTATGCGTAGATATGTACTGTAAGTTCACATCCTTTCGTGCAACCATATCTTTCACAAAGTTATACTTGGTATCTATATGTTTGGTCTTGCCATGATACTTTGGATCTTTGGTGTACGCTATAGCTGCTTGGCTATCACAGTTAACCAACAATGGATTTGCAGCTTTCTCATTAACACCTAAATGATCCAAAAATCTCTTAAGCCAAACTCCTTCTTGTACCGCTGCTGATAATGCCACGAACTCAGTTTTCATCGTGGACAAGGCTATACACTTTTGTTTCTTACTGCTCCAACACATAGTACCATTATTCGGTAAGAGAACAAACCTAGAGGTAGATTTCCTTTCATTTAAATCTCCTCCCCAATCAACATCAGAATAGCCTTAGAGTCGCAGATCCTTTCCATAATAACTCAACGTATAATCAGCAGTCCACTTTAGATACCTCAGTATTCTCTTAACGACTTTCCAACGTGCTTGACCTGGATTGGATTGGTATCTACTCACCATTCCAACTACATAACATATGTCAGGTCTTGTACACATCATAGCATACATCAAGCTCTTTACAGCACTAGCATAAGGAACATGTTTCATTTGTTCCTTCCTTGTGGAGTCCTTGGACACAGTTTATGGCTCAATCCTTCACCTTTTGCAATAGGAGTGTCAATGGGTTTACAATCCCATATCATTCAATTCAAACAATTTGGAAGACAACCAACTTTTGACAATATTGACTAGCTCCATATTGCTTCCGGCAATTAGTATATCATCAACATATAATGATATGATCACAAATTGATCCTTGGATCTTTTGATATATACACAATGATCCTCATCTATTATTGTAAAGTCATATGCCATTATGGTATTATGAAATCGTATATACCATTGTCTTGACGACTACTTAAGGCCATATATTAACCCCCAAAGTCGACATACTTTTTCTTCTTGGCCTTTCACTATGAAACCAGCAAGTTGTTCCATATATGTTCCTTCCTCTAATTCTCCATTGAGGAAAGCAGTCTTTACATCCATTTGACGTAACTCAAGATCCATACCAAACACTATTGCCAGAATTATGCGAATTAAGGTAAATCTCACTACAAAAGAAAATGTATCTTCATAATCAATTCCTTCATGTTGATTATACCTCTTCGCCACAAGGCGAGCCTTATGCTTTCTATCGAGCCATCAGCCTTTCGCTTTATTTTGAGAACCCACTTGTTCCCAATAGCTTTGCGTCCCTTTTGGAAGATCAACCAGTTCCCAGACTTAGTTTGACTTCATTGACTCAATCTCCTCTTTCATTGCATAAATCCATTTTTCCTTACTAGGGCAATTAAAAGCCTCATTAATGTTTCTTGGCTCATCCTCATCTTGCGGAGCAATCATAAAAGTTTCCCTTTCAATGCCAAAACGTCGATGGGGAATACTTTGGCGACTTGTTCGCCGTATAGGAGATTGTACACTTTGCACATCATTCCCCATTGTGCTCCCACTTGGATGAAGTCCACTAAGGTCATTATCTTGATCCAAGGTTTCAAATAGGGAACAATCCTCCCCTATTTCGCCCTTCTTAGGAAATTCATCCACTAAGAATGTGACATCCCGTGATTCAAATTCAGTTATTCTCCCACTTTCCTGCTCACCTATGAACACATACCCAATCGAGTGTTCGAAGTATCTCATTAAAATACTCTACTTTTATCTGGGACTCAATTTCCCAAACTTGTGACAGGACTTATGAGTATAGGCAGCATAACCCATGGCTTAAGTAAACTTAAGTCCGGTTTTCTATCTGTCCATAACTCATATGGAGTGGAACTAACTAATTTAGAAGGCATCCGGTTAAGTATATAGGCAGCAGTTAATAACGCATCACTCCAAAAAGTGATATGTAAGTTAGCATGCGCCATCATGGACCTAACCATTTCCAATAGGGTTCTATTTCTTCTCTCTGCAACACCATTTTGTTGAGGAGTATATGGAATAGACAACTGTATTTCTATTCCTTTTCACCACATAATTTTCTGAACTTATCAGATAAATATTCTCGACCTCGATCGGATCTAAATAGTTTTATTTTCTTGTCTAATTGATCTCTACCAGGTTCATAAACCTTTTGAAACAACTTATTGCTTCAGATTCATGAGAAATCAAATAGACATATCCGAATCGAGTATAATCATCTATAAAAGTGATGAAATAAACAGCCCCATGCCTTCCTCTCACATTCATTGGACCACGAGACATCGAATGGATTAAATGCAGAGGAAATTCAGCTCTTTTACCTTCTCCAAATGGTTTCCTTGTCGTTTTCCCTTCTAGGCAATGCTTACATATAAGCAAATCGACTTTTTCAATATTGCCTAACAAGCCCTCTTTGGCTAGTCTTTTCATATGTTGTTGGCCAATGTGACCAAGTCTAGCATGCCACACATTCACATCATTATTATATGAATTAGGAGACGTGATAAAGGAATAACTAACATTTGCATTGACATACTTAATATCTGATACAATGAAACCATCCAGAAAATAACCACAACCATAGTAGTTTATATCCAAATACAAATCTACACCTTTATTATGGAAGTTCATATTAAAACCTAGTCTAACCAACACTAAAACAGACACTAAATTCCGACGAATCTCCGGAGCATACAATACATCATGAAGGAACAAAGTGCGTCCACCACGCATATTGAGTTGGCATGTGCCAATTCCTTTCACTTCAGCTCGGAGTTGTTTCCCACATAGATCCACTTAGTTCCAGCTTGGCACTCGTCGGAATTCCACGAAGGATCCTCTATCCTTCGCTACATGGTCTGTCGCTCCTGAATCTACAGTCCACAAAGGATTAGACTCAGTCAAGAATACAGAACTCGACACATAAGTAAAGTTCTGAATAGTACAAGGGGTGTTTACCTTCTTTGGCTCATGACAATTGCGAGTATAGTGACCCTTCTGGTCACAATTGTAACACTTCACCCTTGACATTTTCTTCACTTGAGGACGTTTTCCTCTCTTGTGTTGGTTAACTTTTGATTTCTTGCAACAAGGACTTGATCCTTTGCAATCCCACATATTGAACGAATCAATATGCTTGCGCTTAGAGCTCAAAGCCCTTTCTAAGCTAGAACCAACATTGTAAATGTCTACTTTTGACTCAAATGCCGTTAGACGGTCCTCTATTAGCTCAAGGTGGCGCACAGCATCCTCAAGATCTTCCATAATATGGTCAAGAGCTTCTAGTGCTTCTTGCTTTTCCAGCACATATTGGACTTTCATGTGCCAAATTTCATAGTTGTCACCATTGAGCTTTTCACCTTTGTTCAGCTTGGCAACTATGCTCTTTGTGGTGAAGTCATTGATCCGAACACATCGACATATGCACGAATTATTAATGCCTATCATTTATGCATCCCTTTTTACATAGACCCTTCATATTAATGAATAATTTCAAGTAAGGCTTCAGAATCAAAAAGTCACTATGTTTCCAATCATCCTCCAAAAACCTAACTTAAAACTATCATCAATATAATTATCTTATGCAAAATCAATTCTATGAAGCTACAAAAACTTCTAAAACTACCCACTAATTACCCATAGAACCAAAAGAAGAAAGCAACACATTATAGGCATCCAATAAAACAATAATGCTTTCAATTAACACCAATAACATATAAGTTGCTACAAGAATAACAATCGTGTAGTAATTATTACATTAAGTTGTCCACAAAGCACACTTAATATATATCAGCCAATATAACTAACACCAAGTCAGCACACGAATTGGGAAAGATCCTCTTTTGTTCAATTTCTTGATCTTTTCCCTTGAAACAATACATTAATATTCATTTACAAAATCCATCACAATTTTCTTATAGGAAGCAGCTCCGTTGACATCCCATATGCGATTCAACACATCTTGCCATTCAGGTGGAAGAGTGTTTATGAAAAATCGCACCATCTCTGACTGTGACATTGGACGACCATTCCATATGACCTGTTGAATTTTCCCGTTGACTTCAAGGACATGATCAATTAAGTCACCTCTCTCCCATCGATGATCGGGCCGCCCGCCTATCAACTTAGACAAATTTATCCTTTTGTTCATCGATAATTGCACGAATAGGTGTGCGTAATCTCGTAGGAGGCATTGTTCCGCAACAAATGCAGAACAAACAAGGGATCACATTATAATCCATATAGACTTAATTGAAAAAGAAACACATTCTTTTCCTTTTTTTTTTCTTTTTTTTTTTGGAGTCAACGGAGGTCAACGGTCAACGGTCAACGGAGGTCAACGTCGGTCAACGGTCGTCGGCCGTTCGGCCGTTGGACCGGTTGGATCGGTCAGACCGGTCGGGCCGGCCGAGCCGGTCGGGCCGGTGGGCCCGGCTTGCGCGAACCGACGGCACGTGCCGCGCGCGTGTGCGGGATGACATCACGCAGATGTCAGCCGGCACGAGCCGCGTGCGTGTCGGGTCTCGCGCGGGTCGGGTCGCCGACCGGTGATCGGCCCGTCCGGCGAATCGTCGCCGTGCCGTCATCGATGACGTCACCCTAGCAGCTTATTGACCGTTGGGTGACGTCATGCCGACGCCGCACGCGCCGGTCCGCGGACCAGCGCGTGCCGGTTCGCCGGTCGGTGGTGCGCACGCGCCGGTTCGCCGACCGACGCGTGTGCCGCAAGCTCTGGGCGACGCAATGCTTCCGAGCGCGTCGCGCCCACGCGCAGCGGCTTTTGGCTGCTCGTGTGGGCGCGTGCAGCGTCGCCCGGCGGCGCACGACGTACCTCCAGACTCGTCTCGACGTCGCCTTTCTCCCCATCTTTTCAGAAAACAGTTTCGACATACGAAAACTCAGTAAAAAGGCCGAAGAACGCTCGAGTGTCGGGATTTTTGTCCCGATCTGTACGGCCGAAAGTTTCTTCGCGAAAACTCAATCAAAGAACATGAAATTGATCGGGAAAACGTGAACTAGGGCTCTGATACAATGTTGAGAAAGACTGATCCCCGAAAAACTGGATTCGACACTAAATCGAATCCCTAAACTCAAGCGGAAGACAAGCCCGGGAATTCTAACACGTATCACCGATCCTAAAGCACACCACAGATTCGAGCGTACCTTTTAGCCACAGATTAAACACCAACGCCAATGGAGGAAGAGAAATCTTGGTCCTGTTGATCCGGTGAAGCAAAAACGCCTTCGGGAGTCACTGTTTCCCTTTTGGAGGAAAACGACAGAGAGAGGGAGGGAGAGAAGCGTACGTTGTTTCTTTTAATTAAACGGTGCCTTTTCTCTCTCTCTCCTCCCTTTATACCCCTTCTTTCCACGGGCCCTATTCCCGTGGGCCGGGCTTTCTGGGCCCAACTTGGGCGGACGGGCCTTAAGCCCAAATCAAATAAAGTCTTCATTTTTCTTATGGCAGGAAAAGGAAACAAGTCATATGAATTATCCACCGGCTCGGCTCCGACGTGCTGATCAATATATGCCGATTACCCAGAGATCAGAGAACAGCTTTGCTCTGGACCATTTGGATATCATCTGACACACTACGTAAAAAATGTAATATGCAATATGAAGATACTAAAAAATGTAATATCCTCTCTCCATATTTCTTTTTAGTTTCTATTTTTCTCCATCTACTTCACATGGTTCCATGGTATACTATTAAAACCCCATTTGTTCAGCATTTTAAATGAGCTTTGGGACTCTAAAGTCCCATGGGCAAATGCAAATAGTGTTTGGTTCATTTTTTGCTTAACTTTGGGGACATATAATTAAAATTCCAAAGTGCTTCAATGGCTTTTAGCCCAAAGTAGGTCCAAAGGTCCTTTGCGAAGTTGCATTTTTTAAATGCAAGTCTTGGCCCCTTGTTTACTATTCATCTTCCCCATGATTTGTATGGAAAATGGAAAAGCCAATTGGAGGTTGATGACCGCTGGCTAAGAGGTCGTGTGGGTCGACAACCATAGCCTGGGGGTTGCCTGGGTTGCAATGACCTAAGGCGTCTCTTGCTTGGGTTGTGGCAAGACATCGTCACTTGGGATCATGCAAACTAGGTGACGCCGCCTGAGTCACATGACTTAGGCAAGGCCGTCCAGTTGCTAGAGCTGCCAATGGCTAAACTCTTTAATTTTTTTTTTAAATTTAGTAAAAATTCTTTATAAATGTAATTTTTACCAAAAGGTATTTAAGCCAAAATTGTTTCCCAATGCACTTTAAAATTACAAATCACCAAACGCTATTTACATTTCGAATAACCTCTTTGGCCAAAGGTATCTACATTTTCTCAAAGACATTTTTTCAAAGTCGAACCAAACGGGGCCTAAGTTGTCTATCTTTCAGCATCTGCAGACCTGATGATTGTGTGCTTATTGACACTATTGCATTATGGCTTTGCTTTCGGGGTGTATGATTTTCTGTTCTCATCTTCCCTCGTAGAGCATGACGACGTAGTTTCCAGAAATCGGAAACTTTTGATACGATGTTATCAGTCCGGCTAACGTAGGAGGGCTGGTGGCGTCTTCCCCTAACGTGAAATTCTCTGTGCGCCTTGTCACTTTGCACTTTTACTAGGAATGTTATCTAGACAATGCATTGACATGTGGGGAAGACAAGTTGGCAGTTAGATTTGTTAATAAAATCAACTGAGGTCTGGATGATTGAGTTTGAAAAGCAGATATCTCCATAACATAATCTCATAGTTCAATAACCAGGCGATATAGAGACAATAGGAATAGAGAACCGACAGACTTATCACCTTAACTTTTGAATGACGAAC
This sequence comes from Eucalyptus grandis, assembly GCF_016545825.1. NCBI lineage: Eukaryota > Viridiplantae > Streptophyta > Magnoliopsida > Myrtales > Myrtaceae > Eucalyptus > Eucalyptus grandis. The sequence goes on from NC_052616.1 coordinate 38,736,690, forward strand.
TGGGGCAAATTTTTGGAAGCTCGTGTCGCAACCTCAGCAACAAAACCGCCCCAGATGAAGGCAAACGTTATTCAGCGTCTCACTTATTTATTATGGGAAAAGAAAAATTCATTGTCAATGACCCCAGCTTCTTCGAACTAAGGTTTTCCTCTTCGATCCTCCTCGTTTTCAGAATGACCAAAAGTCATGAGGCAATGAAAATGAAAAAAAAAGCGCTCTCCGGGTCTCTTCCTTTCCACTCGTGGTATATCCAGGCAATTCAAATAATCCCTCCAACATTCAAATTCACACTACCGGATCAACCACATCCAATGCGTTTCTGATGTCAGTGAATGTTTTCAATAGAACATAAGTGATGGATGCTTACAGCAATCTCACCGTGTCATTTCCCTTGAAATCTGATTTAAATAGATAGCAGAAAAAATCACAAGTATCAGCTAACAAGACCCAAGCAACAAAAAAAACTGTCTGGCTCAGATAATGCAGAGACGCCGACGCATGCAGATGATGCAAAGCTGAAAGTACCCTTGTTGATGGAGGCATGGTGAGAAGGATCGGGTAAGGATTGCTCAAGCGATCTGAGGTCGAGAAGAATCTCTTTCAATTCGGCCTCCATTTCTTACCTACCTCACTCGGTCTTTCTCTCACAGCATGTCTCACTGTGTAATTGGGAAGTAAAATTGAGGATGCACCGACAGAAAGCGGACTCTTGTTTTCAGTTATATTCACCGGAGATTTGGACTTGCAGGCGCCATTATATCTCTCACTGAATTACGTGTCAACGTTTCAAAGAATTTTTCAATGCTTTCCGACATCATTAGCAATTAACAATCATCTACATTGTCTTTTGCCATTTTAGAGTTGTTGAGAAAACTCATACCAAGTTTTGAAATTGACAAAACGTTATAGCTCTTTATTTTTATTTTCAAGAATAGTATATTTCTAAAGTTATATCGCAGACTCTTACCAAAGTTTATTCACTCTAGAAGTATTTCTTACTCTGACACAATCCAGACTGAAACGGTATCCAGAATGAAGATAAAATCAGACTCAGATTTATCGATCTTGCAATAAGGATTCCAAATGAACGCAATAAGAAGTTATTCTTCAATATCTGGCTTTTTGGCGAAGAATCTTACTTACCTCTTATAAATACATTGATAGAATCAATCACAAATTGATGAAATCAATCTTGAAGACAAGTCCATTTTTGGGAAGCATCTACATATGGAAACCTAGATTCTGATTGTATGGGTAACCAGAATCAACATATTTTTATCTCAATCTTCAAATGGCTGTAAGATTTCCTTAGTCAATTATGTCTAACGGATTAATTGGAAGAAATTCCTCTACAAAATGCCAATGACTAATGAGGCGTGGAGGAGTATTTGAGAAGGTCATTCAGTCTATTTGAGATAGGGCATGAAAATTGAAATTCCAAAGTCTAAAGTATTTCCAACTAATTGTTCTTCATCGGCAATGCTTACAAATTGTATTTAAGAGAGAAAATCATAAGAAGAGTGATTTAATGAGAGAAAATGGATCTTCCATTGAGTGTTTGCACTCAAAAATTGTATTTATCTGTTGATACTATATTAGATTCCAACCAGAAGACCGTCAGCATAGAGAATGGACGTAGACTTGATCTAACTTGAACTGTTATAAATTTTGTGTGCAATCTTCTCTTCCCTTAACTCTCTTTATTTACATGTGTTGCATTCTTTAAGTATCGCAAACATCAGTTACATCACTTATCTAATTTTGAACATTCATCAAAAGTCCAGTGACTCATTTTATCAAACTTTGTTTGGTTTTCAAACTTTATTCAAAATTTATTTTGTTAATCAATTTTTTTAAACACATATCATCCCCCTTAGGTGTTCGTACTAGCATTATCAATTGGAATCAAAGCCATGTGCTCATCTATTAAAGTGTTTTTACTTCTAAGCTAAAGATTTTCTATGACTAGTTATTTAGCACGAGGACTCGTGGAAGGGCAGAGCAACACCGAGCCATCTTATTTTGATGGAAGAATAAAGATAAAGACAATCCTAAGATCTAGAGATCCTATGGAATGAGATGTTATAGAAAGAGGAATCAACACAAAGGCAACTTTTGCATTTGACAAGGGAAAGTAAGTCTTAGACAAGGATGCTGAGGAAGCCAACCAAGCAAAAATTACCAAGAGACAGGCTCTTGATACAAAGGCCGTCTATTCTTTATACTATGCTTTGTCCCCTGCTGAATATAACAAAATTTCTTCATATGATATAGCTAAAGAAGTCTCGAATAGACTTCATTTCACCTATGAAGGAATAGATCGTGTAAAGGAGACAAAAATAAATATCTTGCTTGGCCAATATGAATCCTTCAAAATGAAGCTTGGAGAGTCCATTGAAGACATGTTCAGTCGATTTACAAAAACTATGAATGGGTTGGCATATCAAAGTCAACAAATTTTTGCAATAACTTTCAAAGGACTATTATAATGTGAAAACATCAATCTGGGAGACACAAAGAATTATGCCTCTCTTTATTGATGAGTTGATAGGCACTCTTCAATCGTATGAAGTAGAACAGACAAATGACAAAGAGGATCCAAAAGGTAAAAACTCAATTGTACTTAAGTCTAATGCTGATTTTGATGAGACAAACATAGATGATTACATGGACCACGAGGAGCTTGCTCTCATGATAAAGAAATTCAGGAAACTGAATAAGAAAGGAAGAAGACTAAAGTGGAAAAAGCAAAGTAAGCAAAATTTCCATAAAAGATCAATGAAAGATGTTGAATCTAGCACATATGTAATATGCTTTGCGTGCAAGAAGAAGGGACACATCAAGCCTAATTGTCCCTTGCTAAAAAAGAAGAAAGGTAAGTATGAAAGATATAAGAAAGCCCTAAAAGCATAAACCTAGAGTGACACAGAATGTGAGGAAAGTGAAAAGGAGTTTGCAAATATCTATCTGATGGCACACTCAGAATCAAACTCAGAATCAAAATCTAACTCAGACATAGACTCAAAGTTTGACAAATAAATCAATGTAAGTCATTCAGGAATTTCTACTAAAGTTTATAAGTATATAAATGAGTTTTGCTTAAACCTCAAATCTTCTCTTAAAATGATCTCTGAATTAAAGAAGGGAAATTCAAAACTCAAATAACAGGATAATTCTTGTAGAGATAAGTTTGAGAGTCTGAAAAATATTTTTGATGATTTTAAGGAAAATTATGATTCTCTTTTAAAAGAAAATGAAATTTTGAAAAATGAGATTTCAAATATTTCTACAAAGTTCTTCAAAGGGTCAAAAAATTTAGAACAAATTCTTTCAGCTCAAATACCTTATTATAACAAATTTAGTTTGGGTCTGAATAAAAAAAAAAAAAAAAAGAAGTCTCTTTTGACTAATTTTACTAAAGTCAATGAGAGACTTAGACAAAGACTTCCAAAATTTGCTTATAAAAATCACTTTAAAAAAGTTTTTGTAAAACCTGTTGGTCAAAGTACTTTTAAATGTTTTAAGTGTGATAGCTTAGAACATTTTGAGAATAAAAGTCCTAAAGTCTAGAGATCTGTTAAGAAGGATTTGACAAAAGCTGTTTCTAAAACTAACCCCTCAAGACCCAAGAAAATTTGGGTATCAAAGAAAATTTGAGATCTCTTTTTGACTGCAGGTTGCTATTAAGAGCAAAAGCAAATGGTACTTAGATAGTAGCTATTCTAGACAAAGGATTGTAGATTCAAGCAGTTTCATAAAATTAGAAAAATAAAGAGGAGGAAATATTTCTTTTGGTGGAAACGGTAAAGGAAAAATTATTGGACATGGAATAGTGAAGATTGAAAATTTGATCATCAACAATGTTTACCTAGTGAAAGGCTTGAACTACAATCTTCTAAGCATAAGTCAACTATGTGATACATAATTCAGAATCAATTTCCAAGAAGATGCTTGTTGTGGAGTTAGTTGAGACTTGTTTTAAACCTTCACCGGACGAAAGTATGGCAACATTTATCTTTTGGATATAAGTCTAGAGAGTTCTCGATATCTTATCTCAATTCAAAATGAAGCAAATCTCTAGCACTGCAAGCTCAAACATGTTAGTATGAAACAAATTGCTAAACTATCATCTAAGAAGCTGGTTCGCGGTCTCCTCAGAATGATATACCAAAAGTCTGAATTGTGTACTCAATGTATCTTGGGAAAACAGGACAAAATCTCATTTAAATATATAAATCAAGTCTCCATTAATCGCGTCTTCCAACTTCTTCACATGGATCTTTTTGAACCAACTAGAACTCACAACATTGATGGTAAGAAGTACTATTTAGTAGTTGTAGAATAGTACTCAAGATTTACTTGGGTTTTCTTCTTGACAAATAAAGTAGAAACCTTCTCATGTTTTTCAAAATTTGCTAAAAAGGTTCAGAATGAGAAATGTTATGCCATTTTGAGAATTAAGACTAATCATGGTGGAGAATTTGAAAATCAAGACTTTGCAAATTTTTGTGATGAAAATTATTTTCAACATGTTTTCTCATCCCCTTACACTCCAGAACAAAATGGAGTTGTAGAAAGGAAAAATCTGTTTTTATAGAAGATGGCCAGAACTTTGTTAATTGAAAGTAGAGTCTCTTCTCGCTTTTGGGCAGAAGCAGTTTTCACTACTTATTATATAATTAACAGAGTATTTCTAAGGCCCATCCTAGAGAAAACCCACTATGAAGTTTACAAAGGAAAAAAGCCAAATATTTCTTATTTTCATATATTGGGTTGCAAGTGCTTTATTTTGAAGAATGGAAATAATCGGCCCGAAAAATTTGAAGAAAGATTGGATGGAGGGATTTTCTTAGCTATTCTACTTCAAGCAAAGCTTACAGGGTCCTCAACAATAATACACAGACTATTAAAGAATCAATGAATGTCGGGTTTCAAGAAGTTTTCTAGAACCAACAAGATTGGACTCAACTTGAAGAGTCTGAGCTAGTTTTAGACTTAATGACATCCGAATCCCTTAAGCAAACTCCACCATGTGGTGGTCAAAGTCAAGCTAAAGAAAAATCAGAAAATTCAAAGGAAACGGAGGTTTAGCAAACCTTTGTAGACAATGACAGATTCAACAAATCAAACCATCCTAAAGATCTCATAATTGGCAATATAGAAGTAGGGATTCGTACCAAATCCAAAGTAAGAGCGGATTCAAGTGCTCTAACTCTTATTTCTGAGATAAAACCAAAAGAAGTAGAAGAAGTTTTAACTGATGAAAGCTGGATAGAAGTTATGCAAGAAGAACTCAAACATTTCAAAATCAATGATGTTTGGGAGTTAGTTCTAAAATCAAAAGGAAAATCTATGATTGGAACAAAGTGGGTGTTCATAAATAAGATAGATGAAATTGGTAAAGTGACTAGAAACAAAGCAAGGCTTGTTGCAAAAGGTTATACACAAGAGGAATTGATAGATTATGATGAGACATATGCACCTATAGCAAGACTAGAAGTTATAAGATTATTACTTGCATATGCACATTTCCATAATTTCATGTTATTCTAGATGGACATCAAAAGCGCATTTCTAAATGATTTCATTCAAGAAAAAGTTTATGTGGAACAACTACTAAGATTCAAAGATCCCAGAAAATCAAACTTTGTCTACAGACTGAAAATGGCTTTGTACGATCTGAAATAGGCACCTCGAGCTTGGTATGAGAGATTGAGTAAGTTTCTAGTAAGCAATGGTTTTAAGAAAGGAATGGTTGACACAACTTTGTTTATCAAAAGGGAAGAAAAAGACTTTTTGCTTGTTTAAATATATGTAGATGATTTAATCTTTGGCTCTTCTAATGAAAGTCTCTGCAATAAATTTTCAAAATCTATGTAGGAAGAATTCGAAATGAGCATGATGGGTGAGTTAACATTCTTTCTAGGTTTACAAGTCAAACAATTAAAGGAAGAAACCTTCATTTATCAAGAGAAATATGACTAAGATATTTTCAAGAAATTTGGAATGGAAAATTGTAAGAAAACTAAGACTTCTACGTTAAGTTCTTCCAAACTCGACAAGGATGAAGGTGGAAAGAAAGTAGACCAAAACATATAGAAGCATGATCGGTTCATTTCTCTATCTTACTACTTGTCAACCAGATATTTTATTTACTGTGTATGTGTACTAGATTCCAAGCTGATCCTAGAGAATCACATCTTAGTGTTGTCAAACAAATTATTAAATACATTGCAACAAATCCAAAGTTAGGTTTATGGTATCCAAAAGGAGAAGACTTTATTCTACTTGGATATTCAAATGCTGATATAGCTGGTTGTAAAGTTGATAGGAAAAGTACATTTGGTGCGTGTCAACTGTTGGGATAAAATGTTAGTGTCATGGTTTTCTAAGAAGCAAAATATTGTGACACTCTCAACGGCAAAAGTATAATATGTTGTTCTTGGAAGTTGATGTTCGCAAATTCTTTGGATTAGGCAATAACTAAAGGACTTTGGAATTGAAGAAACTTGTACTAAAATCATCTGTGATAACACAAGCATGATTAATCTCACCAAAAATCTCATTCTCAATTCAAGAGCAAAGCATATTGAAATCTATCATCACTTCATAAGAGATCATGTATAAAATGGTGAAATCAATGTTCAATTCACCGATTCAAAGAATCAATTGGCAAATATTTTCAACAAGCCATTGGAGAAATGATCATTCGAATTCATTTGTGAAAAGTTGAATATTACTCATATGTGCGATTAAAGTCTATGTAAAAGCAGACTCATCCATTCAACCTTCTAGAAGAGACATCCTTCTGGAAGCTCATACAGACTTAGGTAGTTATATTTCAAATTTTGGCACATAAGTTTCTTTCTTTCTTGAACATGTATGAATAGTCTATTTGATTTATTACTTGCCTTTTTTTATTTTTGGAAATTGTTATATTGTTGCTGATTTTTTTATATTAATATTTCATAAATTATTTATAGTTAATTTTTGAAATTTTTCAAAATGGAAGTTTTTTGGTTTTTTTTTTTTTTTTTTGTGCCGGTTCAATTTCCCCAGTTCTTATTCTCTAAATAGGTCTTTAGTTTATTTTTTCCCGATCATAGAATCTCACAAACCCTAATCTATCTCAAACCCTTGCTTCTCTCGATCCATTTTTACTTTCTATGTGAATCTCTCTCTCGATCACTCACGAACTTGTCGTCAAAATCCTCAAAGTCCGTTTTGATGTCTTCTTAGAGGAGGTCCTCTCGCATTGCTAGTCATGGGCCTTGGTTTGTGCCTGATGCTCATACGCACTTTGATCTTATTGGAGATGAATCACCACAAAGCATGAATCAACCATCAGTAGGGGAAGAGGTTACTCAAAATGCAACTCCTCTTTCGATAAAAAAAAAGCCTGAAGTACTTCTTAAACATGATGAGTTTCTAAAAAATGGATGAAGTCCCATGGATTTTATAACTTCATTCGTAAAAGAAAATGGCTTTGGGAATGAAACTTTGTTCTTGAGAGCCATGAAAACTTAAGGCTAGTAAAGGCCAGAAGAGTAGAAGAGGAATTTTCCAATTTTCCCGCCGATCCTGTTTCAATATGGAGGGTCAAACTGAAGGAAAAAAGGAAGATGATGATGAGAGGGTGTTCAAGAATTTCTAACCCAAAATGGGTGTTGTTGCAAAAATCGCTAGAATAGAATAATTTCCATCGAACGAACATAAGAAGGTCTATGCGTAAATACTGAACAGAGGGATCATCAACCTCGGAATGGTAGACTTTGACTTTCTGGATGGAAAGGTTTTGTGTGTAGTTTTTTTATGCCTATCCTGAGTTGACTGCGTATTTTTATTCAAACCTGTTAGTTCGGGAGTTCACTCACATTCAATTTACTGTGAGTGAAAATTTGTTTGATGTTAATATTGATTTGTTGGCTAATATTCTAGGAATAGAACGAAGTGAATTTTTGCCCATAAATTTCTCAAATGAAGAGGTCATCAAGTTTCCGCTAAAGGATAAAATTCTTAGAGGAAGTATTACTTATTTCAGATATCTGTCTTAACATTTTGCTTCACAAGATTGTCATCAACTACATTAGACTCAAAGCTACCTCCATGACTGATGTTTCAAGATTTGAAGCAAAAATGATGTGGGCTATTACAGTGGAGTTGCTTTCTCACTTCCTTACACAATTCTACTGCACATGTACAGAACTGTAATGAAGGAGAAATGTCAACTTCCTTATACAACTTTGGTGACCATACTTTTTCAACACTTTTAGATTCAATCGCCTTCTAGTTTTTACTCCATAACCATTTTCTCCATGCAAATTAGACTTAAAATGATCTCAAAAATGTGATTAAAGGATCTCTCTAGAGCTTTGAAACTTTTGAAGAAGGAATCTGCTAGTAAAGTTAAGACAAGATCTGCTACTAAGAAGAATCGTAAAGGGAAGAGCGCTGTTTTGCGAACTCCAAAAAGGAAAATACATGTTCTTTTTCTACAAGATGAAGAAGAGGAAAATGATGAAGACGAGACTATCTTTGATATTGTGAAAAATATTGCCATGAGAGATCCTATTGGAAGTCTAGCTGATTCTAAAAAAGAAAAAGAAGAGGAGAGCGAGAAAGATCCAGAAGAGGAAAGTGAAGGAAAGGAAACTGGAAGAGAAAGAGATTGAGGAGAATGGCTCAGAGGAAGAAAATGGAGATGCAAATTTGAACAAGGAGGAGAAGCATCTGACAAGGAAAATAAGATACAAGGGAAGTTGGTGCAGGAGATGTTGGAGAGAAGAATAAGGAAACTGGTTAACAAACCAATGCTGGAAAAGGAGTGTAGGAAGGAGAAGAAGTTCTTCCTCAAATTGAAGCCACTAAGATAGGGGGCCTTCATGACCAGACTGCATAACCAATTGTAAGTGATGGTATCAGTTGATCTTCTCCAAATGCTGAAGACATTTACACATCTCATTTCCCTGAAGAATCTCCTAGGGGTCAAGACGAAGAGGTTAATGTTTAGGGAGAGCAACAAACCTCCATTGTTCAAGTCAATGTTCCTTTACTTTTGGATACTTCGCCAGTACATTTTGCTGAAGTTAGTGCCCAAACCAAACCAAACTCGAACTATCCTCGGATAGTGGAACTCCTTTTGGAGATTAAGACATAGTAATATGGGATGGAGGTTGAAATCCATAAGTTGCATACTACTCTCGGTACTACCTCAGAATCTCTCACTGGAAAAGTACAGTCTCTTGATAACAAAGTTCAGAACTTGAATTAGCTGGCCACTCAGAATTTGACAAAGGTTAAGATTGTCTTCCATCAGTGCCTGACTAAGCTTCAGGAAACCATGCAGACTTTTGAGGATTTCCGACTTGTTCGTGTTCCAAGGCAACCCTGATCATTTTTGAAAACCAATCTTTTTCTCTTTGTGATTTTTTTTCTCCTTTTTCGATGTTGACAAGAAGGATGAGAATTTTGCAAATTTGAAGCTTTGACTTGCTGGTTGTGTTTGCAGTTTGAGTTTTCTATGTTGGTGTGGTGTGTTTTTATGTGTGCAGACTATGTGTGTTTTTATGCAGACTTCTTATACGGACTTTATTGTGCAGACCAAACTTTAGCAAATGTTTATTCATCTTATTCTTACTGTCTATCATCTCTATCTATTATATTGTGCTGCTAAAGTATTGTTTTGCAAGATAACATTTACATTATGCCTAAATTTGCATGAAAGTTTTGTCACCATCAAAAAGAGGAAGATTGTTGAGAAAACTCTTACCAAATTTTGAAGTTGACAAATTTTTTTAGCTCTTATTCTTATTTTGAAGAATAGTATACTTTTGAAGTTATATCATAGACTCTTGCCAAATTTTATTCATTCCAAAAGCCTTTCCTGCTTTGATGCAATCCAGAATGAAATTGCATTCAGAACGAAGATAAAATTAGACTCAAATTTATCGATCTTGCAACAAGGATTCCGAATGAATGTAGTAGGAAGTTATTCTTCAATATTTGGCTCTCTGGTAAAGAATCTCATTTAACTTTTATAAATACGTTGATAGAATTAATCACAAATTGATGAAATCAATCTTGAAAACAAGTTCCTTTTTGTGAAGCGTCTACTTATGGAAACCTAGATTATGATTGTATGGGCGATTGGAATCAATGGATTTTCATCTCAATCTTCAAATAGCTATAATATTTCTTTAGTTGATTCTATCCAACGGATTGATTGGAAAAAATTTATCTAGAAAATGCCAACGGTTAGTGAGGGGTGGAGGAGTGTTTAAGGAGATCATTCAATCTATTTGAGATAGGGCGTGAAAATTGAAATTCTAAAGTCTGAAGTTTTTCCAACTAATTGTTCTTCATTAGCAATGCTTACAAATTGTATTCAAAAGAGAAAATCATAAGAAGAGTAACTTAGTGAAAGAAAATGGATCTTCCACTAAGTGTTTCCACTCAAAAATTATATTTCTCTTTAGATACTATGGTGGATTCCAACTAGAATGCTATCAATGTAGAGAGTGGATGTACGCTTGATATAAGTAGAACCACTATAAATTTCGTATATAATCTTCTCTTCTCTTAACTCTCTTTATTTACATGTGTTGCATTCTTTAAGTATCACAAACATTAGTAACATCGCTTATTTGATTCTGAACATTCATCAGAAGTCCGGTGACTTGTTTTATTAGACTTTGTTTGGTTTTCTGACTTTATTCCAAATTTATTTGTTAATCATTTTTTTAAACACCTATTCACCCCACTCTGGGTGGTCGTACTAATATTAAAAGAATCACGACTAGGCTCCTCTATTCTCCTGAGGATTTGGCCAAGAAAGCTCAAAGTTTCGCATCTTTCTTCTAAGATCCTTTGTCGTGCTTGATCCTCCGCAGTAATCACTTCTAGAACCTACTCGTGATAGCCTAATCAGCAATCTCAATCAAAATTTCTCTTTGGCAAGGTAAGACTCGAGATGCTTTGTATCAGTTATTTGCAAGTAAAAGCTGTGTCTGAAGTCGATATTGATATTTGCTTGGAAAACGGTTAGGATGAGAGCTATGTTCATTGATATTAACTAAACTTTTATGAAAACACTCTGGATTGAAATGCTGTCTTAGTATTGTGTGTAGGATCATTTTGTTTGAAATGCTCACCGTTAGTTTGACGAAATGCAAAAGTTAAATTTGTGTCGATTATCTCATGTTATTGATTGCTTAAAGAGCAATCTCACGTGTCTCAGATGATTTTTTAAAAAATATCATTCCCTTGATGAGTTTCGTGAATCAATTGCTTCCCAACCGAAAGCCCCACCTATTGTTGGTTTGATTATGAATTCACAAAACTCATCAAAAGATTGTACAAACAGGGACAGAAATCATACCAACAATAAATGAGGGAGACTCTCGTTTAAGAATGTATTTACAAAACACCATCAACATTTTTTAACAAAATTATTTAAGACACATAAGATTGCTCTTTAATCAATCAATAACATAATAACACAAGCTAATTGACATAGATGTAAATTATGCATTTCATCGAACAAATGGCGAGCATTTCGGAAAAAAAAAAAATTTATCCTATAGCAATACTAAAACAACATTTTCAATTAAAGTGTTCCCAAAAAAATTTTAGTTAAAATAAAATCCTAATTATTTTCCAAGCAATATTAACATTGACTTCAAATGCAGTTTTTACTTGTAAAATAACTAATACAGAGTATCTCGAGTCTTATCTTGTGCAAAAGAAATTTCAATCAAGATTACTGATCAGACTATCATGAAGAGGTTATTGAATTGATTTCTACTAAGGATCGGTGAATGATCTTTAAAGGTGTTGACATCTAAATTTTACTATTTTATTTACAACTTTATTGCATAGAAAATTATGAATTATTTTAACCCCTAACAAAAATAATTTCCATTAAATTGCATGGCACATAGACATTAGAAGCATTTGCATTAATAGAAATAGAGACCTTTTTGTAAAAGAAGAAAAAAAAAAGAAAGGAAAAAAAAAAGAAAATTAATTAAAAGAACTTTTTTATTAAGGAAAGAAAGAAAAGAGGAGAAGGAAGAAAAAAAGGTGAAATCAAGCCAGGTCTAAGCAGGTCCAGCTTGCTTTCGTTTCCTCTTCTATTCCTTCATCGCTTCCTTCCTTCTTCTTCCCTTCACGCTGGTAAAAAGAAAGCACAAAGAGGGCAGAGAAGGACGAGGTACACGGGGCAGAGGGAACAAGATAGAGGGTAGAGCATCGACTGGGAGTTGGTGGTTGGTGTCAAGCCAGCGGCAGCAGCTGGCACGGTAGGAAGCACGCGCACCAGAGCTTAAAAGCGAGAGAGGAGGAAGCTGTTGGGGGGTTTCCTTGGCTGGTTTTTTCTCTTCTAGAGAGAGAGAGAGAGAGAGAGAGAGAGAGAGAAATGAAGACGGAGAGAGCTAGAAGCTGCTTGGGTTGAGCATCGCTCGCCCATCCTTGACGCCAATCGCCGACCTCTAACCGATGCCTCGAGCACAAGACTTCGCGTTCCCAAACCTCGGCATTTTCGGTGAGTTTCATTTTGGTTTGAATCCTTCGTTCCTGAGGATCTTGGCTTGAAGACATTGTGAGTTGGCCGACTGAAGTTTGATTTGTCTCGGACTGGCCTTCGCGCTGCCGTCTTAGAGCTGAGTAGGGGTTTTTATGACTGAAACTCATCCCTACGAACCCTCTTAGCACTACCCTGTTTTGGTGATAGAATAGCCGAGCGAGTCTTCACTGATTCTTGAGTTTATTGTTTCCAGCTGAGTCGTTTTGTCTGATGTTGGGCATTTTCCTGTGTTCACTCAGGTCTAGGTCCGAGTTTGAGTCCTAAGAAGTGGCCAGCGTCATTCTCCCCACTTCTTGCTCATTACGTGCTTGATGAAATGCTTGCACCAAACCTGTGTAAATCTGTCTCTGTGCTATGCATTCTGGCTGACTACCATGTGTTCGCGATAATGCCTAAATGGAGCTGCGTCCTCATTCGAAGAGGGAATCAAAACATCTAAATCTTTTTAGAAAAGTCATAACTTTTGACTTTTGTTCATTCAGTCCAATTTTACTTACTTGAGATTTGAGTTTGCGGCTATACATTTGCGGCTGTGTTAAAGATTGAATGTGTCAGTTTGTAAATCCATGAGCATTCTCCTTTTACTGGGAAAAGAGCGTGTGCAAATATTCATGAGAATTTGGCATTGAAGTGGCCATGAGTTGTGAGCAATGAGCTTGGTAGGTTTAATGAGATTTGGAATTTTGGTTGATTGAGAGAGCTTAGGTTGGTTCGGGCTCAAACAGATTCTAGGCCTTAGTTTTAGACATATGGGGAGCTCAACATTCTGCTGTTTACCTAAGAGAGGGAGAGAGGCTTGAGTGAGAGGGAGGGAGATCCGAGGGTAAGCCTAAGATAGAGAGGAATCTAACGAAGTGATCATGGACCATAGGTCCATTTTTAAAGTAATATCCCTAAATCTATTCCCTTCTCAGAGGCCACGTCATGACAAAAGGAAGACGCAAAACTTCAAGCTTATGCAAGGGAACAGAGAAGGGCCTGATTGTGACTCCAAAACGGCGAAAGATGGCATGGATAATTGCTAATGACATCGAAAGGCAATGGAAAATTCTCTAAAACAGCAACAAAAACTTAAATCAAAGAAAGAAATAATGGCATACTGCAACTCCAAACCTCCAACAAGTATAACCGACAACAGAGCTACAAGGCGTAGTGACGATGGTCAGCCACGATCCTCTGAAAAGTGAGAGTAAATAAGAATTTAAAAGGTTTGAGAAAAATATTAAATTGAGAGATGTCTGGTGTGTCCATGGAAAAAGGTTCTTTTCCAAACCAGAGAGAAAAGCCCCTTTCTATCAGTATGCCTCCTGCCTAAAAACTCCTATTTTTTTCTCAAGAGCTAAATTCCCGTTACAGGCCTCTTGGCTTTCTTCCATCATCTTCTTCAATCTCGAGAAAACGAGAAAAAAACGTGATAAGGAAAAAGAGGGAGCTATTTCTCTTGTGCCCTTTTGTTGAGTAATGTTCACGAATTTTGTGTGGGTTTCATCTTATTATAGAAACATGGGCTGAATTCCTTAACGAGTTCTAATTGGGCTTGACTGAACTGGGCCGTATGACTAAAGCGATTGAACGACGCTAAATAGGGCCCAGACCTGAAGAGTTATTTTTTGCTGTTATTTATTTTTTACGATATACTAAATAAAATGGTAGATTGCAAGTAGACATATTCATTTATTTTATGGGGAATTAATGATTTGGGAAATATTTTTCTAAAAAGCATTGATCTTTTTGCTTGTGAAATGAATGTGCTAGAAATATTTTCATTCTCTAAGAAAATATTTAGATATAAATTGCTACTGGTGATGAAAAGATTTTATATAGGCTAATTATTTTAAACGATACAAGTGATCATTTTATCATTCATTTTTTACGGAAAAAAAATGGAATCTAAATGAGTAGATCATATATAATGCCTTGTTAATGTTAGCAGATTTTCTCTAGATAAACTCCTATGTTGCCTATACAATCGAAAATACACGTTCCTTCCTTAACCATTATACCAACTTGCTGGATAAACTTGGCCCTATAGTTAATAATTTTAATTGGGAGAGGATTTGCATCTTAAATTTACAATGTATGAAAACTAAACTTGGCCCAATAGTTAGGCAAACTCTTGAGTTATTTTTCTTTTTTACCATTATCCATTGATGATTGGTCATTCGATTATTTCTTTGCCAATATCAAATTAAAGTTCAATACATATTCATATTTGATTGGTTATCTCATACTCTTTAACAATAATCATATGTATTGTAGTGAAATTTCTAACTATTAGACCAAACTCGATACTTATTCAAAAATGATTGGTAGATGGTGGCAAATGGGCAAGTCGTAGCATTGATTATCGGGCCATAATCAACTCGACTAAAGAAAGGTTATCAGTCACCACCTTTTTCAGCCCTAGGTTCGATGCAGAGATCGGCCCAGCACACAGCCTACTTACTTCTGAAAGCCCAGAATTGTTCAAGAGAATCAGGTTTTTGCTTGAGAGAGGTCTCTTTGCTCGCAAGCTCCAAGGCGAATTCTATCACGACGTCACGAGAATGTCAACACAATAAGATCAAAACCATCTAGTTTGCAAGCGAATATTGTTGTGAGATGAAAGTCAACGCTGGTTTGCATGAGTAACGTGTCAGAGAAGGATCTAGTACATTTCTAACCGTGAGAAAACTTTCTATTAGACAGTTTATAAGGTGATTTAGTCAATGGAAAATTCTCTATTAGATTAAGTGTGCGCTTGTTTTACAAAAATATATAATTTGAATTTTTTTTCCAAAACATAAATCCTTTGTATCACTTACAAAATTGATTGAACTAGAAATTTTTTCACTATTTACGAAAATGTTTAGACAAAAATTGTTATCGATAATAAAACATTTTTTATTGACTAGTTATTTCATGAGATATAAGTGATGATTTTTTGTAAACTGTTTTCCAAATCATCTATTTTTCAAGAAATAAATGGAGGATAAGAGTTTGTCTTTTTTTTTTCTTTTTTTCTTCCAATAGTATTCAACATTAATAATATATAAATGTGATTGGGCTGATCTAGTAAAGAGCATGTGGACTTATCCTTATTAGAAGATCGGAGCTTGAGAAATCTTATGGTGAAACTCTTGCCCAAATAATCAGTATAATCAAGACCTGGCTTGAATTGATCCGCGTCCGCTCATTAATCACATCTAATATATAGGTAAGACAAAGCCCAAATTAAATGATTTGGAAATTTACATGTGCGTTTGGGTTTCCAATTTCTATTAGTACGTACCCAACACTAATGTAGGCCTAAGCGACAGGAATATAGATATAGCCACTTGGAAATCTTAGTCTTAAATGGAGTACATTTGTTTTTGCGAAAACATCGGCTGTTAAAAGCTTCTTCTCTTTCTCTACCGTATAGTATCACGTAGGAAAAATATATTTGTGGTCAACAAAAATTTATGCTTCAATTATCTAAAAAATTAGAATCCAATTTGACTTCCACTCCTTTCAAAAGCATACCAGCTGCACCTCGACCTTAGGCTCGAGAGGCTAGACTGAGTGTAGACCAAATTGACAATGACACATGAAGTTTGATGCATGAGATAATGTATGTCATGCCCCGATTCTCCGAGCACGTGCCCATTTCTTGGTGGTTGATTAATTTGCGACATCTTAGGATGCGTCGTCCACCCATTCATTTTAATGCGCATGTGGAAACGAATAATTAAATCCCCAGATAACATAAAGATGGGATAGGAAAGTAGGGCCACAATTTTTGAAAATCAAATCACAACTTTATACATAACAAACTAAGTCATATACAATACCAGCAGATATATATAAGGTCTGCAAAAGGAGGTAGAGGGCTACAGATCCTCTAAGCATTCGAGTCCTCAACTGAATACTCTGGGGACTCTGGATCCAAAAGATTCGGGTCTACCATTGAACCACATGGAGGGTTAGTTGTACCCTCGCCAAAAGTGATTTCCAGCATCGACCTAGGGATCTTAGACTCTGAAAGGGGGCCTTCTCTGGCTCCATTTCGCCCGTAACGATACCACAATCTAAATTTATAAGGTACCTTATGGGGTAGACTCGCATAAACCCGACAATGGATCTCACTAGTTCATAGACCCAGGCTCCTTAGCTCCCAAGGAGAGGAATCTAAGAGTGCTGCTCGGTGACCTTCTTCGGTTGGCCAAAATGCTCGGGAGGTACAACCATTTAAGGACCTATAAATGTTATCCTACAATGGGGTGAGACGACGTTTCAGCAAGTGTACCCCCTAAACTCGACTAGGAAGTTAATACGTCTAAAGGCTACCTAGGCACACACAAGATATAGGTGATTTATCTTCGCCTTAGTTCCTTCCTACATGTCAATACAATTCATATATTCAACGAATCACTTCATCAAATCAAATCAAGTCATTGATCAATCGATCCAATCAACTCCATACCATCAATACCATCTCTTAGTCATCCCATTCAATACTATTTATAAAGTCCAATAACATCAAGGACTGCTCACCCTAAGCTAAAGATAGATAGTATAACTCATCAAAGCTGATATAGTATACTGCTCACTTTAAGCTGATATATTAAGGCTCTCAAGCTAATATAATATACTGATAATTCTCACTCTAAGCTGATAAATAACATAGCTTGCTCTAAGTTGATAAAATATACTGCTCACTTTGAACTGATATATCAAAGTCCTTAGGCTAATATAGTATACTGATAATGCTCATTGGAGTTGCTAAGGTATACTGCTCACTTTAAGCTGATATATCAAAGCTTGCAAGTTGATATAGTATACCATTCTAATCAACTGATAATTTCACAATTTTTATTATACCCGATAAAAATAATCGCATGTGGGTACACGGTCAGCCTTAACCAAAATATAATATTTTCCTTTTTAAAAACCCCACCATATAATATAGTCCACTAGAATATTTTTGACGTTATAAACCGACGCCTAGTGTTTCCCGACTAAATATTGAAAATACTCAATTTTGGGATAAATTCCCAAAATTACAAATCCCACTCAATTTGCACAAAATAGCATTCAATTAAATAAATCAATCACACCATTGAAATTAGCACGAAATTCCGATCATCAGCTATCTCGGTCTAATTTCCAAAAAATAATAATCAATTAAATAATTACGAAAACTAATTAAATAAATACTAATAAACGCCAAAAATACAAACTTAGGCCGAAAAAGCCTAATTAAATACCAAAACGGGCCCGGAAAAATTCTGAACTTATCTAGATAAATAATATGACCTATCTACTTGCTTATTACACTACTCTAACCACCTAACATGCAATAACGAGTCATTGAATTGTTAATCCATTCTAACTAATCACCTAAACCATACTTAGCCTAAACTAATCAATCATTAAGTATCATTAACTCCTTAAGTGGAGATTAGTAAGTAAACTCACTGATTTTGAAATATGATGAGTTCACGGCGATGGCAAGGTGTAGATGAGCGACAAACTCCAAAGTGGCAATGAACTACGAGGTCCGGAAGCGGTCTAAAGTGGGCCTCGAAGCCCACAGTGGGTTGTTGGCTTTAGCTTCTGGTCTTGGGCCGAGGGAGCTACTTCGAAGGCTAGTTGGGGTGGAAACGGCCAAGGCGAGCTGGCGACGGTTCAGCAAGGCCAGGCGGAGCTTCACGGCGGCGGACGATGGCTAGGGGAACTCCGGTGACAACCAGGGAGGCTCGAACATGGCCTGGACTCGTGGTTGGGGACGCTAGACCGTGGAAGAAGCAGCTAGGCGTGGCTGGCAATCGTGGGGCACGATGGCGACGTGACGGGGCTCTAGTGGCTCCGCAACGGTCGACGATGAGGGAGGGGTGTGCTGCTTGATTTTCTGCAATTTTCAAAGCTCCAAAAGACTAACAATGGGAAAAGCAAAATATAGAGGAAGAAGAATGGGACAACTCTAGTTTGGAGGGGGCCACTCCTTATCCATTCTACCCCTTTGTGTCCTTGACCAAGGCCCCGCCGGTTGGGCTGTCTTCCTCAGCAATTTTCCAGGCACAAAACTTCCTTTGGAAGCCATTAAAGTGGTCCAAAGGTTGAGGGACCATGGGGCTACGAATTTTGCACAATTACCCATCAATTCCTTTCAATTCTCATTTTATTCACATCCAATTGAGCTCAATTTGTTGTCCAAAAATCCAACCAATGTGTCCATGGTCAAATTAACATTTTTCCTCGTCAAAAGAACCAACTTGCATCCTAAAAACATGATAAAAAAACGGTCATTTGAATTTTCCGATCGAAAACGGCCCTATTTTGACTTTTCGCCAAAAATCTCAGTTTGTAGAAAAATTTTCGGAGGATGAGTCGACGTTCCTAAAATGACTCGTGACATGACAGAACTTTCAATTTCTGATATCGAATTCAAATTCGTGTTAATTTCAATCTGGCGCGATTTTAGCATGATCTAACATACTTGGTAGCTTTTAGAAATTTTTAGTATAATTGACCCGTGGTTGATTTATTTCAAGCCACAACGTACCTCTTCAATACATTGGCGACTCTTGGTGGTCATGAAAATCTTGAGGTTTCAAATATGGACACAAGGTACCAAAACGACAGAAAAATCAGTCTAGCACCGATCGACGAGAATTTTGCAATTTGGTGGAATCACCCATGTTTAGCCACCCATCTCAGTCGAACCGACCTATCTTTGATCTCTAATCGATCTTTAACTGTGCCGTAATGATCACTGCAGATGAGCACGGTCGAGTAGTCAAGTGCATTAGAATCCCTTAATGATTTCCCAAGATAGTCTAGTTATCTCATTAGTGAGCAACTCAGATAATAGCATTATAGGCGTGTCAATGAAAGGCTTGATTCATTCAATTGAAAACAAGATTGAAATTCTAGGATGTCACAACTCTTCATTTCTTATAAAAATTCCATCCTCGAAATTTAAACCATTGCAATTCTTTAAACAAAAAGGTGGGGGTACAATTATCTCATCTAATCTTCACTTTCCCAAGTTGCTCCTTTAGTGCCTGTGGTGTTGCTAGACCACTTTGATCAACGGGATTGTCTTGGTACGCAGAATTTGTTCTTTCCAATCCACAATCTAAACCAGGCTTTCCACGTACGACACTCTGTCATTCACGTCCAATTCCTCAACATTAAGCACGTGGGTCGGGTTAGGCTCATACTTCCTCAACATCAACGTGTGAAAAACGTCATGCACTTGTGCTAACCTCGGCGGCAATGCAAGATGATATGCTAGGATCCCGATTCTTTCAAGAATCTTGAAGGGATCTACGTACCTCGGACTCAATTTTCCTTTCTTGCCAAAGCGCAAAGTAACCCTCATTAGTGACACCCTTAGAAAAATGTAATCACCAACTTTGAATTCCAAAGGTCTCCAACGCTTATCTTTGTAACTTTTCTGATAGTTTTGAACAGTCTTTAGTTTGACTTTGATGACTATAACTGTATCCACTAACTGCTAAACTAACTCTAAGCCTATGATCTTTCTTTCCCTAACCTCATCCCAACACACGAACGTTCTGCACGCCCTGCCATACAACGCTTCGAAAGGAGCCATATGAATGCTCTGCTGGTAGCTGTTATTGTAAGCACACTTGACAAGGTGAAGTTGTTCATCCCAACTTCCCTTGAAATCCAACATGCAAGCTCGCAGCATGTCTTCAAGGGTTTGAATCATCTTCTCATATTGACCACCCATTTGAGGATGATATCTCGTACTATAATGTAGCTTCGTCCCTAAAGTAGCTTGCAAACTCTTCTAAAAAACAGCTGTGAATTTCGGATCTCGGTCTGATGTAATCGTCACCGGCATTTCATGCAAACGAACAGTTTAACGCACGTACAACTCTACGTGTCTGTCTAAATCAAGGTCCTTTCATACTGCGATGAAGTGAGCCGACTTTGTCAGTTTGTCGACCACTACCCAAATGGAATCATTACCCCTCTAACTCCCTGGTAAGCTTGTCACAAAATCCATCATAATGTGCTCCCATTTCCATTCGGGAATCTCGAGAGGTTGCAAAAGTCCTCCCAGCTTATAATGATGTGCTTTCATGTGATGACACGTCAAACACTTGGCGACATGCTTGGCGATGTCTACCTTCATACCAAACTACCAATAGTGTTGACGAAGATTCTAATACATCTTCGTATTGTTAGGATAAATGTTGTAACTGCTACGATGAGCTTCTGATAAGATCTCCTCTCTAAGCTCTGCATTGTCTAGTACGCACAATCGTCTTTAGAACCTCAGTGTTCCATCCTTAGAAATCTAAAAGTCAGCTTTTCTCTTATCGATATTCTCTTATAGAATCTTCTGAACATCTAGGTCTATTGATTGAAGCATCTTGATTCTGATTTGAACATCCGATTCAATTCTGAGGGTAGCCATAAGATTCGAAAAGTGGCCTACGTCAAATTTGAAAATCGAATCTTGAGCTCTCTCAAGTAAAGTCCATTCTTTAATCATCATATGTGCAACTGAAGACTTCTGACTCAGCACATCGGTGACCTTGTTCACCTTTCCGGGTGATGCAAAATATCACAATCATAGTTCTTCAAAAGTTCCATCCAGCGGCGGTGTCTCATATTGAACTCCTTATGAGAGAATAGATACTTAAGACTTTGATGGTCAGTGAAGATTTGGAATCTTTCTCCACACAAATAATGTCTCCAAATCTTAAGAGAAAAAATTATTGCTGTGAGTTCCAAGTCATGTGTCGGGTAATTCAGCTCATGAGGTCTTAATTGAAGGGAGTTGTATGCAACAATCATGCCATGTTGCATTAGCATATAACCCAATTCTCTGAATGACATATCACTGTAGATCTCATATCCTCCAAGATTAGATGGAATGGTCAGCACAGGTGCGGTAGTCAATTTCTGCTTAAACTATTGGAAACTACGCTTGCACTTGTCTGTCCACATGAACTTTTCTTCCTTCTTCAGGAGTCGAGTCAGCGACGACGCTAGAACTGAAAATCCTTCAACGAACCTTCTGTAGTAGCTTGCTAAACCCAAATAGCTTCCGATCTCTGTCACTGTAGTTGATCTTGGCTAGTTGATCATTGCTTCAATTTTGGCTAGGTCCACGGAGATTCCTTCGCCTGAAATCACATGACCTAGGAACGTAACACAAGTCAACCAAAACTCGCACTTGCTAAACTTAGCGTACACTCCATGAATCCTCAGGGTTTGAAGTACCATTCTCAGATGACTCTCATGCTCCTCAGCACTCCTCGAATACACCAGAATATCATTGATGAACATGATCACAAAATGATCTAGATATTCCTTGAACATTCAGTTCATTAAATCTATAAAAGCTACTGAAGCATTCGTTATACCAAACGGCATTATAGTAAACTCATAATGGCCGTATCGAGTACGGAATGCTGACTTCGAAATGTCCTCCTTTTTGATCCTTAACTGATGATATCCTGTTCTCAAGTCGATCTTTGAAAATATCGACACTCCTTGTAATTGATCAAACAAGTCGTCGATCATTGGTGGTGGATACTTGTTCTTGATCATCACCTTGATTGAGTTGACAATAGTCGATGCACAGACGCAACGAACCATCTTTCTTTTTCACGAATAGAATCGGTGCTCCCCAAGGTGACACATTGGGATGTATGAATCCCTTATCTAACAACTCTTGCATCTGCACCTTCAGTTCCTTCAACTAGATAACGACATTCGGTAAGGAGCCTTAGAGATTAGCTCTATCCCAAGGGCTAACTTAATCACGAACTCGATCTCTCTCTTTGGTGGTAGACCTGGCAATTCCTTCAAGAATACATCTAGAAATTCTTGAACTACCGCGATATCTTCGATCTTTAGCTCCTCAACTGTCGTATCCACGACAGTCGCCAGATAACCTTGACAACCCCTGTCTAACAAACGAGTTGCCTCAAGCGACGAGATCAAGGTAATCGAGGGTCCTCCTTGACTCCCAACAAGCTCGAAACTTTCACCTACTAACGAGTTAAACTAAATCATATTACGATAACAGTACATCTTAGTTCATTGCTTGGTGAGCCAGTTCATAGCAATTATCAAATCAAAATCATACATGGTTAGGACTAACAAGTCTATCCTCCCATTTCGCTCATCGATCGCTAACTTGCAACTAGAAAAACCTAATGCAGACAACACCTTATCCTTTAACAATGTACATATGCTAAACAATGACTCTAATAACTCAGGATTTAATCCTATCAGCTTAACGTATTACTCAGTAATGAAAGAATGAGTCACGCTAGGGTTAAATAAAGCATAAGTAGCATGATTGTTCAGCGAAATCATACCTATAATCACATCAGGCGAGTCCTCAACTTGACCTCTTGTGATGGCATACAATGTCCCTTGAGTTGGGGGTTTGACCTATCCACCTTGCGGTGCAAACTATGGTGTTACACCCTTTATCAGACCCATCGGTGGCAATGGCGGTCACTACTATTGTCCTCTTAGTCTTCTTGGACAATCTTTGGCTATGTGACCCTGTTGGCCAAATTCAAAACAAACACCTGTCCTTGAGGGCACGGAGCTGTACCATGTCACCTTCCACATAAGTGACACATATCGTTCTAGCTTGGCGCTGACTTGCCAACTCCACTCTTCCTATTAGGTGGAACATGAAATTTTCCTTCGATTATGGGCTTCTTCCGATACCGATTCCCATCTTGGTTAGATCCAAACTGCACCCCAGATGGGGCGGCTCGTTCATTCTAATCTCTTTTATTGGTTGGGCTCGTTCATAAAGGTTGTTATAGTTCTTTAGATTCAATTGCACTAGTGTGCTTCTCACTTTCGGTCTGAGCCCATCCCTAAACCTTCTAGCTCGGTATATTGGATTCTCGACCAATTCGGGGGCATACTGCGATAGTTCATTAAACTTCGCTTCATACTGATCTACAGTCATTGAACCTTGGCGGAGGCGCTGGAATTATGCCATCTTCAGTTCTCTGGCACTGTTAGAGAAGTACTTGTTGAAGACTTCGACAAAGGCGTTCCACTCCAAAACTTCACCTTCAGGGAATACTATTTATTGGGTGGCTCTCCACTAAGTACTCGCAATTCCCTACAGCTAGTAGGTTGCAAGGACTACCTTCTTCACCTCGGTGCACATTAGCAGTGCAAAGGCTTTCTCCAAGCCTTGAATCCACAGCGCTGCAGCTTCGAGGTCTCCTGCCCTAGTGAACCTCGGCCAGTTCAACTTTAAAAACTACTCCACTAGCTTGTGCATCGGCCTCTCTCTCCTAACCACTATGTTCCTTGGTAGAACCTTGGCAGGTGTGGCAGCAGCATCAGCGGCGACATTGGCGGCATTAGTGGTGATTACGGTAGCGGTGGCAATGGCAGCTTGGTTCTGAGCTTGCTGATCCATCCGATTTCCCATTGCCTCTAGCACCTACATGATCCCTTTGATCCTGGGATCACTAGGGTCTGCTACCCGAGCACCAACACGAGGCGGTGCTACTTCACTAGCGCTAGCCTGAGCTGGCGCTCGACCATGACCTCCTTGGGTACCGACCCTCATCAGCGTCTTACCCTGAGTAATAGGTCCAATGGTATGCTTTCTAGGAGTTCTCTGCTCTTAATCACTCATGACTCAAGTTTTCTATTGAAACTCGCCTTTCAATTCTACAAAAAATTAGAAGATGAGTGATCATAAACAAACAATCTACTAACCAACTAGCACAGACATGCACCATCAAGAAATAAAGGCATTTTCTACTAACTATCCCATAAACTTGTAGCACCTCATCACTCCAACCACTAACTTGCTCTGATACCACTAAACGAGGATGTCACACCTCGATCCTTCAAGCGCGTGCTCATCCCTTGATGGTCAATTAATTTGCAATGTCTCAAGATGCGTCGCCGATCCATTCATTTTAATGTGCTTACGAAAGCGAATAATTAAATCCCTAGACAACACAAAGATGGGATAGGAAAGTAGGGCAACAATTTTCGAAAACCAAATCACACCTTTATATATACCAAACTAAGTCATATACAATATTAACTGATATATATAAGGTCTACAAAAGGGGGTAGAGGGCTATAGATCCTCTAAGCATTCGAGTTCTCAACTGAATACTTCAGGGACTCTAGATTCGAAAGATTCGGGTCTACCCCTGAACCACCTGGAGGGTTAGTCGTACCCTCGCCAAAAGCAATCTCTAGCACCGACCTACGGATCTCAGACTCTAAAAGGGGGCCTTCTCTGGCTCCATTTTGCTCGTAATGATACCATGATCTGAATTTATAGGGTACCTTATGGGGTAGACCCTCATCAACCCAAATAGTGGATCTCACGAGTTTGTAGATGCAGGCTCCTTGGTTCCCAGGGAGAGGAATCTAAGAGTGTTGCTCAGTGACCTTCTTTGGTTGGCCAAAACGCTTTGGAGGTACTGCCATCTAAGGACCTGTAAATGTTATCCTACAATGGGGTGAGACGACGTTTCAGCAAGTGCACCCCCTAAACTCTAACAACGAAGGTATTACGCCTAAAGGCTACCTACGCACACACAAGAAATAGGTGATTTACCTTTACCTTAGTTCCTTTCTACATGTCAATACAATTCATATATTCAATGAATCACTTCATTAAATCAAATTGAGTCATTGATCAATCGATCCAATCGACTCCATACCATCAACACCATCTCTCAGTCATCCCATTTAATACTATTTATAAAGTCCGATCACATCAAGGACTGCCCACCCTAAGCTAAAGATAGATAGTATAGCTCATCAAAGCTGATATAGTATATTGCTCACTATAAGCTGATATATCAAAGCTCTCAGGCTTATATAATATACTGATAATTCTCACTCTAAGTTGATAAGTAATATAGCTCGCTCTAAGCTAATAAAGTATATTGCTCACTCTAAGCCGATATATCAATACCCTTAGGCTAATATAGTATATTGATAATGCTCACCGGAGCTGCTAAGGTATACTGCTCACTCTAAGCTGATATATTAAAGCTCACAGGTTGATATAGTATACCATTATAATCAACTGAAAATTTCATCATTTTTATCATACCCGATAAAAATAATCATGTGTGAGTACATAGTCAGCCTTAACCAAAATACAATATTTTCCTTTTTAAAAACCCCACCATTTAATATAGTCCACCAGAATATTTTTGACGTTATAAACCAACGCCTGGTGTTTCCCAATTAAATACTGAAAATATTCAATTTTGGGATAAATTCCCAAAATTACAAATCTCACTCAATTTGCACAAAATAGCATTCAATTAAATAAACCAATCACACCGTTAAAATCAGCACAAAATTCCGATCAACGACTATCTCTGTCTACTTTCCGAAAAATAATACTAAAATTAATTAAATAAATACTAATAAATGCTAAAAATACAAACATAGGTCGGAAAAACCTAATTAAATACTGAAACGGGCCCAGAAATATTTTGAACCTATCGAGATAAATAATAGGGATAAGTGTTGCAGAAGTCCTAAAACTTGTCACGAAAATGCAATTGAGTTCTAAAACTTGCAAAAAGTGCAATCAAGTCCTAAAATTTGTCAAATTATTTCAATCGAGTCATAAAATTAACACAGTTAGCCTTTTTAACAGAAAATATTGACGTGGTGCGACGTGGCCTTTTAAATAATTTTTCTTTTTATAGATGGCTTTATTAATTACTTTTTATTCAATTTAAAAAAAATAGATTTAAAACTAAAAAGAAAATAAAAATTTATTTTTAAAATTTAAAAAAAGAAAATAAAATTAGCGACTCTTCCCCCACTGCCGCCACCGCCGCCACCTATCGCCGGAGGGGTCGAAGACAGCTTGTCGGCCCCTTTGGTGACGGTCGTCAGCCCCTTTGCGATGAGCAATGGCTATCATTTTTTTTTTTTCTTTATTTTAAACAATTTTTTAAAATAAAATTTAACTTTTCTTTTTTATTTTTTAAATCTATTTTTTTAAATAATTAAATAAAAAATAATTAAAAAAGCCTCCTGAAAAATAAGAATTAATTTTAAATGCCATGTTAGCATTTTTTGTTAAAAAAGTCGGTGGCGTTAACTTTAGAACTCGATTGAAATAATTTGACAAGTTTTAGACTTGATTATACTTTTTGCAAGTTTTAGGACTCAATTGCATTTTCGTGATAAGTTTTGGGACTTTTGTAGCACTTATCCCTAAATAATACGACCTATCTACTTGCTTATTACACTACTCTAACCACCTAACATGCAATAACGAGTCATTAAATTGCTAGTCCATTTTAACTAACCACCTAAACCGTAATTAGCATAAACTAATCAATCCTTAACCATCATTAACTCATTAAGTGGAGATTAGTGAGTAAACTTATCGGTTTTAAACTCCAAAGCGGTGATGAACTATGAGGTCCGGAAGCAGTCCAAAGTGGGCCTCAAAGCCCATGGTGGGTTGTTGGCTTCGGCTTCTGGTCGTGGGCCGAGGGAGCTACTTGAAGGCCAGTTGCGCTAGAAATAGCCAAGGCGGGTGGCGACAGTTCAGCGGGGCCAAGCGGGGCTTCATAGCAATGGACGGTGGCGAAGGGAACTCTGGCGACAACTAGGGAGGCTTGAACATGGCTTGGACTCACGGCTGGGGACATTGGACCGCGGAAGAAGCGGCTAGGCTTATTTGGGAATCACGGGGCGCAATAGCAATGCGTTGGAGGCTCCGGTGGCTCAGTAACGGTCGACGGTGAGGGAGGGGTGTGCTGCTCAGTTTTATGCAATTTTTAGATCTAAAAAAAACTAACAATGGGGAAAGCAAAATGTAGAGGAAGAAGAAGGGGACAACTCTAGCTTAAAGGGGCCAGTCCTCATCCATTCTACCCCTTTGTCTCCTTGATCAAAGGCCCCACAGGTTGGGCTGTCTTCGTTACAATTTTCCAGTCACAAAACTTCCTTTGGAAGCCATTGAAGTTGTCCAAAGGTTGAGGGACCATGGAGCTACGAATTTTGCACAATTACCCATCAATTCCATTTGATTCTCTTTTAATTCACATCCAATTGAGCTCAATTTATTGTCCAAAAATCCAACCAAGGTGTCCACGATCAAATTAGAATTTTTCCTTGTCAAAAGAACCAACTTGCATCCAAAAAATGTGATAAAAAACTTTCATCTCTAAATTTTCTGGTTGAAAATAGCCATATTTTGATTTTTTTGTCAAAAATCTCAGTTTAGAGAAAAATCTTTGGAGGATGAGTTGACATTTTTAAATGTCTCGTGACATGAGAAAACTTTCAATTTTTGAAATCGGATTCAAATTCGCTGTTAATTTCAATTTGGTGCGATTTTAATGCGATCTAGCCTACTGGGTAGCTTTTAAAATTTTTAGTGTAATTGACCCATGGTTCATTCATTTCAAGCCACACGTACCTCTTCGACACATCAGCGACTCTCAGTGGTCATGAGAATCTCGAGATTTTAAATACAAACACGAGGTACCAAAATAACAAAAAGATCAGTCTAGTACCGATCAACGAGAATTTTGCAATTTGGTGGAATCACCCACATTTAGCCACACATCTTAATCAAACCAACCTATCTCTGATCTCTAATTAATCTTTAACTGTACCATAATAATCTCTGTAGATGAGCACGGTTGAGTAGTCAATTCATCATCGAATTCTCAAATCTATTGCATTAGAATCCTTAATGACTTCCCCAGATAGTTTAGTTAACTCATGAGTGATTAGCTTAGAGAATAGCATTATAGGCATGTCGATGAAAGGCTTAATTCATTCAATTGAAAACGGGACTAAAATTCCAGGATGTCACAAAGTACAAGAGAAATAAATTAGGTAGAAGTTTGGTCTAATTAGAATGTCTAACACAAAAGCTTAAACTAATAAATGGAGGGAAATCATGTGAAAGCATTTAGGACCCGTTGTCAAGCAATGTTGGACAACACTTCATGTGAAAGCCGAATTATGAGCAATATGTAAAACTTTTGCAGAAAGAATAACACTAGCTTTGATACCATGCTAGAATGTTCAATCCAAAAGGTTGAGCTAAAAGGTGGAGGATTACCACTTGAATATAAAAACCATTTAGGACCCGTTGTCAAGTGATGCATGATCATACTTTAACAATCATGTAAGAGAGTTCGATCAAAAAAATTAAATTGATAAGTAGTGGGAGACCACATCCATATAAAAAGTATATACATATCATAATCTAGTAATATGAGACATTTTAATAATATGTCTTTCAATAGCTATCTTAATGAGTACACACGTAATAATAGGCATAGCCGTCTTGCTTTCCACACTTACACATCCAATCTATATTCACTCTTGCTAACATGTATGGCCAGCTTGCCTTATTTTATACTCGTTTAATCAAGTATCTCAATATGGTCAATTTATTTTAATGACGAAAAGATCACATTGGCCTTTTTTGTATGTCCCTTTATTTTCTCTTTTTATTATTGGTGCCAAATATAGGCCTAATAAAAAATTTAAGAGAAGTATTAAATTCAAAAGGTCGAAGAATCCGAAAAGGACCTCAACTAACTACGCCCCTTCTCACCGCTAGTAGTGTCCACTGCAAGAAGGGTCATGGAGCATTTCGAGGAGAGACATGTGTTACGAAATCGCACGTTAATTCCAGAAAAATAATGCTCGTAAACAATTCATCAAGTATAATATAATAATAAAAGAACATAATCAAAAGAACAAGTCAGAAAATTTGTTAACGAAGTTCACCAAAACTTGAGCTATGTCTCCACACAGAGGCACTCTTCAAATCCACTAGACTTTGAAAAAATTGGAATACAATGATAATCTTCTCTTAAGATCAAGGTACAAAGAGATTGAGAACCTTTATAAAGAAAACATCACTTTTTGCTTCTCTCATTTTCTTGCCTCTCTATTTTCTTTTTTAGTGTCTTGACGGCTAGCGTCTGGTCATCGCTAATATAAACGTGTAGCTTTTAACCTAAAAGCAAATTTAATAAAAAAGACAAAAAAGCCCTTAAAATATTTGGCTTCATCTATAACAATCTCCCACTTGAAGACAAATATAGCCGAGCACCAAGCAACTTTGCATCTATCTTCTTCAAAAACTAGTACTTTAAAAACTTGTGCCTCTACGATACTCTTCATCAATCAATATGGAGTAATACCAATGATAGTAGTACAGAAAATATGATTTTCTCTATCTACTACCTTGGTCAACATGTCAGCTGGATTCTTCGAGCCATCAATCTTCTGTAACTTTAACTCATTATCTTTCAATGTTGACTTGATAAAGTGATAACGCTTCTTGATACATCTAGTCCTTGAGTGATAAGTTGCATTCTTTGCTACGCTTCGAGCTTCAAGTGCAAAAGGAATCATCAATTCAACAATAAAGAGAATAAGACTGATCAGGCACCTAAGAGGGCTAAGATTTTTCGACGCAAGAAGCATGGTGGGA
The DNA here is from genome assembly GCF_016545825.1 of Eucalyptus grandis. Taxonomy (NCBI): domain Eukaryota; kingdom Viridiplantae; phylum Streptophyta; class Magnoliopsida; order Myrtales; family Myrtaceae; genus Eucalyptus; species Eucalyptus grandis. The sequence continues at coordinate 38,766,743 of NC_052616.1, forward strand.
AGAAGGATAAGGCTAAGATGAAGTGCTATAATTGTGGTAAGATGGGTCATTTTGCCTGTGAATGCACTGATTCAAAAGAGGTATTCTATTACTCCATTATTTTAGGTAATGCTTTTGTTTCTAGTATTGTAATATTTACCGAATCTCATCTAATGTAGAGTGTAGACTCAGGAGTAACATACCACATAACTAGATACCAAGAAGCATTTGTGGAGTATCATCGGATACAATCTAGAAGAAGATTGATATATGTTGGGAATAACTCAAATGTTGAAGTGAAGAGTATCGGCACATGTAAGTTAATTTTAAATGGTGGCTGAAGCCTATTCCTACATGATGTCCTTTATACTCCAGATATTCGACAAAACTTGGTTTTCGTAATTGTTCTTCTTAACTTAGGTTATGTATTGAATTTCTATGGTGATTGTGTTGACATTTTGTTTGGAACAGTTTATTATGGTTTAGATCATGTATTGAATGGTTTTATGCTATTAAACATTGACTATGATTAGTATAATTTTAATGTCGATGTTTGTTTTTCTTTAATTGCATCTTTTAGTAATGTTGATATTGATGCAAGTACTTGGCATGCTAGATTAAGTTACATTGGATTACAAAGAATGCAAATGTTAGCTTGAGATTGCCTCTTAGGGTTATTCACTAATGTTAATCTACTCATATGTAAATATTGTCTAGCGGAAAAAGCAACTAGAAAATCATTCGGTAAAGGAACTAGAGTCGAATTTCTATTGCAACTCATACATTTTGACATTTGTTATCCTTTGAACGTGAGGGTGAGGCATGGAACCTCATATTTATCACTTTCATAGATGACTTTACGCATTTCGGTTATGTCTTTCCGATCTCCCATAAGTCATTAGACTGCTTTAGACCATATATAGCGATGGTAGAGAATCAGTTAAACAAAACAATAAAGGCATTAAGAACCGATTGCGGACGTGAGTATCTCTTTGAGCAATTCAAGGCTATTTGTGATGAAAAGAGAATCATATGTCAATTGATTATTCTTGATACTCCACAACAAAATGGGGTTGTAGAGAGAATGAATATAACCCTTTTGGAAATGATTAGGTATATGATGGCGCAAGCAAATTTACCTATCTCCTATTGGGGAGATGCATTATTAACTGCTACTTATATACTTAATTCAGTACCCTCAAAATCAATCACTTCCATCCTTTATGGATTGTGGACTAGTAGGAAACTAAAGTTAAGTAATCTACATCCATAGGGGTGTACAGCTTATGTTCGTGATTCTTCCCATAAATGTGGCAAATTAAGACCTAGAGGGAAGAAATATATCTTTATAAGATATTTCGAACACTCTAAATGGTACGTGTTCATAGGTGAATAAGTTGATGGAAGGATGACTGAACTGAAGCCCCAAGATGTCACGATCTTGGAAACGATTTTCCTAATAGAGTTGATATTGATAAGGATTTCTAATTATATGAGATGGAAGATCATAATAACACACCCATTAATATTGTAGAGGAAAATGAAGATTTACCTCAATATACAAGACCTAGTGGAAGTGTTGCATCATTTGGCGAACTGAATTCAAGAAAAGTTTAGTTACGTAAAAGTAATCGTAAAAGTATTCATTGTCATCGTTTTGAGATTGAATGTGAAGCATTTATGATTACTCAGCAAGATGATGTTGAGCCTAAGACTATTCAAGAGGCTCTCTTATCCTTTGATAAGGAAAAATGGAGAAAAGTTTTGGAAGATGAGGTGGAGTCAATGAGGGCAAATCATGTTTGAGACTTGGTTGATCTACCACCCAATCGGAAGACTATTGAAAAAAAATGGGTTTTTTAAGATTAAGCGAACGACGGATTTGCCCTCATACTCAACAATATGGTATAGACTATGAGGAAACATTTTCATTAGTTGTAAGGTTTGCCTCAAGATGCCTTATCCCAGCCATCGTTAAACATTTGGACCTTAAATTACATCAAATGGATGTAAAGACGGTATTTCTCAATGGAGAACTAGATGAGGAAATCTATATTAAGCAGTTAATAAGTTTCATAGTTAAAGGTCAAGAGCATAAAGTTTACAAGTTTTATCGCTTAATAGATGACCTTAAGTAATCATCTAGAAAGTGGTATCTTCGCTTTCATCGAACTATAACAACTTTTGGTTTCATGATGATCAAAGAAGATCACTATGTATATGTCAAGCGGTCTAAAGATAAATTTGTTATTTTATCACTTTATATGAACGATATTCTATCGGCTGTAAATGACAAGATTTTGGTTATCACCATAAAAGAATTGTTATCCAATTTTGAAATGAAGGACATAGGAGAAGCTGTTTATATATTAAAAGTAAAGATTGAAAGAGATTGATCATGGAAATTCCTTACTTTATCACAAGAATCTTATATACTAAAGATTCTTAAACGTTTTAATATGCATTAATGTAATCCCATTGATACCCCTATCATGCAAGGTAAAGGACTAAATACTAAGATGTGTCCTAAGACTCTAGAAAAAAAAATAAGGAAATGGAAACTGTTCCTTATGCTAGTGCAGTCGACAGTTTAATGTATGCTATGATGTGTACTCGACCCGACATATGTTATGCCATGGGATTGGTGAGCCAATATCAATCAAATCCTAGTCAAACACACTAGAAAGTAGTGAAGAGGATCCTGAGATACTTAAAATGCACCATGGACTATCGACTTTGTTATCAAGGGAATGATTTACGCCTATTAGGCTATTCAGATGCTGATTGGAATGGAGACCTAGATGAGCATAAATCGACTTCTGGATATGCATTCTTGCTCAATGAATGTATAATTTCTTGGAATAGTAAGAAACAGACATGCACGGCCTTATCTACGATAGAGGCAGAATTGATTGCAATAAGCAATATGATTAAAATGTTTATTGGAAAATTTAGCTATTGTCATTGAGATTCCAAGATCCGTGATAGTTTATTGCAATAGTCAAGTAGTCATTGCCTATGTAAAAGATTCCAAGTATCATGGAAAGACGAAGCATATTGACATAAAGACAACTTCATCAGAAATATAATAGCGCATAAAGAAGTGATCCTATAATACATTTCAACTAATAAAATGGTTGCTAATCCATTTACGAATGCTATTCCTAGTGACGTATTCTTGACCCATAGAATGTTACTAGGATTACGTAGAATGTGATATGTGATATTGTAGAAGATCATTGATTATGTATATGTAAACATATGTTTTGTATTTGTTTATTTATTAGTGACTTGATGTTTTATTAATAAGTACAAATCTATTATGAGACTAGCACATACACACATATATTATTGAAAAGTATGTCAACATACAATGATTGGTTCACTCATAGGAGTAATCACCTCAAGTACTATAGTTAGCACGTTGAGATGAGAAGGTATGTACACATAAATGCTAAAAATCAAGTTTAGTACATAAAATAATATTTCACATTGATTGGAGTCAAGATGAGGTTTGTGATTTGTTTATAATAAGACCAAATATGATAGTTCCACAATCATACATGCTTGAAAAATACCGGATACGAGTATTTAATTGAGCGTTATAGAAAGTGAGCTGATATAGCACTCAAGCTAAACTTAAGTACGTGAGAAGCACGTGACTATGTTTAGACAAAGATCCATATAGTGGATATATTTAATAAATGATATACGCTCTTATAAAAAGAGAAATCCACTATAGTATGTAATTCATACTATATAAACGTTGTACGATTGACAAGGGAATGTGAGTGAAATTATCCCTATTTACTCATCGTGTGAGTCATTGAGGTAATTTATAATTTACCTCATTTTGTGCTCTATGTTACTTCTGACTATGCTCTCAAAGTGAAAAATCAATATTGCTACTTTAGCATGTTACCGGCAGTCATGAATAGATATGGCTTTATGGGATTTGTCTAGAAAAACAGTTATTTTGAAATGGAGAAAGACATGAGTGCAAAGGAAGATTATTGTTATTTTACATCTATCACATGTATTTACTAGTCAACCATCACCTTCTGTGATTGTGGATATAATTATAAATACATGGTGTTATGAGAATAGTCAAGTATAGCATTTAAGGGATATGTATACTTGGATTGATTTAACAAACTATGTATGGGGCATTGTGAGACATCAATTATTTATTTCTTTTTAGGGTTGTAACCATTATGTCATCTTTAATAGGTGCATAATTTGAGCTCCCAAGTGTAGGTGTACTCACTGGTCGCACGGTTTTCTTGCGAGTATGAATTGTTTCTAAAGTTGATGAATATTGAATGTGTTATATTCTTGATAGAGTGCTATCAAACCCATCATGTCCAAGTGAGAGATATTGTACTTTATTAATAAGTCCATGATGTAGTGCAATTAGAATGTACCATTTCGTCTTGATATGTTATGATGGAAAGACACTCTTTGAAAGGGTATGAGGGAGTCAAATAAAAAAACTTCCAAAGATAACCGTTAGGACGATTGGCAGAACGTATGTTTAGAAAAAAATTATTCTCTTTCTAGTCCCCTTTCCATCAAAGAAAAAAAAAGGTGTTCCATTACTCATTTACAAAAGCAATTGGTATTTACGCTGTGAAAATTGGATGTTTTTCTTGTAACTACATCTAGACCATTGTGAAGTAATATTGTTTGTTGATCATCCGTAATTCAACATTCGTTTCTAGGCAAATTGTTCATTGCGCATAAGAAAGAGGTTAGTTGTCTTTCGCCGACTTTATTCCTACAGTTTCAATTCCCAGAGATGGCTTGGAAGCTTACACTGTGGAGCTTAAAAGCCTAGGCTTGAACATCCCTTTTTCTAATGGCAAAGGCATTGGAGATGCACATGACAGATCTAGAGGAACAATTTGAAGGAGAGACTGTGGGGTTTAGGATGGACCATGACCCTCCATGCCCAAAGCTTGAGCTCGAACACAATACATGCAGAGAAAGAGAATTGAAAAGAACGAGTGGAAAATAAGGGATTAAATGAAAAAGGAAAATAAAAAATAAATTTTGGTGATTTACTTGTATATGTGGCAGGGTTCAATCTCTTAATAAATTTATAAAAAGAGAGGATCTCGAGCTTAAATAATTGTGGTTAGGCAAACTCTCGTGATATTCCATTACCATTATCCATTGACAATTGGGAATCCATTTATTTCGTAGACAATATCCAATCTGTGAAAGCTAGTACGAGCACCTAGAGGGGGGTGAATAGGTGCAAAAACAAATTTTCCGAAAAGAAGTGTGCAACACTAATCAACAATAGATTATGAAAAGGAAATTAAACTCTTGTAGACAAAATGAATTACGATAAAAGTAAAAGAGCGTAGGGAAGAGAATAAGAACACATGATTTATAGTGGTTTGGCTTAATCCAAGCCTACGTCCACTATTCCGCACTGACAGCCCACTGGCTGGATTTCATTATGAATCAAAAGAGTTGTTACAGTAAAGCTCTTCCTTGATTCCACAGTGTAGAGACTCTGCTAGACTTCCTCAATGTCTCACAAAGATATAAACTCTCTTTTGAGTACAAGATTTCGCTCAACAATTTAATTGACTAAGAACAAGGAGCTTCAAACTTTGGAATTCTTCTATCGCGCGCACACCCGAAAAAGTTAAGCGTCTTCCTTATATACTCCTTCATGCCATCACACCTATTAGCACTTACCAAAGGAGTTCTTCCAATCTACCCATTGGATAGAATCAATTAGGAAGATTTCGAGTTATTTAAGGAATATGACGATAACCCACCAATCCTACTCGCCCATACAATCAGGATCTAGGTTTCTATAAGGAGAACCTTCCAAGTATACTTTGCCAATCAACGAATCCAAAATCCTTGAATCAATCTCAATTTGAATAATGGATTCTGACATGCTGTATCTAGTCAAGAGATCTTCTTCAGTCGATAGAATCAAATCATTAACAAAACACTTAGTTTTGGATAAGCCTTCTTGATGGTCTAGAAATTGTCAATGAGGATAGACTTTGAGTCTTGAGTTTGGCAGTCCGGAGGCCTTTAGACTTTGATGGAAGAGTCTGCAAGTCTTCAGACTAGACTGATGGAAACATTTTGTCAACTTCAAAACACTCAAGGAAGTTTTCTCCAACAATCTCCCCCTTTTTGATGGTGACAAAATTTTATTGCAGATTTGGATAACTTTGACCTGCAAAACAATACTCAAGCAAACATGGATATCTCACAAAAGATAATTGGCTTAGTAAAAATAACATTAAAATCTGCTTCCACAGAAAGTAGGTTGATCTTGTAAATAAGCAACTATCTTTAGCATGAAATACCAGTAGTGCTCAAGATAACAAACGTTTAAACAGTCAAATCCAAATCCAATCCAAATCCAAATAGTCAAACACAAGAGTGAAGTCAATCAAACACAAGAGTCACAAAATTTTAAATCTCAAATCTACACACATCTCTCCCCCTTTTTGTCAGCATTAAAAAGGTAGAGATGAAAAGAGAATGGAATTATGATTGCTTGGGAACACGAACAAGCTAGAAATCTCCCATTGACTGGACAATCCTTTCCAGCTTTTTTAGATCCTCTTTCGGTTGAGCTACATCTTCACCCTTGGCATTTGCTTGAACTTGAAGAGCAAGGGCATAGAGTTGATCATGCAAAGAAACTGAAGAGGCTTGTCCTGCATTTTGCAAGTTCTGTACTTCACATACCAAAGCATAAATTTGGCCTCACATCTCTAAGAGAACATCAAGCACTTTGCGAAAGTCTGCTAAATTGTCAGTCTGAGTACTGGCTTCTACTCGATCAAATGGTGTATTGGTAGATGATGGCAAGTCAGCACGATCACGCAGATTGGGTGATGAAACCTCATGTCCTTCCTTAGGAAATTGAGAGGCATAAATGTCCTCTAGATCTGCTAGAGAACGACTTACTCCTTTACTGATGAAACCTCATGTCCTTCCTCAAGAAATTGAGGACGTGCCTCTTTTCTCAGGATCTCCCCCAGTTTCAATGCCTTTAGGCGGTGAGAAGTACTCCTCATGCTCAGCTTCTTCTTGTTCTTCTTTAACCTCTTCTTCTTCTTCCTCAATCATTCCCTCCTCTGCTTCTTTCTCCAATTCTTCTCTCTCTCCAGTCCTCTATTCGATCTCGGCCTTGTCTTGTTCTTGTCTCTCTTTAGTCTCTGGAACAGAACGACTTAAGTTCTTCAATGCAAGAGCAGAAATAGTGATATCATCCTCATCCTTTTCATCTTCCAAGATGAGTGCTCTTCTTTTCTTGGATGGAGCAACCATGGGCTCCTTCCCTTTCCGCTTTGCAGCCGAAGAGACTGGGTGAGTCTTGACAGGGGTTTTAACCTTGAATTGCTCCAAAGCCTTGTTAAGTTCATTCAGATACATTTTAAAGACCATCTTCAGTCCCACCACCATTTGATTGCATGTTCGAACACAAAGAATCCAGGGAGGCTAAATGTTCAAATGTCTAAATAACTTGGTCACAAGTGCTGAGTAAGGAAGTTGACATTTGTCCTTCAGCATCGTTCGGTACATGTGGAACATAATAGTGCGTGGAAGAGAGAACTTTTTGCCAGCATTGATGGCATACATCAGCTTTGCCTCCGAGTTTAAAATGTCGGTCTTTGAAGTTGATTTTGGTCTGAGGCAGTTGATCACTATCTTATGAAGCAAGATGTTGGATGCATTCATCCTCGAATATGAAATCTTTCCTTCCATCGTTTTGTCCTAAACAAGCTCTACGTCGCTCGACCAATAGACGCATTAATTCGTTCTATATTGAAATCTTAGCCAATGTATTCATGTCAACCACATAGTCTTGATCTCGAACACTGAAAGAGAATCTATTCGCATCCAAGAAACTTAGATTCGAATAGAAGTAAGCAGTGAGTTTAGCATGAGCCTTTGTCGATTCAGACCAAAACCATTCCAATTAAAGAAGATTGAATTTCTCTCTCAGCTTGACATTCAGAGAATCAAGAAAATAAAAATCCACACTTCTAGGGTACAGTTGCTTGTGTTCCTCCGAACGAAATAGATCTATCCTTTTGCTTCGGATTTTTGCCACAACACCCATTCTAGGTTTAAATTGAGTGTACTTCTTATCATTATCATTCCCATCAGGTTGACTCAGTCCTCCAACACGTGAATCGCTTGGGATATTTACAAATGCTTCTTCTACTGACCCACAGGGGCAATTCCCAATCATTCCATTGTAAGTAAAAAGAAGGTTTCATTTTGAAACCTTTTGTCTTTCAAAAATTCATTAATGTAGTTCAAAGGAGTACCACCCCTCTTCAAAGCACGGTAAAGCTTATAAGTAAAAGCGGGCTTTTGAGTTCTTACAGGTTCTGCATCTTCGATGATTTCCTCCTCTTCCTGATGTTCAATATTCTGAGGTCTAAAAGGAGAAGATGGGCGTTGCTGAGAATGTTGTGGGCTCTACCGTTGTTGAGGAGATTCTTCTTCCTTGGTGAGATCGAAATGCATAGGTCCCTCACGCATTTGATGTAGTCCCCTATTCGTGATCCTTGAAGACTTTCTTTGTGACGACATTTTTCATAGTCTTTGAGAGATTTCAAGCTTGTTTCACAAGAAAAATGAAAACTCTTTTTGAGGATTAAACAAGAGAAGAAGACAAAAGTGGAAGATCTATGCTCTCTTAAGGTTTTTGTGAGTAAAACAAAGAAGAACCAATAGTATATAAGACAGTCGAAGCGAGGCATACGAAACGCCGTAAAAAAGAAAATATAAAATGCCTTTAAAAAAAATAACTGCCTTTTCAAAAATTAGATAACTGTCATTTCAAAAATGACTTCTTTTTTCGAAAAGGAAATATTGCAATAATCACAGAAACTGGGAAATAACATCAATCAATTACGGATAGTTGATCGTACCTTTTCGAGATTTGATCCGAGAGATAATTTTCTAAAATAAAAGTAACTTACAATCGTAAATCTTAATCGTTTGAGTCTGAGTGACTTTAGACTTTCAGTCCTGAGTCTGAACTTCCTCAGACTTTAAGATATTAAGTATGGAACGAATGACTTCAAATTGATTTTTCTCCAAAGGCTTTGTGAATATATCCGCTAGTTGATTCTTTGAATCAATAAACTGAATCGAAACTTCTCCATTTTGAACATGATCTCTAATGAAATGATGTCGAATCTCTATATGTTTTGCTCTTGAGTGAAGAATCAGATTCTTGGTGAGATTGATTACGCTGGTGTTGTCACATTTGATCTCAGTGCATGAATCTTCAATTCCAAAGTCTCTTAGCTGTTTTTTATCCACAGAATTTTTGAATAACAACTTTCAAGGGCTACATATTCTGCTTCTGCCATAGAAAGAGCTATGGTACTTTGCTTCCTTGAAAACCAAGACACCATCTTGTTTCCAAGTAGTTGACAAATGCCCGAGGTGCTCTTTCTATCAACTCTGCATCCTGCTAGATCTGCGTCTGAGTATCCAAAAAGAGTGAAGTCTCATTTTTTAGGATACCAAAGACCTAAATTTAAAGTTGAGACAATGTATTTGATAATACACTTTGCAGCACTTAAATGAGATTCTTTAGGGTCTGATTGAAATCTAGCAAAAATACAAACACTAAACAAAATGTCAAGTCTAGAAACAGTAAGATAAAGAAGTGAATCAATAATACTCTGTATAGCTTCTGGTCAACTTTCTTTTCTCCTTCATCTTTGTCCAGCTTCAAAAAACTTGACATTGGTATATCGGTCTTTTTGCAATTCTCCAGTCCAAACTTTTTGACAAGTTCTTGAGCATATTTTTCTTGATGAATAAAGGTTTCCTCCTTCAGTTGTTTCACCTGAAACCTAAGAAAGAAGGTTAGTTCACCCATCATGCTCATTTCAAATTCATCATGCATAGACTTAAAGAATTTCTTGCATAGATTTTCATTAGAATATCCAAAAATAATATCATCAACATAAATTTGAACAAGTAAAAAAATTTTGCTTTCTCTTTTGATAAACAATGTAGTATCTACTTTACCTTTAACAAAGCCATTTTGAATTAAAAACTTACTCAGTCTGTCGTACCAAGCTCGAGGTGCTTGCTTTAAAACCATATAGAGCATTTTTCAGTCTGAATATAGAGTTTGATTTCCTTGGGTCTTCAAAACCAGGTGGTTGTTCCACATAGACTTCCTCTTGGATAAATTCATTTAGGAAAGCACTTTTGTCGTCCATTTGGAATAACCTGAAATTCTTATGACAAGCAAAAGCAAGTAATAATCTAATTGCTTCTAATCTTGCTACTAGCGCGTAAGTCTCATCATAGTCTATCTTTTCTTCTTACGTATATCCCTTGGCCACGAGTCTTGCTTTGTTTCTTACGACTTTTCCTTTCTCATTCATCTTGTTCTTGAAAACTCATTTAGCTCTAATGATGGATTTTCCTTTTGGTTTAGGAGTCAATTACCATACATCATTGTTACTGAATTGCCCGAGTTCTTTTTGCATAGCTTCAATCCAGCTTTCATCAGTTAGAGCTTCTTTTATGCTTTTAGGTTCTATTTCAAAAATAAAAGCCATAGCACTAGACTCTTCACGCCTTTTGGATTTTGTGCGAATTCCTTCATTAATATCACCAATAATGAGATCTTTGGGATGATTGGACTTATGCTTCCAGTTGCTGGTTGATTTGTTAGATTGTTGATCATTTTTCTCATTTGAATCTTCAATGATCATTTGTTGCTGGTCTTCTGAAGTTTGAGTTGCTTCTGGAGATTTGGACTTTGTAGAGTCCGGAGCAGGTTCAGATTCTTCAAGTTGAGTCTAAATTGATTCATTTTGCATAAAGTCTTGAAATTTGACATTCATCGATTCCTCCACAAATTGAGTTTTTTTGTTGTATACTCTGTAAGCTTTTCTTGTAATAGAATATCCAAGGAAGATACCTTCATTTGATTTTTCTTCAAACTTACCAACTCGATCATTTGCATTTTTCAAAATAAAACATTTACATCCAAATACATGAAAATACGAAACAATTGGCTTTTTTCGTTTAAATAACTCATAGGGAGTTTTCTCTAGAATAGACCTTAGAAAGACTCTATTAATAATATAGCACACTATAGAAACTACTTCAGCCCAAAAACGAGAAGAGATATTACTTTCAATTTAAAGAGTTCTAGCCATTTCCTGTAGCGATCTATTCTTTCTTTCCATGACTCCATTTTGTTCTGGAGTATCTGGTGAAGAGAACACATGCTGAAAACTAGATTCATCATAGAATTTTGCAAAGTCTTGATTTTCAAATTTGCTCCATGGTCTGAAATAACATATCCTTTCTCATTTTGGACCTCTTTAGCAAACTTTATAAAAAAAGAAAAGGTTTCAGACTTACCTGCCAGGAAATATACTCAAGTGAATCGTGAATAGTCATCCACAATTACTAGAAAGTATTTCTTACCTCCAATGCTATGAGTTCTAGTTGGTTCAAAGAGATCCATATGCAAGAGCTACAGCACATGATTAGTGGATACTTGATTTTTGGTTTGAATGAGTTTCTTACATGTTTTCCCAATACACATGGTGTGCATAGATCAAACTTTTGGTAAGTCAGTTTGGATAGTTCACGAACAAGCTTCTTTGGTGAGATTTTGGCTATTTGCTTTATGTTGATGTGCCCAAGTTTTCTATGCCATAAGTTTGCTTCCTCTTGAATTGAGATTAGACATTGGGTTTCGTCTAGTTTGATATCCAAGAGGTAGATATTCCCATGTCTTCGCCCCATGAAAGACTAAGAGAAATCTTTACTGATTCCTGAACATATTCCTTCTTGAAAGTTGATTTTGAAACCAGTGTCGCACAGTTGATTGATACTCAGCAAGTTGTAGTTGAGTCATTCTACTAAGGAAACATTACTGATCGTGAGGCTTCCAATCTTTACAGTTCTGTATCCCACAATTCTTCCTTTGCTATTTCATCCAGATGAAACTTTTCCACCACTAACTTGTACAAGTTTTATGAAGCAATTTGAATCTCCTATCATATGTCTTAAGCATCCATTATCCAAGTACTATTTAACATTTTTCTTGATAGTGACCTGCATTTAGAAAAAAGACTCAAGCTTTCTTTGGTACCGATATTTTCTTGGGTCCATTGGTGTTAGTGTAATATACGATCTTTGCCCATACCTTCTTAACATGTTTCCAAACCATAGGATATTCTTTCTCAAAATGATCTGAGCTATTGCACTTGGAACATTTAAGAGCACTATGACCTACTAGTTTTACAAAAAAATTTTGGAAATGATTTTTGTAAGAATCTCTTGTAGGTCTTTGCTTAATTCTTTCCTTTACTTTAGGAAAATCAATTAGAGGAATGGTTTCAGCAGTCATTCCTAAACTTGATTTGTTGAAGTAAGGTATTTGTGCTAAAAGAATTTTTTCAAGTTTCTTAGATCTTATAGAAAATCTTTTAGAAATACTTGAGATATCATTTTTTAAGAATGCATTTTCTTTTGAAAGATTGCATTTTCTTTCAAAGTAGTAACACTTTTGTCTAAAATTTTGACCTTTTCTTTTCAAACATTTTCTTGTTGTTTCAGTGCAGAATTTTCTCTTTTAAGTTCGGAAATCCTTTTGAGAGAGGTTTTAAGACTAAGACACAATTCATCAATGTATCTAGAGACTTTAGTAGGGATTTTCAAATTACTTACCTCGATTTCACTGTCTGAGTCTGAGTCTGAGTCTGTCTCGGAGTTTGAATCTGAGTCTGATTGTGCCATGAGACAAATATTAGCATACTCATCATCATTTTTTTCATATTCTGTATCACTCCAAGTTTCTGCTTTAAGTGTCTTTCGATATTTCTCAACTTTTCCTTTCTTTTTCTTCAGAGTGGAACAGTTGGGTCTGATGTATCCATTTTTCTTGCATTCAAAGCAGACTACATATTTATTGGATTCATCATCCTCAACTGACTTAGTCTGTTGCTTTTGAAAATTTTGTTTCTTTGGATTGAATCTTCTCCCCTTTTTGATTAGTTTTCTGAATCTTCTTATCATGAGAGCGAGCTCTTCATCATCCATATCGTCTTCAGAATCTATGACATCAGAATCATCATTAGACTTTAATGCAATGGATTTCTTACCTTTAGGATCTTCATCTTCGTTGATTTGCTCCACTTCATAAGATTGAAGAGTCCCAACCAATTCGTCAACAGAGAGTGGCATGATTCTTTGTGTCTCTCTTATTGAGGTCTTTATGTGATTCCAATCCTTGGATAGTCCATGCAGTAGCTTGTTTACCTTTATGGGTTCAGAAATTGGTTGACCTTGATATTCAAGACTATTCATGATTTCTGTAAAACGACTAAATATGTCAGTGATAGATTCTCCTGATTTCATTTTGAATGCTTCATATTGACCGAGCAGAATGTTGATTCTGGTTTTTTTCACTCGATCAGTTCCTTCACAGGTGATGTGTAATCTATCCCAGACTTCTTTAGCTGTTTCATAAGAAGATATTTTATTATATTCAGTAGGAGATAATGCACAATATAAAGAATAAATTTCTTTTGTATCAATAGCTTGTCTCTTGGTTATCTCTCCTTGAGTCATTTCACTAGACTCAACAGCTTCTTTTCCTCTTTCTAAGACTGGTGCAGCTTTAGGAATGATTATTTTGTCTACCACATCCCATTCCAGAGGATCCTTTGATCTTAGGAATGCCTTCATCTTGTTTTTCAATATGGTGTATTCATTTTCATCAAAATAAGGCGGTGGTATTGCTTTGCCCTTCAACCAGACCTGGAGCCAACATACGAGCCATGGATCTTTAACTTTGAAGTAAAACACTTCAACTTAAGTGAGTACACAGGCTCTGATACCAATTGTGAAAGCTAGTACGAGCACCTAGAGGGGGTGAATAGGTGTAAAAATAAATTTCCCGAGAGAAGTGTGCAACACTAATCAACAATAGATTATGAAAATGAAATTAGACTCTTGTAGACAAAATGAATTACGATCAAAGTAAAAGAGTGTAGAGAAGAGAATAAGAACACAAGGTTTATAATAGTTCGGCTTAATTCAAGCCTACGTCCACTCTTCTGCACTAACAGCCCACTGGCTGGATTTCACTATGAATCAAAAGAGTTGTTACAATAAAGCTCTTCCTTGATTCCATAGTGTAGAGACTTTGCTACACTTCCTCAAGGTCTCACAAAGATATAAACTCTCTTTTGAGTATAAGATTTCGCTCAACAATTTAATTGACTAAGAACAAGGATCTTCAGACTTTGGAATTCTTCTATCGTGCACACACTCGAACAACCGGAGCGTCTTCCTTATATACTCATTCATGCCATCACACTCATTTGCACTTACCAAAGGAGTTCTTCCAATCTACCCATTGGACAGAATCAATTAGGAAGATTTCGAGTTATTTAAGAAATATGACGATAGCCCACCAATCTTGCTCGCCCATATAATCAGGATCTAGGTTTCCATAAGTAGAACCTTCCAAGTATACTTTGACAATCAACGGATCTAAAATCCCTGAGTCATTCTCAATTTGAATAATGGATTTCGACATATTGTATTTGTGGCATCCCAAAATTCAATGACAAGCCATAAGGTGTGTTAAAGTCTCTAATTAGGTGATAAAAATTTCCATGGCTTATGCTTTAGCCATTAGTCTTTTAATTAGATGATTTGTGCATATGATTGTGAAAATTCAAATTTGATAGATTAATAATCTATGCCTGGCCATGTATTTTATAAACTAAATTTCAATAAACAAGATACCCCAAGACTTTGGCCAAGATGAAAATTGAAATTTAAAAATATTTATAAAAGAATTTCAAAAAAAAAAGGAGGGTAAAATTTGATTGGGCCTTAAGCCCAAGAGTGGATCTTTAATGGGCCAAGTTGGCTGGCCCATTGAAGCCCACAAGTGGGCTGCCGTTGACCAAGAGGAGGCCCAAGAGTGGCCGGCCCAAGCCCAAAAGCCCAAGCCCATGCATGAGCTTTGCCAAGTGGCAAAGAGGAGCTCATGCATTGGCCAATTGAAAGGCAATCTCATGATTGCTAATGATGAGCTCTAGGGGGGATAAAAGGGAAGAGAGAGAGAAGAGTGGCCGGTTCGCCCAAGAGAGTGAGAGAGAGAGAGAGAGAGAGAGAGAGAGAGAGAGAGAGAGAGAGATTGTGCGAGAGAGAGGGAGAGTGGCCGAGAGAGAGGAGAAGCCGAGGAGGGAGTCGCCGTCGCTCGCCGTCCGTCCGCCGTGTTCGCCGCCTTACGCCGTCGACCGACCGGTCTAGAGGCAAGTGGGAGTCCTCTAGCTTCTCTTTCATGTTTGTATGGTGCTTGCATGTTAAATTCTTGGGTGTTAGGTGAGAAAAACCGAAGCAATGGTCGATTTATGTGTGAATGGTGTGGCTGTTCTTGCTCGTACCCTGTGAGTCAGAATGTTGTTTGAGCTTGCATGTGTGTTTAGAGTCAGATTTTTGCTTCGATTTCTTCATTAAAGTTGTATCTAACATCTTGTAATACAACATACTAAAATTTTGTGGAAAATGATGGATATTTGAGGGGTTAAAGTCTCATCCTACGGAGACCCCAGATCTGGAAAGATTTTACTGACCTTTGGTTGGATTTGTGGTTGCATGTTGGTTTTTGTTGAGAATATCATTTCAATTTCTTCATGAAAGTTGTAGGGGACATCTTAAAATATAACATACTCAAATTTGAAGTGAAATGAACAAGAATATTCTAGTAAATCAACTAGATCTTGAAGACGGTGATTCTGGTCATGTATTCCGAGACACCCGAGACTTCATGGACATAGATGATGACTATAATCTGGTTATTTGACTTAGATATCTCATGAAAATTGTAGAGGACATCTTTATGTATAACATATCCAAATTTCAGAGAAAACGAAAGAGAATAAGTAGGTTAAAACTCAATATTTCGGAGAAGTATACACTGGACGATGCGGTAATGGATCCAAAAGCTTCGTGAGACTGTATAAAATAATCTAAAAAGAATCTGGTTTAGAAGTATTGATGAAAGTTGTACGAAAATGTCTTGGCTGTCAATCAGTAAAATTTCATAATTTTTGGAGGCCATATGAATATTTTAATTGAATATCTTTGAAAACCATGCGTTCTGGTTTCATCCGAGAATCATAGGATGTTTTGTGAAAATGGTGAGATTTTGTAAAATTCAATTTGGCCATGAATTTTGCATGAAATTGTCATCCTATTGGTTTGTTTAATGATTGCTTGAATTTTTATAATTTTTGGGAATTTATAGATATTGAATTTAATATTTAAAATAAAATATAATAATAATAAAATAAAATGGATTATTTTATTGACCATAAATTTCATAAATGATTACACCATGTAGCATGTATGATAAGATATTGGTGTATGTATGACATTGAATTATGATGCATGTGTGAATCCTATGCCAAGTATGGCTTGTTTGATGTCACGCCATATGCCATGTTAAATTGAGATCAAAATAATGGTAAATGTGGATAATGATAAGTGAGGAGGTGGTTGTGGTGGAGGATAATGCCCGGAATGTATAGAGATGCATTGCTGGATCGCCTTGGGAGATTCAGGATGCCCGGAACGTGGGGGTGCCGGAAGCCCTGTCGGAGGTTTCTGCCCAAAGGGAATGCCTTGCAATGCTAGGATTTTGGGTGCGGGATGCCCGGCCAGGGAGTGTAAATGCCGGAAGCCCTGTCGGAGGTTTATGCCCGAAGGGAATGCCTCGTGATGCCAGTTGGGATGCGAGATGCCCGGAATGTGGGGGGCCGGATGCCCGGTGGCCTGGGATGGCTGAATGCCGGAAGCCTTGGAGGTCTTTGCCCGAGGGGATGATGAAATTGATGATTTGAGGAATGGGTGATGTGGTGATCAAATTGAAAGCTAAAAGTGGAAATTAAACCATGACATGATATGCATGATGATGATATATGATATGCATGATGATATGCATGATGATGATAATAATGATGATATATGACATGCATGATGACATACACGATGATGATAATGATGATATGGCACGATGACATGTATGATTTAATAATGCCATGACGATGATGACATATATGATATAATGATGCCATGATGATAATGACATGTGTAATGTGATGATGTCATGATGATGATGACATGTATGATACGATGATGATACACATGTATGTGTTATAAATTGATATGATGATGCATGATAGTATGCGCATGGCTTCAAGGTAAGTAACGCCTGCAATGCATGTATGATTTGCATGATGCATTGAGTTGTTATTGGATTCCTTATCTGCTAAGTGGTTTTACTCACCCCTTTTGGGGACCAACATTTCAGATTAGCAGTATGCCGTTTCCTGCTGTCACGCGGGGGGTATTTTATGGGTTACCGTCTGACGTCGAGGTAGAGTGTGAGGAGTACAGCTGTCCTTCTGTGCCTGGACTGTCATACATACGTGTGCGCTGTTTTGTCTCGTACGACATAGGCCTGGCTGGGGGCCCGATTGTCCAGGAGTTTGTCTCCGTCCACGTTCGCCGCGATGAGGTGATGAGAGGGATGCTGCCACCGCTGCCGCCTGACGCACCGGACTGGGTGTGAGGCCTGTGTGTGACGAGTAGGGGTTGTTTCTCCTTGGATAATTAGCCGACACTTATGATGGGGGTTGTGCACATGTGATGTAGAGGGTCGAGGGTTCTTTTTTGAGGTTTTAGGCCTGGACATGGCTGAGTCCTAGCTTTTCATTTTGATGTACCGACCCAAAAGAAGTCCCATTTTGAAAATATATGTAAATAAAGTGTCGTGGCTTGTCTATAAAATTATGGTGATTAGTGGTGTGTATTTGTATCATGGTTGGTAGGGGGAGAGATGGTGATGTTTTATTTTGCTTCCGCTAATGAGTCGCGCTGGGACCGTTTTGTTTTTTTTTCTTTTTTTTTTATAAATGTGTCTATGAATTACGACGCTTCTTCTAAGGAGAAAGGTAAGGTGTAACATTGGCACTGGTGGCGACCTACGAAGGGTTCGAGGTGTCACAGTATCTAGCCTCAGTCGATAGAATCAAATCATTAACGAAACACTCAGTTCTAGATAAGCCTTCTTCAACGGTCTAGAAACTATCAATGAGGATAAACTTTGAGTCTTGAGTCTGGCAGTCCGGAGGTCTTCAGACTTTGATGGAAGAGTCTGCAAGTCTTCAGACTAGACTGATGGAAACGTTTTGTCAACTTCAAAATACTCAATGAAGTTTTTTCCAACACAATCAACGTCAAACACAAATTCATGTTTTGATTGGTTCTCTTGTACTCTTTAACAACAATCATGTGCATTTTATTAAAACTTGTAAATAGACACAAATATCAATACTTGCTTAAAAGATGATTGGCCAATGGCGACAAATGGGACATATCTTAGTCAACTCGACTTAAGAAAGGTTATCAGTCGTCACCTTTTTCAGGCCAGGGTTCGATCCAGAGATCGGCCTAGCACAGAGCCTAATTACTTTGGAAGGCCCAGCATTGTTCAAAGAAAAGCAGCATCGCTAATTACTCGAAAGGTCTCTTTGCATGCGGGCTCCAAGGCAGATCCTCTGCTGATGTCATGAGAACATCGACACAACTACATTAAAATCATCAAATTGGCAAGTGAATGCATTTTTTGTGAGATGAAATTCACGTCGGCTTGCTTGAATAAGGTGCCGAGGAGGATCTGGTCCATTTCTAAGCATGTATACGGAGAAAAATTTGTAATAGACTAAGTCAATAGGAGCAACGCAGTGGATGGAATCAATCATAGCACAGAAACTATATGGAGAATGGAGCATGTTTTACGTAATAGGACTCAATTTTGGATCCACATAATATAGAGATGCGATCAAGCTGATTTAGTAAATTCATGGAATATTTACTTGCCAGAACTAGTTCTTTTAACCAGATGTTTTAAACTTATTGCTTTAGCAGCTTGAGTTCTTGCTTTGGGCATTTTTGTTTTTTGGGACAACCTAGAGATTTTGCCATACATTACAAAAGGGCATGTGGATTTATCTTTACTAAAAGCTCCGAACATGAGAGGTCTTGTAGTCAAACTCCTGCCTAGAAAATTGGCATTCCCAAGACTTGGATAAGACATGGACAACCGCTAAGCCTTGGTAAGGCCTGGACCGAATCGGTCCGCGTCGATGAAAGTAAGACGACGCCCAAATCAAATGATTTGAGATTTACATGAGCGATTTGGATTTCTACTCATTAGTTACCTCTACTTGGAAATCGAGTCTTGAAGGGAGCACGACTGTTTATGCGGGGAAAAAAGTACAGCCGTCGAAAGTTTTCTCCTCATTTTCTCCCATGGTGGGCCACCATTGTAACTTTATCTAAGAAGCATTAATACTCTCAGTCTGACACTTTAACATATATTCAACACTCTTTGACGCACTCCAACATGTTTTGACACGCAGTCAACGAGTGTCGAAAATTCCAACATGTGATCAACTCTTTTGGACATGCGAGTTTGAAATTTCAACACGCGATTCCGACACACATGGGATTAATTTTAAAAAAGTTCCAATACTTATGAGGTTAAAGTGTAAATATATGAAAAAATAATGAAAATAACAAAAATAAAAGTGAAAGAAGAAAATTCTCACCGTCAAATTTCTCACTTTTGAATTATGACTTTTGCGTGAGTGACAATCGAATGCCTCTCTTCTCGCTAGCATCACTCCTTTTGTAGGCGTCACTTTGCTGCCTGCACAACCCGCCCAACTAGCTGTATCTAGGAAAAATGTCAAATCAGGTTGACGTTTTCCATGAGAAGTCAGATTCGATCCGAACTTAGAACTTGAGTAGTTTTGCAACTTTCGGAATGAGTCCCGGTTAGGAAATTCCATCTTTTTGCTAGTTTGGATTAGTGATTTTGTGACCCAATTATGGGTAGTTGGCTCATGATTAGAAAGATTGATAAGGATGAAGCAGAAAAGACTTAGTATTTGTATGATTCATAGATTCATGAAAGCAAACTTAAAGTTATGATTTTTTTTTTTTTTTGTGGCTTTTTTCCACCTCTTGCAAGTGTCTCTTGCGAGTTATCTCTTTTTGATATATATCATTGGCTTGTGAGTTATCTCTCACATTTTTCATGTCGAATTTAGTGATTTACTTTCCTTTTTTTTATGTCATACTTTGAGAGTTATTGTCCTATATTTTCATTTTTCTCAAACCTCGTTTTGCAGAGAAGCTCCAACTCAACCTTTATCTGGAACTTCGAACTTTGTCTAGGACTATAAGAAATTGCATTAATCTCCGATAAGTATAAGAAAATAGGACATTCTCCTTTAAGTTTACTGTTTTGTGTTTGCAATTTTTGAATTTCTCGTTCAATCTCTATCAAATTAAAACTATGAATAATATTAACAAATGTTGAATTAATTTTTTTGGTATAAATTAATTCTATGTTCTTTTTATTATTATATATTTATTTTTGCATATATATAAATATATTATAACATGTTGGAACGTATCGGAATTCTCTACTTTTCGAGAAATGACATGTCGGTGTTTATGTCATATTGTGTTATGTCGTATCGTGTCGCGTGTCATGTATCCATGTCAATGCTATATAGCTTCTCATAAGCTTCGTATCTTTGAATAGCTACCTTAAAAAATACAGCACAAAATAAAAGACACCAAAACCTTGCTTTCCATACTCATACATCCTGTATCTATGTCCATATGTACACTCACTCATATGCATGAGTGGCTCGCCTTAGGATGCATAGGTTTCATATAAGATAAATGGTTTGAAAATTATTTTTTGAAAAATAATTATTTATATTATTTAGAAAAATTAGTTAATGAAAAATATTTTCATCATTTATTTTCATGGGCGATGAATTTTTTTTTCATTTATTTATTTTTATAAGTGATACAAGTGATTATATTTTGAAAATATTTTTAAAATTGCTTATTTTTGCAAAAACAAATGTATCTTAATTTATACTTCTCAATATGGTCAATTTACTTTAATGACGGTACATGGGCTTTTAGTGTTTGTCTCTTTCTTACTGTCTATTTCTAAGGACATTTGATGTTGATGTCTTGCTCAATAGATGCCAGATGTAGGCATCACTGAAAGTTTATGTAAACCTAATGAATATATGGTCAAAAAAGAAAGGACGTCAACTAACTCTGCCCCCTTCTCACCGTCATCATTGTCACTACCAACCTTCACTCTGAGTGCAAAAGATTGTAACGTGAGTGATTTAGTAGATTCCCGTTTTTATATGTCCACTTATGCGGTACTTCATAATACGACATATATAAGATCTATTTGTATAGGTATCATCTCTTACATTAAGAAAGTTATACGCTTTAGAAGAAAATTGTTCAGATTAGGAATGGATTACCAGAGACGATGGTCATGAAACCCTTGAAAGAGAGAGAGAATATAATGACCTCGGTTGGGATGGTGGGAGGGTGTGCGCACGAGCGCATGTGTCCGTGTGTATGTTGCAATCACATTAGTTCTTCCCGGTGAGGGTTTGGTGACCCTCACAACGATGGTGATAGATAGCTGCACAGTCCACACCACCTCCTCCTCCTCCTCCTCTCTCTCTCTTTTTCTCTCTCTCTCATCTTCTTCATCTCCTTATTTTGTTCTTTTTTTACAATCACTTACTTCACGCGGTCCCCACGGCAGCTGGTCACCCTATCAAGCTTACCAAAAATATAATAATAAGAGAAAACCAATAAAAATGATCCACAAATAAAGAGAACCAATCAATAAGTTTACATTAAATTTTCCGTCATTTAAGAAAAATGGTTCTATGCCATATTTTATAAGTTTTAAAAATTACCAGCCGTGAAATCTAAAAATTTTAGAAGTATATTGCACTTTGAGTGTTAATTTGGAAATGGCCGAAAGATTTCCAAAATCATGAAAGACCCTTGGCACCTCAATAGTGACAGGGAGACATCCCGAAGTTGCTTAGGACTTAAGCATTTCTCGATGGACCTACCCAAAAAATCAGAATGATGGAATCTTTTTCTATTTGGACTATAAAAATTGATTGATTGATTGATACTCTAAGAAATGGTGCCCTCAACTTAATTAGTCCACGACCTCCAGAAATCGAGGCTTCATTGTTAGACCTTCACATGGTTATCGAATTTGGTCCCCAGGTGGAAAACGTCACCAATGACGGTATATCTGCTCTCGATTGATGCCGGTGCGGTTCCTGCGCTCCTGCTCATTGTCAAACGTGACTTCCATGCTGAATAGTAAATACTCTCAACACCAGCAAAGTCAAAGCGCTTGCGCCTCAAGTGAGCTACGAGTAAACTACCGTAAGTATAAAGTAAAGAGCAAGAAATGAACACGTTTTAATTCGTCATATAATACAGTGCCTTCTTCAAGACGTAACCATGAGAGAGAAAGGCGGTCTCCAGACTCAATGCCACGCAACCCCTCGGCTGAGTACGCCATTGCGTAGGTCATGCATATCGATTTCAACGCGTTGATGCAGATTCTAAGACTAGATTATGGTCAAGCCCATGCGGCCTAAACCATTGGGTAGGGGTTTACCCTTGGAACCCTGATTACAAAATCCAAGGAACAAGGCTTACGCCATTGCGTAGGTCATGCATATCGATTTCAATGCGTTGATGCATATTCTAAGACTAGATTCATTTCTCGTATGTGATATCCGGTGCTTGTCCATGTCGTTTACTGTAAAATATAGTCTGTTTCGTGTCATCAATTGTTTGAACTTTAGCCTGCAAAAGTAAGCTGATGCATGTTGGGTGCGTTCAGAAAAACTTTGCGGAGAAGTCTTTGACGAATAACAAAGAAAATAGTGTATTCGTTTCGCAAAAATGAGTATTTTGAAAAATATATATTTTAAATAATTATTTATATTATTTAAAAATTAGTCAATAGAAAATATTTTCATCATTGACAACAATCTATACCTAACAATTTTCGTGAGTGATGAAAAAAAAATTCCATTTACTTATTTTTCTAAATGATATAAGTGATTATTTTTAAGAAAATGTTTTCCAAATCACTCTTTTTCTGTGAAATGAATGTATCCTAGATGAAAAGATTTTTCCAAAATACAAACAATTTTTTGGTTAATTGTGTTTTAAAAACCCATTGAATGCAACTTTGACTTAAAATGTCATTTGGAAATAAATAGACTTTGTAAATGATTTTTGCTAGTTTAAAAAAAATTCTCAAACTGTTTGTTGGTGAAACTCAACCACTGGTAAGCCAAATCTAACCTCGTTGGTAGCTTGAACCCTTGCAGTTGACGTCATGTGAGGTAGGACTTTTCTGAAAATATAAAAGTTGAGTGAGGACAAAGTTGAATAAAGAAATTGTATTTACATTCTGAAAATGAATGCTCAAAGCACCTTCGGACCTTCATTGGGCTAAGTTAGAAATGCAATTTTCTTTTTTCTTTTCTTTTTTGGTAAAGAGTTAGAAACGCAATTTCATCTTCTCAAAACTCTCCAAAAGATTTGCTAAATGATATTTGCATTTGCCCAAGAACCTTTGAAGCCCAAAGCTCATTGGCAAAACAGTTTTCAAACGCACCTAGATAGCCTAATAATGAAAATAGATGTTCGAGTCATGGGAAGTGTTGTCTACATTATTATTATTGGTTTATGTCCTCCAAACCAATATGGTTTATCTCGTTGGAAGATGGCCATGAAAGGAGGTCAAAATGTATTGAAAGAAAATGGTTAATGCCATGATAAATCTTAAACTGGTATAGTTGTGATAGATTTATTATAAATTAATTTTTTGACTACCAAAAACCTCAAATTAGTACATTTGTAACAAATTTACCTCAAACTAATTTTTTGGCCATCAAAAATCTCAAAATGATAAATTTGTGACAAATTTATTAGATTAATACTACAAAAAATCATAAACTAGTACACTTGTGGCAAATATAGAGTAAAACCGAAATTGATACACTCATTAACTGCCACGTGTCATCTAATCCAGCACTTTGATAGTAACATTTAACGAAAACTAACAAAGGGTAAATTTGTCATAAATGTACCAATTTAAGGTGTTTTATGATTTTAAAAAAATTAGTTTATGATAAATTTATCATAAATGTATCTATTTGAAATTTTTGTGGTTAAAAAAATAGTTAAAAAATTTGTAGATATTAAGATAAATTATGTGCTAATTTACTGTAGATTTTTTTTTTTTTTTTTGGTGATATACTAGTTTAGAGTAAATTTATCACATATGTGGTCTAATTTAAAAGGTTTTTTCTGTATAATTAATCCAAAAGAAAACAAGAAATAAACCGAATACATGATTAAGTCAATGTGACTTACTTTTGAAGAGAGCAAAAGAATATTTTATACTGTACTAACAGTACACCATGATCACAATTAATTTACTCAAAAAGTCTCATTATTTTCCTCGACTGATGAAAATTATTTCTACCACATAAATAGATGTTTCGCTCAATTTCACCTATATACCTTCAAAATTAATTTTCTTGCGATACGTTTATCATTGAAAAACGTTACACCATCGAATTATATTGTTGGTTCTTCTTTTTTTTTTGTCGGTAATTATATTCTTGGTTCACAAACCAAAAAATAAAAATAAAAATGGGGAATCATGATGTTCTCAGCTCTGTACTTTAAATGCACTTGAGCAGCACACCACCTTTGACCAAATTTATTATCATATGTGTCACTCCTAAAAGTTTTATGGAGAACCAAAAACGGACATCTTATACTTTAATAATTTGACTTGTATGGCAAATGAGAGGTTCATGAACCTGTCCGGAATGAAAAGTTACATAGTCTATTTATCAAGATCATGAACTACTATTAATAGAAAAATTGTTCAGTTCAGCCTACACCTGTTTTATGGATTGATCATCACACTACTTTTAACCAAACTTGTTATCATATGTCATCACTCCTAAAAGTTTTACGGAAAACCAAAAAGGGCTGTCCTACACTTTTATAATTTGATTTGTATGGCAAATGAGTGGTTCATGAACCTATCTAGGAATGAAAATTTACATAGTCTACCAACAAGATAGATCAAGATCATGAACTACTATTAATAGAAAAATTGTTCAATTCAACCCAAACTTATTATAAGGCAGTCAATTTAATCATAAATTTTTTATTTAATCAATTTAGTCTTAAAACTTATGATTATTTGTCAATATAGTCTTTCTGATCAATTTTTGCTAGGAATTGCAGTCGGCTTGACGTGGATAAGTTTTGAAATTTTTTAACTTTCCCGATTTTTTTTTTTTGGTTATTATTTCCCTCTATTGGTCTATGGAGGTTGTCATCAACAACAAGGGCTTGTGCACCCTCACCTAGAGTAGGCAAGGGAGTCTCAAACCTCGCTTGTGGTCGACAAAGTCACTGGCCATTATCAAGGTTGCTAACTGGCTGAGGGAAATAATAAAAAACCAAAAAACAAAAAGAAAGAAAAGAAAAGAAAAGAAAAATTAAATTTATAAAAGTTGTTCATATCAACATCAGTGCACCAACTGTGCCAAGTAAGACAGCTAGCGTCAACGTTAACATTTTTTGACCAAAATTGGCCAACTTAGGTGGAAGAGTTATATTAGCGAATCATGAGAAGGTTTAGAACTAAATTAATCAAATAAAATTGCTTAGAATTGAATTGGCAATCATGCAAAATGTGACATCCTATAATTCAATAATTTGATTTATATGGCAAATGAGAGGTTCATGAACCCACTCATAACAAAGAATTACATAGTCTACCGACAACATAGACCAAGACCATGTGGGTCCAAAGTAAGAATCACATGATTAAAGGTACATTTGACATCGTCTTATGATCGGATAGCAGAGCTCCTTTTTATCTTTTGGAATGATTCTCTTCTCATCTTAAGAAGGTGCATGAATTTCCATTGGATTTGGTATATAGTTGCTTTTTTTTTTTTTTTTTTTTTGAAGTACATCTTTCAACTTCTAGGGGAATTTTATGTATTAAGGTTGATCTATACGTTGGTTGATACTTGTTATCGGTGGCAAATCATTTTCATCAGCGATTAATTCATGCATGCACTACGTGCTTGCATGATAAAAATGGAACTAAAAGCAAATGGTATAAAAGGTGACACCATGTAAAAAGGGATAATTTAGGAATAAAATGAAAAAAGGGTGATTATTCAAATAAGTGGATGAAAGATGAAGTTATTAGAAGCATATGTATTTTTTTTCATTATTTAACGCTAATAACGGTAATTTGGAATATTTCTAAAAGTAAGTCAAAATTCACTTTTGGCTTGAATTTATAGATTAATCATCAACCATAGGTTTGGTCGTGTGGTCCAAGAGTTGTACTGCAAGCTGAAGGCCAAAGATTCTATTCTTCAATTCATTATCAGTCTTAAGATAGGTCGGACCTAGCGAAGGTTCAATGTTAATTTTGAGCTTTTCCATTTGAACCTATTGGTTTTATGGTAACAGGCTTATCTAATGGGCAATAAGCATTTCATTAGCATTTAAATCGAATATTCTGACAATGGATGAGATAGGTTCTACTTATATTCAAATTCATTCTCTTTAATAATAATAATAATAATAATAATAATAATAATAATAATCGTTGTCCTTGATATTTACAAATATTATTTTCTGCTATCGAACTAAAACTGGCCCACATGTTGGGTAACTGTAATCATTTTTTGAGGTTCAAAATTTTCTAATTTGACCGTTTTAAGAGGTAGATGATTCGCAAGATTGGGTCGTGATTTGATTATCCAACTTCAGTCATTTTTTATTTATTTATTGTTTTCTTCCACATTAATCCTGTCACAATACCGGCTATGACCGAAAGGATCTTCAGCCACGCTGGTTCTCATTTTTCTTTCCATTTGCACAAAATTTCCTGAATATTCATTTAAAATCCAGCAAAGTTAGGACCCCGTGAAATTCTAGTAGCCATAAACCAATTTTGCTAACATCAATCATTACAAATCAGTCCCGTCAATCAATTTTTTCTAACATCAATCATTACAAACTGGAGTCCAATCGGAAGTACCAAAATTAGATGAATTATTGCCAAAAAGGTCATTTCTATTGGGATTTTGATCAACTACGGATAAGGATAAGCATTCCCTTTAGCAATCAGACACCTTTGGATGGGTCAAATTATACGACTAATTACATTCGTTATTATATTGAAGTACCTCTTGGAAGGAGTGATCCATGCGCAAAGGATCAGATTATTACAAATGGTAACCTTGAGAGCTATGAAGCTACCAATGGTGGATCTGCTTCTATGGAAATTATTAGAGCTGAAGGTTGAAAGACGATATGTTGACAAAAAAAAAAAAATTCACATATTAGCAATATGCAATCATCGCATGAATTGCTATTCGAAGCTAAATGGCATGTTTATCATTCGTCAAGTCAAACAATATAAGCATCGAAGGTATCAAAATCACATGAAACTATGGACAGTTTGTTCATTATAGTTTTCCTTGTTGATAAAACAAGAAGATAAATATACAAAACTAAAATTTTCGGGTAACAACAAGAAACAAATGACAATTACTTTATAATTGAGATTCAAAATGATTCTACCAATACATGATAATTGTCAACTGATTTAAATCAATTAGAGATCATCTTGCTTGTTGAAAATCAAGCGAAACTTTAACATCATGATAATTACTTTATCATTCGTCAACTGATTTAAATCAAAAGATCATCTTCTTGTTGAAAAAGAAACTTTAACATCATCCCCCCCCAAAAGTCAAGTACATCCATAGCCTTCAAAGTAGGAGTGTGCAATTGGACCGGATATACCTAGAAACTGGACCGGCCTATTCAAAAAATATGGTCGGGAATCGGTTCCTGTTGAAATTGGTCCAAGAACCAGTTCCCATTGAAAATGGTCCAAGAATCAGTTCCCAAAATTTGGAACCGGTTTGAACCGGTTCGAGAACCAATTCCGAGTGTATACCCCTTCGGGAACAAGATCGACTAGACCAATTTGGGAACCGGTTTTGTAAGCCCAACCTTAAAAATCCAAAATCCAAAATGAACGTGCTTATTGAAGGTATGAGGCATTCTCATGCATTTTTTTAGGTACCTATGTTATAATAATCTAGCTTTGTAGGATAAAAAGATCTCAAAATCATATCAACTAAGTTTTGCACTTAATAATTCATATGCTTATGCGTATTACCAAAACGAGGAAGTTGCAGACATCATTAAAAGCCATCGATTGGAGATTGTAACTCTTGCTACTTTATCATCATTAGCCTTGTGGATTCTTAGTATTTTTGTTTAGTCAAAAAGTTTATGTGCTTATTGATTATAAGTACTAAATGTTTCAATACAAATTAAGAGGATTATGTTATTTTCTCATGTATTAATGTAAAATTTGAAGTCACATAGGATATCGGACAGTTGCAAAATAAGTTCCAATAGAAATAAGGTTGGCTTTGGAACCAGACCGGAAAAACAAGGTGGTTCGGGTACAGGGTCCGGTGCAAATAGGGTCGGGTGCAGGGTCCAAAAAAAGGGGAACCGATTATAACATGGTTTAGTTTAGGATCCAAGTCTAGAACCTACCCACCCTAGACCCAATCAACCCTATTTTAAAGGTCCTCGGGTGTTCTTTCTAGAGGAGGGACTTTTATTATAGTGGAGGTGGAGAGACATCCTGCTGGCCAATTTGTCTCTCACAAAGCAGAGGAAAAGCGTTGCCCTTTTAGGAATGTGTCGGACAATGACTTGTCAGCCCATAATAGCTTAATTATATCTTGTTGCGACTTGAAATACTTGTAGAAGACTAGTATGTGTGATTCTAGAACATAACATCTATCTCCTTTGCTGTACTGTTAAAAGTCGGATAAACATTACAAAAGTACCATCGTCTTCACGAGACTCTTCCCTTCACCGTCAATTTCTAAAAGAGCAATATCTACCGCTGCTACGTAGAGTCTTGGTGGGCATTTGTGCTTTTTTATTCTCCCAAATATAGATAAATCTTAGAAGAAAACACAAGCATTTGAAATGACTGAAACCCTAATCCTGATCTCCAGAAAGGGGAGTCTGTATTGAGCCAGTGGACACAGGCAAGGACATGGGTGGAGCTGCGCCCTCTTGAAACGAGCTGATCTGGCTCTGTCGTCCTCAACGAGCCAGATCTTGCTCGGTTGAAGATGGGACAGGTACATCTAACTCTAAGAGACCCAGATGTGGCTCTGTTGAAGATGGGAAAGTTAGAGAAGGGGGGAGAGAGAGAGAGAGAGAGAGAGAGAGAGAGAGAGAGAGATGTGAAGCTTCGACGATCAAGTTCTAAATTTGAATGAAACCATTTCGAGAAGCCAATTTCCTTGAATCTTCCAAGACATTTCCGTGTGA